>NC_133314.1:12915534-12917297 GCF_012295235.1 Primulina huaijiensis | reverse complement strand
TGTACCGACCCGAAAATCAGACTACGTATAAGCCATGCATAATTATTAATATTTAAATTTAAAAATGATTTTTATATATATATATGTGAAGGGTCTAATTCATTTTGATATTTGACAAGTCATAACTATTTATTTTAAATGTAAAAGTTTAGTTTTATCTTTTCAGTTAAATACGCGGGACGGACCGGAGTTTGGAAATTAGAAATAAGATTAATAATAAGAAAAATATTCCTAAATTTAATCTAAGTCAAGGAATAATTTAATTTAAAGAAAAAGAATGTTTTAGAATTTATTAAATTAATTGGAGTCAAGTTAGTAAATAAATCCTATTAGGTTCAATATTTAATTAAAGCTTAAATTAAAATATGTAAACAAGTGTGGATAAATTAATCTAGATATAATATAGTCAAGAAATTTAACATAGCATTTAAATACCTAAAAAAAAATTTTAAACCATGCAATGTAATACAATAATTAATCAAGGTCATACAGTGCAAAATGGTGGGTGAATTTCGGTCCATGCCTAAACAAATTCAAAAATGTTAGTAGCACCCCATTTAAGCCATTCTTAACTACACTTCATGGTGTATTCATTTACCCTCTTAATTCACCAAGTAATAGTAATTCAAATATTATAGCACACCACATTTATCCTCAACTTACTACCTAGCAAATCAACGTGTGTAAGCAACAAAAATGAGGGAAAAGAATCGGCTAGCAAGGAATAATAAAACATTTCAAACCATTCCACTTCTTGAGTTGTAACCTCCCACCTTAATGCATATTATGGCTACTTTAACACCTCTTATAGCACCCACCTTCCTTGTCTATCATAGCAATACCCTGACCTTCGAAAATTAGCAGAAACAGCAGCTTAGAAACGGTGAAAATTACAGCAGGAAACAAGGAAAAGAAATCCAACTTCGTTCCGCCGCTCGTATTCGTCGTTTTGATTTGTTTTCTTCAAAACAAATTTCCAGGCATGTATATATTGTTTCTTTGCTCTTCAATCAAGTCCTATAAATATTTTTAAACATTATATGTTCAGGATTTATGAGGTAAAAACGAAATATTGACAGCAACTACACAAAATTTTCTGCACAGAATTTTTGACTTCTTCTTTGTGTCTCACGGTTTTGGCTTGTTTGTGGTTCAGGAGTTTGGATCGTTTTCCAGGCACCCAAGGCTGATTATAGGCATGATTTATAGTATGTTAGGGTGTTATTGGTTCGTTGGTTTGAGTCCATACAATTCGAATAAAGGCATGACAGCAACTATTTTCCATTAGCTACAGAATTTGGTTCAAGATTCTGTCATGTGGGTGTTGAGGGTGAGTGTTCGAATCCTAGAAGTCCTAGGGGATGTAGCCATGGTTAGAACTCTCCATTAACATGTCTAAGACGTGACCAAGGGGTCCTTTCAAGTTTTGGTTCATGGTTCCCTCCAAACTTTTAAGCAACAACACAAGAACATGTTTTTCCATTTCCTGTGTGAGTGTGNAGCTTGTTTGTGGTTCAGGAGTTTGGATCGTTTTCCAGGCACCCAAGGCTGATTATAGGCATGATTTATAGTATGTTAGGGTGTTATTGGTTCGTTGGTTTGAGTCCATACAATTCGAATAAAGGCATGACAGCAACTATTTTCCATTAGCTACAGAATTTGGTTCAAGATTCTGTCATGTGGGTGTTGAGGGTGAGTGTTCGAATCCTAGCAGTCCTAGGGGATGTAGCCATGGTTAGAACCCTCCATTAACATGTCTAAGA
>NC_133314.1:12898264-12914735 GCF_012295235.1 Primulina huaijiensis | reverse complement strand
TTATGATTATGTATGGGTACGGACATCCAGTCCAAGGGCTGTGATTGATCTCTACCGCCCAGTATACTGTGGTTTAGTCTGATCAGGCGCTTACGTTATGTTATGGGCCACTTGCTTAGAAACATTATCTCTACCAGAAAATTATGATATGACATGACAGAGCTCTATTGAGCAAAGCTTTTACGTATGATTTTCAGATATGCACGTAGTTATAATTATTCATGATACGATTTTCACCATGCGCTTTACGATACTATATTTTTACGTTGCATGCGATTTTATGATATATTTACTTGTTATTCACGATATATACATGTTGAGTCTTTAGACTCACTAGACTTGATTGTTGTAGGTACTGATGAGGTCGAGACGGAGGGCGTAGACCAGTGAGCGATCTTGTGGCAGCAGTAGTAAACCCGAGGACCTCATGTTTTAATTTATGCACCTTTTATTATTCAAACTCAGTTTTAATACATTGGATTTTTTTAAATTGTTGTTTGAAAATAATATTTGCTTCCGCTGTTATTTTAAAGTTAATATTATTTACATGTTTATTTTATAAATTGGGCAAGTTATTTATTTATTTAGAAAATTTTTAATAATTCCGCAAAATTATGATACGAAATACGGGCCTTTTCAAAACTGCTTACATATGTCAGTTTGAGGTCGGGGAGCCTGCTCCAAAAGTCTAGCCATACCCTCCAGTACGCGGGTGGCTGCATCCAATGGCGGTGGTGGTGGTGGTGGAGGGCCTCTACCGCCTCCAGGAATATCATCCTGACGATCTGTACTGGGAGTGCATGTGGGAGGCATGATATTTGAATACATTCCAAATTCAAAACGTAACCCATCATGTAATTTAATCTAGTTTTTAAAATAGTAAATCCTTAAATCCTTAAAGCATCTAAACATGTACTATAATCGTGATAGCAGTAAAAACATTTAAAACATAAAATCTTACAGACTTGAGGTTAGAAGACTGAGCTGCAGAAGTTGGCGGTGGCACAACCCTATAGATAACCCTTGCTCTGATACCAACTGAAACGTCTACTGCTTAAAATGCTATTAGAATTTTTTTTTTAAAGCTGATACGGGAAAATCCCATTTAAATGCATGTATGCAGGACTAATGGAAAAAACGCCTTTGAAAATAACCGTAATCAAATGACAAGTAAAATATTGAAGTTTAAAATATGGCCAACTCATCCATAAAAAATGTGCGTAAAAATAAGCAAGTAAAAATCCTAGTAATCATCAACATATCAAAACCAGCGTATTAAAATGTTCATGTCCACCCTAAACCCATAAAAACGTAATGTGCGAAAAATGTGGTCCTCGGGTCATGTGCGCACATCCAACCATGTCTACTCAGAATTCGGCACCTGCAGCCTCTTCATCAACATGATCACCTGCATCATACATGCCTAGTTGATGAAACTTAAAATTAATAATTTATTATATGTTAAAACCTATATTTTAAAATTTAAGTTTCATTAAATTTATAAAATTGTTGAAAAATAATAGGAGTGTTGAAAATATGAGTTGTAATATTTGAATGTTGAAAATAAGAGTTGTAAATATTTAAAATTAGTGTGTGGTAATGAATGTAATGATGTAATTATTTTTGGATTATTTTCAAAAATTTTCTGTAAATAGATCTTTCATTTGTAAAGAAAATCACAAATGAGTTGAGAGAAAAATATTATAAAGTGTGTAGTGTGATAATTTTGAGAGTTTGAGATTTTTATTTTTTACCGTAAATCTTTACTTTTTCACAACACGTTATCAGCACGAAGCTTTAAAAGTCCTCCATATTTTTCCAAGCTCCAAAACAGATGAAAAAGGTAACAAAAGTAATAATATTTATTTTATTGTTTATTTATTTATTGTGTATATATTTAAATCATATAATGTTATTATATAATAAAGATCAGAAATAATAAAAATAAATTTTTCAAAAAACTTGTTATAAATCCTGGGAGGACGTTAAGACGACATCCCACACTCCCTGTAAGGGATACGACAAGTATAAAAGCACATAAGATTTTTAAACAAAATACCTTATAACACCTCATTATAATAATGTGATATGATATACATAATTATTTAAACATGACTAATATTATATACACCATATTATTATCATAAAATTATACAAATACATACATTTATTTTTTGTACACCAACGGTCATAAACGGTAACAAAACGGCTAGTTTTTGCCCTATAAATATGATCTCACAAACACATTCAATCACTCCAACTTTCTCTTCTTCTCTAAAAATTATTTTTCATCAAATTTTTGAAGAAAAAAGAAGATGGCTTTCTCAAGGTTATTTTTATTTATTTTTGTTATAATACTCACGAATCTTGTATTTATCAGAGAATATTCTCCTCGTGTTTTTTTTTTTTTTTACGAATGCTTGTATTTGTTGTTTGTCTATTACTTTGTATTGTAATATTCATTAACTAATATAATGCATCATAATTTTTTTCAGTACCGCCATGTCAAACTTGGCAAATCTCAAATTTGTTGCACTCGATATTACGGGAAAAAATTATATGCCATGGAATCTCGATGTAGAAATGCATCTTGAGTCATTGGGTCTAAGCAAAACCATTAAAGAAAATGGTATATCTTCATCACAAGAAAAAGCAAAAGCTATAATATTTTTGCGTCGTCATCTTGATGAAGGTTTAAAATGTGAATATCTCATCGAAAAAGATCTCATGGCTCTGTTGAAAGGATTAAAAGAAAGATTTGAACATATAAGGGAAGTTATACTTCCGACCGCCCGTGATGAATGGAATATGTTAAGATTCCAAGATTTTAAGAAAGTTAATGATTACAATTCAGCGATGTATCGAATAATCTCGCAGCTAAAATTTTGTGGACATGAGGTTACAGAATCGAAAATGCTTGAAAAAACATTTTCCATGTTTCATGCTTCAAATATAACTCTACAGCAACAATATAGAGTGCGTGGATTTGCGAGATATTCTGAACTCATCGCCTGTCTTTTTGTGGCGGAAAAGAACAACGAGCTTCTAATGAGAAATCATTAGTCCCGATCCACTGGATCAACAGCATTTCCAGAAGTAAATGATGTAAGTAAAAATGAATTTAAACTTGGAAACCAAAATTAAATTCAAAGAAAAGGTTTTGGTCGAGGTCGAGGTCGTGGTCGTGGTCGTGGTCGTGGACGTGGACGTGGAATTGGTCGTGGTCGTGGTCGTGGTCGAGGCTGTGGCTTTGAAAACAATCGAGATAGTTATTTTTATTCATCTCAAAAGGGCGTCACGAACCACCCACTGAAAAGATATCATGAAAACAATTATGATATGTGTTATATTTACATATGTATTGTCAGTAATTTTTTTTTCATTGCATATTTTTGAAGTTCAAATATTGAAAATGCCATGAATAAAGCTAAACAAGGAACTAATCCCATAAAAGTTTGAATACCTGATAGTGGTACATCGCACACTATTCTCCGAGATAAAAGATATTTCTTGGAACTAAAACCAACAAAAACAATGGTGAATACAGTATCAGGTCCTGTAGACTTGATTAAAGGTTGTGGTAAAGCACAATTTTTGTTACCTAATGGTACAAAATATTTGATCAATGATGCTTTGTATTCACCACAATCGAAAAGAAATTTGTTGAGTTTTAATGATATATATTCCCATGGGTATGATACTCAAACAATAGATGAAGGGAATGAGAAATATATGTGTCTTATCACATATAAATCAGGAAAGAAATATGTGATTAAAAAACTAGCAATGCTCCCTACTGGATTGCATTATACACATATAGTTCAATTGAATCAAACTTGGTAGTTGATAATTCTTCAATATTAACTAATTGGCATGATCGATTAAGACATCCTGGTTCAACAATGATGCGAAGAATTATAGAAAATACACATGGTCATCCGTTGAAAGACCAGAAGATCTTTCAGAATAATAAGTTTCAATGTAAAGCATATTCTCTTGGAAAACTTATTAAAAGACCATCACTAGCCAAAATCGAAACTGAATCACCAATGTTTCTTGAACGTATTCAGGGTGATATTTGTGGACCAATTCATCCACCATGTGGACCATTCAGATACTTTATGGTATTGATTGATGCCTCCAGCAGATGGCCACATGTATGTTTCTTGTCAACTCGAAATGTTGCATTTGCAAGATTACTTGCTCAAATAATAAAATTGAGGAATCAATTTCTCGATTATACAATCAAGAAAATTAGACTTGATAATGCTGGTGAATTTAGTTCCCAGACTTTCAATGATTATTGTATGTCTATGGGAATCATTGTTGAGCGTCATGTTGCTCATGTACGTACACAGAATGGATTGGCTGAATCATTGATTAAACGTCTGCAAATGATTGCTAGACCAATGATTATGAAAACAAATCTCCCTATTTCTATATGGGGACATGTAATTATACATGTTGCTGCATTAATTCGCATCAGACCAAGTGCATATCATAAATACTCCCCATTGCAGCTTGCATTTGGTAAAGAACCAGACATTTCTCATCTGAGAATTTTTAGATGTATGGTGTATGTGCCTATTGCACCACCTCAACGAAAGAAAATGGGACCTCAAAGAAAGATTGGAATTTATATCGGTTATGATAATCCATCAATCATTCGATATCTTGAACCTCATACAGGTGACGTGTTCACAGCACGTTTTGCTGATTGCCAATGAGGAAATCTTCCCAATGTTAGGGGGAGAACAGAAACATACCGAAAAGGAAATTACATGGTATGTATCATCATTGTTATATCTGGATCCAAGAACAAAACAATGTGAAAAAGATGTACAGCAAATTGTGCTCTTGCAAAGAATAGTAAATCAAATACCATATGCATTTGTAGGCACAAAAGGGGTAACTAAATCATATATACATGCTGCAAATGTACCTGCTCGAATTGAAATTCTGAAGAAACAAATTGAAGATACTCATGATGTCATTAAACGCATGAAGTGTGGAAGGCCAATCGGTTCCAAGGATAAAAATCCTCGAAAAAAAATTAATGAGAAACACGATGATCACAAAATAAAAAATGATGTTCCTGAAGAAACACAAGATGATCACAAAATAAAGAATGATGTTCTTGAAGAAACACATGATGATGAAAATGTTCTATCAGAACCACAAACTGACGAGAATCGTGAAATCTCTATCAATAATATTAATACTGGAAAAATATGGAACCGAAAATATATAGAAGAAATTGATGATATATTCTCTTATAATGTGGCAATAGACATCATAAATGATAATGAAGATCATGAACCAAAATCTTTTGGTGAATGTAAAAATTGACAGGATTGGATAAAATGGAAAGATGTCATCCAGGTTGAATTGAATTTGCTAAATAAACGTAATGTTTTTGGACCTATAGTTCTTACACCTAAAGGTGTAAAACCTGTTGGATACAAATGAGTTTTTATTCGAAAGCGAAATGAGAAAAATAAAATAGATATAAAGCTCAACTTGTTGCACAAGATTTTTCTCAAAGGCGTGGAATTGATTATGAAGAAACGTATTCTCCCGTGATGGATGCAATTACGTTTCGGTATTTGATTAGCTTGGCGGTATCTGAAAATTTAGAAATACGTCTTATGGATGTTGTTACAGCTTACTTATATGGATCACTTGATAGTAATATATATATNCTCCATCTTGTTTAGTTTTTCCTCTTGATGCATCTAATTTCAACTTTAAACCTCAAATTATTCAAATTTTACCAAATTTTCATGGCTTAGATTCTGAAAATCCATATTTACATCTAAGAGAATTTGAGAAAGTTTGTAACAATTATAATGATCAAAATTGTAGCATGGATATAGTTCGATTAAAATTTTTCCCTTTTTCTTTAAAAGATAAAGCTAAAACATGGCTACAAAATTTGAGATCAAGTTCAATAAGATCATGGGAAGAAATGCAACAACAATTTCTCAAAAAGTGTTTTCCTTCCCAAACAAACTCTTTTAAAAGACAAATTACTAATTTTTCTCAAAAACAAGGAGAAACATTTTATCAATGTTGGGATAAATATAAAGAATTACTTAATGCATGCCCACATCATGGTTTTGAAACATGGAGAATGGTTTCTCACTTTTATGAAGATCTAATACCTAAAGATAGGCAAATGATAGAATTCATGTGTAATGGAACTTTTCAAGATAAAAACTCAAATGAAGCTATGAAGTATTTGGATTCATTAGCAGAAAATGCTCAAAATTGGGATAATATAGGCACAATAGAACCACCAACAACTAAAATCAATAATTCAACAAATGGGAGTGGTATCTATAATTTTAAAGATGATATAGATATTCAAGCTAATCTCACATCTTTAGCAAGAAAAATTGAGTCATTAGAAATGAAAAAGAGTGGTCAATTAAAAAGTATTCAAGAAATTGTTTGTCATATATGTGATACACATGATCATACTACAAAACATTGTCCAACATTACTTTCATTTAAAAAATGTATCCATGAACAAGCAAATTATGTTAACAATTATAAAAAACCAATACTAGAACCTTTTTCACTATCATATAATCCTGGATGGAAAAATCATCCTAATTTTAGTTGGAGAAATGATAATAATGCACAACCCTCACAACAATATTTTCAAAATAACCAAAATCATCAAGGTTATATTCCTTATGTTACACCTCCAAGAAAAAACTTTGAAGATGTAATTCATGCATTTATCCAAAAGCAAGAGTTTATCAATATTCAAAATAGTCAATCTATGAGTTATTTGAAAGAAACTCTTGCAAAATTTGCATCTGCACTTAATATTCATGAAAAAGGAAAATTTCCATCTCAACCTCAACCTAATTCTAAAAATCAAAATCAAAAATTTAAAAATAAAAAAATTGATCAAATAAAATCTGTTTTACTCTTAGAAGTGGTAAAATAGTTAATGATCCATATAGTAATGAAAACAAGGATCATTTAAAATCAAAGAGTAAGGATGATAATCCTGATACTTTTGAGAATGATGATATCTCAAATTCTAAAAATAATATGTTGAATGATAAATCATCTGAAATAGTAAATTAATCAAATAAACCTCCACCATTTCCTCATGCATTAACAAATCTTAAAAATGATTCTGATATCTATGAAGTTTTTAAACAAATAAAGATAAATATTCCATTATTAGATGCTATTAAACAAGTACCTTCATATGCAAAATTTTTAAAAGACTTATGTACTGTGAAGAGAAAATTGCATGTGAAGAAGAAAGCATTATTGGCTGAACAAGTAAGTTCTATTTTTCAAAATAATTCTAGTTTAAAATATAAAGATCCTGGTTGTCCAACAATTTCATGTATTATTGGAGAAAATAAAATTAAAAAAGCTTTGTTAGATTTGGGAGCAAGTGCGAATTTACTTCCTTATTCAGTTTATGAAAAACTTAATTTAGGAGAATTAAAACCCACTTCTGTTACTCTCTTACTGGCGGATAGGTCAATCAAAATACCTAGAGGTATTGTAGAAGATGTGTTGGTTCAAGTTGATAAATTCATATATCCTGTAGATTTTATTGTTTTGGATACACAACCAATAGAAGTACATAATGAAATTCCAGTAATATTGGGACGACCATTTCTAGCAACTTCAAATGCTTTAATTAATTGTCGAAATGGAATAATGAAATTGTCTTTTGGAAATATGACTCTAGAACTTAATGTGTTCAATTTATGTAAACAACCAAGTATTAATGAAAATGAATATGATAATGAAATTGAAACAATTATGGAAGAAAATATACAAGAAGAAAACTTAAATCAACAATCTGAAGTTTTTTCAATAGAATGTTTTGAGTCTGAAAATAATTTTAAAAAAGATGATAATACAAAACTTGAATTAAAAGTTTTACCATTCGAATTGAAATATGTATTTCTTGGTGAAAATAAAACATTTCCTGTTGTAATTTCTTCCACTCTTCTACCAAATCAAGAAGAAGATTTAATTAAATTACTTAAGAAATATAAAAATGCAATTGGATGGACTTTGAAAGATATAAAAGGTATAAATCCTTTAATTTGCACACATAAAATTCATTTGGAAGAAAATGCTAAAACATATCAACAACCACAAAGAAGGTTAAATCCACATATGAAGGAAGTTGTTAAGAATGAAGTATTAAAACTATTAGACGCTGGAATTATCTATCCAATCTCAGATAGTAAATGGGTAAGTCCAACACAAGTAGTA
This sequence comes from Primulina huaijiensis, assembly GCF_012295235.1. Taxonomy (NCBI): domain Eukaryota; kingdom Viridiplantae; phylum Streptophyta; class Magnoliopsida; order Lamiales; family Gesneriaceae; genus Primulina; species Primulina huaijiensis. Next base: position 12,906,470 of record NC_133314.1, on the reverse strand, counting down.
CCTAAAAAGTCAGGCATCACTGTTATAAAAAATGAAAAGGGAGAGTTATTACAAGCTAGGATTCCATCTAGTTGGCGTATGTGTATTGATTATAGAAAATTAAATGATGCAACTAGAAAAGATCATTTTTCAATACCATTTTTAGATCAAATTCTAGAAAAAATAGCAGGAAATTCTTATTATTGTTTTCTTGATGGGTATTCGGGGTATTATCAAATACCTATATCATTAGAAGATCAAGAAAAAACTACTTTCACTTGTCCTTTCGGAACTTTTGCATTTAAAAGAATGTAATTTGGTTTATGTAATGCTCCGGCTACTTTTCAAAGATGTATGTTAAGTATTTTCAGTGATATGATTGAAGAATTTGTTGAAGTTTTTATGGATGATATAACTTTTTTTAGAAACTCATTTGAAAATTGTCTTAAAAACCTAGAAGAAGTATTAAAAAGATGTGAAGAAAAAAAATATTGTTTTAAATTGGGAAAAATTTCATTATATGGTTAAATCTGGGATTGTGTTAGGTCATTTGATATCTGAAAAAGGAATTGAAGTTGATAAAGCCAAATTTGATGTTATTGCTAATTTAACATCACCAAAAACGGTCAAAGGAGTTCGATCATTCTTGGGTCATGCAGGTTTTTATAGAAGGTTTATAAAAAATTTCAGCATAATATCTAAACCAATTTCGAATCTTTTAACAAAAGATACACAATTTGAATGGACTCAGAAATATGAAAATGCTTTTAAAAAAATAATTAATCTTTTAATTACATCACCTATTTTACAACCTCCAGATTAGTCTTTACCATTTGAATTAATGTGTGATGCAAGTAATTATGCTATAGGAGCTGTGTTAGGACAAAGAAAAGAAGGAAAACCGTATGCAATCTATTATACTAGTAGAACCTTAAATAGTGCCCAACTAAATTATTCACTACTGAAAAAGAATTACTTTCAGTAGTATTTGCATTAGATAAGTTTTGATCTTATTAAATTTGTTCTACTACTATTGTTTACACTGATCATTCTGTCGTAAAATATTTATCAAATAAACAAGATGCTAAGCCAAGATTAATAAGGTGGATTTTATTGTTACAAGAATTTGATATTATAATTAAATATAAAAAAGAAAAAGAAAATGTTGTAGCCGATCATTTATCTAGAATAATGACTGAATCATCTCATAATGAAATACCAATAAATGAAAATTTTCCAGATGATCAGTTGCTTTATGCTACTATTATGCCCTGGTTTGCTAACATAGTAAATTTTATTGTGACAAATAAAATGCCTTCTCGTTGAAATTCACAAGATAAGAATAAATTCTTGATAGAAGTTAAAAAATTTTATTGAGATGATCCTTACTTATTTAAGTATTGTAATGCCCGAATTTTGAAAAAAATAAAATTGTGGCAGCAGTTGTGATGGTTTATGGCTTTACGTTATGGTATGAATGGTAATGAATGTTATAGAATGGAATAGATAATGGATGAGGAGAATCAAAGGTTAAATTTGAGCTAAATAGGTAATGGAAGTGCAGAAACGGTATGAAAAATGTGGCAGTAGTTGTGGTTTTTAGCATAATATTTTGTATATTGATCCAATTGATGTGAGGCCACTTTTATTAGAAATATAAGACATAAGGCTATAACTTTCTTATTTTGAGTTTTGGTCAAATCATTAGGGAAGACAAGCCAAAAGCGCCCCGAAGTGTGTCGTGCGTATCGGCGTTCCTACAATGACACATTTTGGGAGATTGAGCATAACTTTTTACTTAGACCTCAAAATGACATGAGGCCAATTCGAGATAAAAGCCAAGAATAGGGCTACAACTTTCTAGTTTACCACTTTCGCAAATTCTGAAGTTAAAAATACGTTTTGGGCAGAATACTGCGCGCCATCGCGCAGGATCCGGCGCCCTAACGCCCAGCACTTGTACAAAAAACGTGTTTTGAAGTTTGGATGGTATATAATAGATGGGGGAATGATTTTTGTATCATTTCTTCTCATCCTCATTTCTCTCCGTCGGTTGAGAGCTAGGGTTCCGCAGGTCTCCTTCAATCCAATGTCATCCAAGACATTAATCTTTTATTGAAGCCTTAATCTTTGCTTGGAGATTAGAAGATCTTCTCCTCAAGAGTTTAGAAGCAAGGTAAGAAAGTTTATTTCCTTGGGTTAGTGATTGAAGGGAAAACAATGGGTTGTTTGGTTTGAGTGTTGAGGTAAAGTTGTTAATATAATGATGGATGGTATTGTATGTATTGATATTTTGGAAAAGAAATGGAATTGTAGAGGAGCTAACTCTTTAGCACGCACGTCACGTGTTTGACAAAATGATTCAATGAATGTTTTTATGTCATATTAGGGTTAAGAAATGATATGGATTCTTTCTTTACACAATTGTTGGGATTTGAGTTTTCTTGAATATCAAAATTGCGGATCTTTATTCGAAGCATTATTGAATTAATTATGAATTTTGTACAAAAATTGCTCTATTTTGATAAATGATCAGAGTTCTTGAGTTATAGTAGACTTCGAAGGTTCAAGACTTCTCACCTACACATTTCGATCTTCTTTTGGTAATATTTGAAAGGTATGTTACGGTCGGTATCATACGAGGTAAAAGTATCATTTTTATTTTAAATTGAAAATTCTATGGCTCGATGAATTACTTGTGATTTGATGATGATTTTGACCTTGAGATGAGTTTATTATAATATCGAAATTATGATATTGATTTGCATCATTACATTGCATATTGAGCCACTTGTTGATTCAGATTTGATATGGCGGAGGTCGCCTTGATTTATTGATTTGTTGGACGTATGGGGCTATAGTTGAGTTGGCATAGTGTATGTGGAGGTCGCTGCTATGGCCTGAACACTCTCTATATGCGCACCATAGTCTTGGGATTGGAGAACACAGCACCCCACCTCGAGCGGATGAGTCGGTGGATGTTGCTGGGGGATTCTCTTTCCTTGGGTACCCTATGACCAGATGATTCACTTGATCTTGAGATTTATTGATAGCCTACAGTTTCTGATCATGCATTGCATTATATTCCATCTTTATGAATTTAATATGAAATATTTGTCACTTTAATTCTCATATGTTATTGATTGTATCATACTGGGTTTATACTCACCGGCATGTCTGGTACCTCTTGTTTTCATGTGCTTGACGGTAGGTGAGGCGAGGCTTGGGATGGCAGAGTCCAGCTCAAGGCGAGGAGATACGAGTTAGAGTGTGATTCTCGGGTCTTAGGAGCTATTTTATGATGTTGGGATTTCTTTATTTTGACATGTTGAAAATTATATTTCAAACATTTGAGACAATTAAATTATTTTGACGATGTTTATGTGGATTTGTGAACCACAAATTATGTATTTTACTCGATCATTTGGTTTGTCACAATTATAATTATTAGTATTAGATATCGGACCCGGGGCCCCACAAGTATTGTCATGACCAAATTTTTCGACGATACATACCCGACAATGAAGTAAGTAATGTTATTAAATTTTGTCATTCTGAAACATGTGGAGGTCATTTTTCATCCAATAAAACAGCTACAAAAATCTTACAATGTAGATTTTATTGGCTGTCTTTATTCAAAGATACGTATTTATTTTGCAAATCTTGTGAAAACTTTCAGAAGATGGGATTAATTTCAAAACGAAACATGATGCCTTTAAATCCAATCATAATTATTGAAATATTCGATAGTTGGGGGATAGATTTTATGGGTCCATTTCCATTATCTTTTGGATGTACGTACATTTTAGTCGCTGTTGATTATGTTTCAAAATGGATTGAAGCAATTGCATGTAGAACTAATGATCATAAAGTTTTTATAAAATTTTTAAAAGAAAATATTTTTAGCCGATTTGGAATAACTAGAGCAATAATTAGTGATGAGGGAAGTCATTTCATAAATAAATCATTTTCTTTTTTGTTAAGAAAATATGGCATTAGACATAAAGTTTTTACCCCATATCATCCTCAAAGTAATGGTCAAGTTGAACTTGCAAATAGAGAAATAAAACAAATTTTAGAAAAAACAGTTAATCCAAATCGAAAAGATTGGTCTTTAAGATTAACTGATGCATTATGGGCATATAGAACTGCATTTAAGACATCATTAGGGATGTCACCATATAGGTTAGTTTTTGGTAAGCATTGTCATTTACCGGTTGAACTTGAACATAAATCTTATTGGGCAATTAAAGCATTTAATATTAATTTAGATGTTGCATATAAATTAAGAAAATTGTATTAAATGAACTTGAAAGATTAAGAAATGATACATATGAATATTCAAATATTTATAAAGAAAAAACTAAAGCCTTTCATGATAAAAATATTATGAAAAATTCATTTGAAATTGGACCAAAAGTTTTACTTTATAATTCTCGTTTGCATTTATTTCCAGGAAAACTAAGATCGAGATGGTCAAGACCATTTAAAGTTAAATTTGTTTATCCTCATGGTGCTGTTGATATTGAAAATCCTAAAAATAATGACGTGTTTAAAGTTAATGGGCAAAGACTTAAGCCTTTTATAGAAAATGAAATTCTTAACGATGAGTTTATGCCTTTATATGATCCACAATAGTTGTTTGATATTTTCATTTTGTTTTTGCAGATTCTAGTTCATTTCCCGGTTAAGTGGCGGATAACGGTACTCCATGGCTATCTAAGTCGGTTTCTTCAGTTTTTCAAAAACAATTGAAATATATAATAATAATAATAATAATAATAATAATAATATGGATGCTTGTATTATGAATCTTCATAAATATTTTGCTTGTTTACCTGATAATGCGTTGAAAAAAATTTATAAAGCTAGATGTGAGCGACTAAGGTTGATGATGTCATATGGCATACCGAATGATATCCGGTNATAAAATGTTTTTCGAGTTTCATGTTTCAGGCGATTATTCGAGGCGGAACCGAGGAAAAGACCGGTGACGATTTTTGGCAATTTAAAATGCGATACTTTATTTTAAGTTGAGAATGAGACGTTTTAAATAATTTATTTAATTTCAGCATTTTAAAGCCTAATTATTTCTTTCATGTGAGGCCCGGGGCCGAAGAGGGCGGGGGGTGATCGCCGGTGCCATGAGGTTGCACGGACAATGAGCAGCTCCTGGCAGGCTTCTAGGCGGAGGGAACATGAATGAACCGATCTTACATCGGAAGGAGAGGGATTCCGAGACTGTTCAATATAATGGACTGTACAGTTGAAGAGGGCTTAAAAGATTTGATATGTACTACTCATACCACGAAGGTGCATCTTCTTTTCGGTAGCTCATCACATAAGAACTCCAAAGTTAAGCGTGGTTGACTTGGGGCAATTCTGGGATGGGTGACCTCCTGGGAAGTTTTTTAGGGTGCGTGTGAGTGAGGACATAAGCACGATGGAAAGACTCGTCTTGGTACAGTGAGGACAGTCGTCGAATCTGGGGCGTTACAAGTGGTATCAGAGCCGACCTCTCCTAGTACGGTGTGGGTTCGGGGACGAACCAAGCGGAAGCTGGTGGGCATTTGAGGCCCGGTGGCGAAGAGGGCGATGGTGATCGCCGGTGCCATGAGGTTGCACGGACAATGAGTGGCTCCTGGCAGGCTTCTAGGCGGAGGGAACATGAATGAACCGATCTTACATCGGAAGGGAAGGGATTCCGAGACTGTTCAATGTAATGGACTGTACAGTTGAAGAGGGCTTAAAAGATTTGATATGTACTACTCATATCACGTAGGTGCATCTTCTTTTCGGTAGCTCATCACATAAGAACTTCATAGTTAAGCGTGCTTGACTTGGGGCAATTCTGGGATGGGTGACCTCCTGGAAAGTTTTCTAGGGTGCGTGTGAGTGAGGACATAAGCATGCTGGAAAGATTCGTCTTAGTACAGTGAGGACAGTCGTCGAATCTGGGGAGTTACATTGGTGGATGTCATAAATGTGCAAAGTAGACTTGTAAAGGGAAATGCAAAAATGTTGGAATGACATCAATGAATAAAGAAGATAAAATTTTATTCATTAAGAATGGTCTGAGTAAAGAACCTTTTGGATAATTTTCTAGAGGTTCTTGATACGCATTCTAATGGGTACGTGCAAAATGAACTGCGTAAACTATGGTGGCAATTTCAACATGAGGAATATCAATATGGACGGTGGAATCAGACTTATAAAGATCCTACTGTAGTAACGCATATCTGTTTAGATAAGTAAATATATATATACAATTTCGTCTCGGGAATCTGACGTTAAAAGACCCTGTTTGCCAATTTATAAGAAAATTGGATGGGAAGCATATCCTAGACTCATAGAAGGCGTTGAAGCCGTTGCTGAACGTAAAATCAGATGAATTTGTGAGCCAAAATCACAACTACGCTGTATATATGTGTTTTAATATATGTTATTTTTATTTTTTTAATAATAATAATTTCCTGTTCAAATATTGACTTTTGGCATGTTACGCTTATAAATTCATATGCTGTGATCTAACAATTGCAGAAAGCATATTTCTCAATATGTCGACGTCCACGGTAAGTAAAATAAAAAATATGTGTGTATTTTGTGGATCTAGTGCAGAAAAAGATTCAATTTATGAAGAGGCAGCAGAAAAGCTTTGAATAACACTTGCTAAAAAAAAGATTCATTTGGTATATGGTGGTGGTGAAGTTGGTCTCATGGGAAAAGTTGCAAAAGCTGCGCATGCAGGTGGAAGTGAAGTCTTATGCATTATTCTGATTACCTTAGCCAGTCTTACTGGACCAATAATAGGAGAAGAAATGGAAGTGGACAACATGTACGAACGAATTACATAAATGTTTGAACATTTAGATGCTTTCATTTCTTTGCCAGGAGGTTTCGGTACTTTGGAAGAAATATTTCATACTGGTTGTTGGGCAAAATTAAATATCCACAATAAGCCAATTGGTTTGTTAAATGTTAACAATTATTATGATAAACAACTATCGTTTCTTGATGATGTTGTGGAACATGGATTTATTTCATTAGCTTCGCGAAGGATGTTAGTTTCTGCTACAAGTGAAGGTGAACTTATTGATTTACTGCAAGGATTTAGTCATTAACAAGATCCATTCTTATCTCAACTTAATTGGCCAACATCCAAGAGTAAGAAAAGAAAATTCATGTGATGCTAAACTTGTGATTCAACGGTATGTTTTAATTTTTTTCTTTAAGGTATGAATAATCTCCTCTTCTTCTTCTCCTCTTAGTTTTTTTATATAAAAATAAAAAAAATTCATATATATAGTAATAATAATAATAATAATTTTTAGTTCAATGTCGAGTAAGGTGTCAGTAAAATGCACCTGAGACGCATTAGTTAATAATTATTGGAAAATCACAATACGCTATATTTTAATATTCATTTTATTCAAATTACAGATTACAAGAAAAATTAGTTTTTCATATAGTTAAAAGATATGATTTTTATGGTTGTTAACATGTATAATATAAAGAATAATTTTTGGTCAAAGTATAATATATACTCACACATCTTTTATGAGTAAGTGGTGAGAAATGAGAAAACAATTAATTAACTTTTATTGATTATTAAAAATGGTTAATTACAAGAATATTAACTCACCTATAAAAAAAATTAATTATTAAAAAAATAGAAGATAAATAACGGACTGCAAAGTTTTTTGTTCATTGTAATTGTTTTTTTTCTAGATTTGATTGATGTACTATAAATATGTTCTAAAAAAAACCATCAATCAATATGTTCTAAAAAATATTGGTTTGTGTTGGATAAGTTTCAAAGGTAGTCGAATATATCTGTTATATAAATTTTTATATATATAGACATTTATAGTAGAATATTTGGATAAAAAAATTATGCCATTGTAAAACTTTGCAGTCATGTTAATAAAAAAAGAAAAAGAAAAAAAAAGGGGATTTTATTCTTTGTAAATTTTCCTATTTTGTTTTCAATATTAGTTTATTTAATTGTCTACTTTAATAATTAGCCTTTTTCAATGAGAGTTAATATTCATTCCAACTTCATAAGTGTAAATCAGCTATCCATTAAATATTTTGACCTGAAAGAATATGGAGTTGAGGCTTTTACGAAAAAATTCTCGATATTATACATGTTATGGTGGGTGATGTGAATTATCTTTTTGACTATATTATCATAAAAAAATTTAGAAATTAAAAAATATATATATAT
>NC_133314.1:12891638-12897839 GCF_012295235.1 Primulina huaijiensis | reverse complement strand
ATCGGTATATAAGTTTGTTTTTAAAATGAATATGTTTGTATATTTGAATATATAAAAGGAATAAAGAATCTAGGTTGTGATTTTCCGATAAATTTTATTACTAAGGGACTAGTAATAAGATAGTGTGGGGGTGTGATGAAACTTAAAATTAATAATTTATTATATGTTAAAACCTATATTTTAAAATTTAAGTTTCATTAAAATTATAAAAGTATGTTATTTTAGTATTGTTTGTTTATATTTAAATGTCTTACTAAATATGTTTTATTTTCAGGTTTTCTACGTGTTGGTAAAATAATGATAACTCAAGCTAGAAAATTCAAATGGAGGTGATTCAAAACTGTTTGAAATCCTTGAAAAATTGTCTACAACTTTGCAGAAGACATGATTGCCTAAAAGTTTCATTAAGATGATCAAATTGTGAAAATATCAAAAGGAGGACAAATTTACTTTCACCATGACCAGCATATAATAAACAAATCATAACTATTTCAATATTTAACCAAATGAGGTGAACCAAGTGGCCAAATTTATCTACAGACAATTTTCCACATGTTTGCTGTTTTGAGTAGAGTCAAATTCGGTGATTAAAGTCGTTTAACAAAGCATTGAAAGAAGGGACATGGAATTGAAGTTGGAGGAGACAAAGACTACTATTACAACTACATGGCATTAATAAAATTTTTGACCCTTTCTCTCATTTGGCCTATAAATAGAGGCCTTGTACTAGCTTGAGAATCATTCTATCTCATCGTAAAATATAGTGTGAGTATGTATAAAAGTTCTAAGTTCCAATATATTTTTCATTTTCTCAATTATGAGTGATGTTTTTAATGTTGATCAAAAGTAAGCTCATGGAAAGATAAATCTATTATGTCAAGGTGAAGAGGATGAATTCTTGATGAAGTAAGATTGTTTATATTTCGTATATTCTTTCTTTATTTCTTTTCATTTTGCTAATTTCTTTTTATTGTAGGTATAAAAATGAATTATTTGTTGTTATCGATTTACATCAAATGCTTGATACCATTGAAGAGGTTATCTTAATTTGTTGTTTAATTTTTGATACAATAAATATTTCATTAATTATTATTGTTATATTATACATACATATATATATATATANATATTTCATTTAGGCAATAGCGTGGCTCTGCCGGTTGTTCTAAATGAAATATAATGATTTAATTTAACATTTACTTTATGCAATTATATATTTATGTAGTTATATATATAATCATAGGTACCATATATAAAATATTGGTGAATTCGGTATTTTCTATAGTGGGAAGTATATTATATTAGGTATGTGTTTAAATATGTATTTTCTTGGAACCATTATTTATGGTGGTTTCCTTTGTTTTACTTTTAGTTAAACAATATTACATAAACCAAGAATAAATCCTCGAGCTTTGACAAAATTTATAATTTGTAAACTTCATTCTTGCATTTGGTAATCTATAAATTAATAAATTTAAACTTAAAATAACATCTTTGTGGATCGATCTCGTACTTACGAAATATATTACTTGCAGACAACCTACACTTGGGTGAATTATAATTTAATTAGTAGCACTTGTGAGTCTAAAGACTCAACACACATGTACCGTTAATAGCAAATACATATACATAACAAGCAACAATGAAAAGTGTTGTAATAAAATATGTTTCATGATCTTAAAAACGTAACGTAAACATATCGTAAAATCATGTGTGTTGAAACAGATCATCGTATCATCATATACTTGTACATTTACTTTAATTGAATTCAGTTCATCAGCTGTGACTTTCGTATCAGCTCTAATCGTATCAGCTATATCGTATCAGCTCTATTCGATGGATTCATCTACATATAACCGTAGTACCTGGTGGCTGTCGGACATCAGCGACAGTATTACCCATCCACTGAGCCTAGGCCGCATCATCATCGTATACATATATCGTCAGTCACAACCAATTCACATCTTTCAAAAACATCATCATTTTCATCACTTATCAAAATGATGCATACGAAATTTTTCCTTAAAAATCAATCGTGATATGAAACATTTAAATAAAACATGTCAAATTGTTCCCAGGGCGCTGCTAGGATTAAAATCTCAACTCCGATGAAAAATGACCATTTTGCCCTTGGAAACCCAAAATGATCATTTTACCCCTAGAACTCTAAATTTCGACCCGAAGCTTACCAAAACATTCCAAAACATATTTATAAGCATTTCTTAGATGTAAACTCGAGCCCGATTCAAAACTTATACGATTCTTTTTAAAACTTGGACCGGGGTCCCGGTTTTAACTCGAATCAATCTGAAACAAAATTTTCCCAACTTAAACTGTGACTTAATCCTACATGACCAGCCTAAAAACCACTTATTCAACACCACTCTTGACCCCCGAAACGTGCCCAAAGGTTTGTAGAATTTTCAGCACATTCTAGCCGAAACTCTAGTCGCGACTTTGGACTAAACCACTGACCCTACACCCAACCAGCTTGGACCAGCCTCAACCAACTCTCCCTCGCCCACCTAGGGACCCTCTTGGACTTACCTAACCCTCAACCTTGGCCACATGCACGCGCACCACTCAAACCACCAAGGAAAACACACGACCGCGTCTCCCTCGAGTACCTAGGCCTAATCGTCCTCCTTTCTACCCCAGACCAGCTGGGTATGGACCTTCCCTAGACCTCGGTTGGACCCTCCTGGATCACACCTTGGCCTGGTTCAGGCCTTCCTCAACCGAGCCTACCCAAACTCTCACCAAATCTCAAGAAACCCTAGATGCCTAGTGACAACCATTCGGCCCTCACCTAGGCCATGCACCCTTAAACTTCTAGCATCATGTCAACTTAACCTACAGCATGCATTCCCCTTAGGAATCATGAAAATCGGCAGCCCCTTGCAACAATACATGAAAACGTGAGAGTGCAATTCAAGAATGCATAAACGTGTCAAAAAAACTAGCATAAAAACGTGACTCCCAAGTAGATCAAAAGATTTTCGTGCACACACATAAACTTCAGCATAATAATGGCGTAATGACAATAAAAGAAAGATACATGTGTGCCTTAATGTTTATATTAACAAAAGCTTGAATATACACGCGTCGGACAAGAACTGGAGGAGCGGGGATGAAGCTTGCCTGAAAAATAATGGAGGAACCGAAACTTTGCTGCTGAAAAATCACGTGAAGGCTACTGGTGGAGGGTGAGGGGCGGCTGCTAGGGTCATATTAGGTTTAGGTTCAGTTTAGTGTAGTGTTTAAATAACAAACAAAACACTAATGGGCCCTAACTTAAATCTTAAAATGGTTTCGAGCTCATTAAGCATTAAAACAAACCCAACAAGCCCAACAACACACCCAAAAAATATTTCGTTTAGGTACGTTTTTGAAATATTTTCTGGGTCATCAAAAAGTCCTTAGATTTAATAAAATTTGCTCACCGATTAAAAATATGACACAATGAGTAAAAATACCCACCAAGGCTCAATTTTCGAAAAACACCCTTATAACACTTCAAATTAATTAATTAAAATTAATCATTCAATTAAAAATATTTTTCCTTATAATCCCCGGTCTTTGTTCCTCGTTCGAGCGTGAAATGCAACATAAAACCCTAATGCATGAAACTTTAAAATAATCATGAAATGTACCCTGGCCATGCAATAATCATGCAAAAAATCCTTAAACACATATTTAAAATAAAACTCTAGATTGAATGCATTCAGGTTACGTAGATCGAATTTCCTGGACCTTACAACTCTCCACCCTTAAAACAAAATTTGGTCCTCGAAATTTAAACCATACCGAATAACTCCGAGTAGCGACTCCTCATCTCGGCTTCAGTCTCCATGGTAGCTTCCTCCTCAGAATGAATCAGCCACTTGAATTTGACCTTGTGGATCACTTTGTTCCGGAGCCTCCTCTCCTGTATTTCCAATATCTAAGTAGGTCTTTCCTCAAAAGACAGCTTCGGTGTCAGCTGAAGTGGCTCATGAATCAGTACATGTAAAGTATTCAACATGTACTTCCGCATCATAGATACGTGGAACACATTATGTACTCCCGCCAGATTCGGTGTTAAGGCAACTCTGTAAGCAAGTGTCCTAACTCTCTCCAGTATCGCAAACGGCCCTATGTCTCTCGGACTGAGATTGCCCTTCTTCCCAAATCTCATCATACCTTACAGCGGTGCGACATTCACGAACACATGGTCTCCTACGACAAACTCAAGATCTCTGCGCCACAGATCCGTGTAACTCTTCTGCTGGCTCTGAGCGGTCTTCATCCTATCTCGAATCTTGAACTCTAACTCTACAGTCTGACTGACAATATCCAGCCCTATCTCTGCCTTCTCTCCTACCTCGTCTCAATACACTGGATACCTACACCTCCTCCCGTACAATGCCTCATCTGGAGCCATACCGATAGACGTCTGGTAACTGTTTTTGTTCGTGAACTCCACAAGAGATAACTTCGTCTCCCAGCTGCCCTGTAAGTCGATCATGCAAGCTCTGAATAGGTCCTCCGAAATCTGAATAACCCTCTCTGACTGTCAGTCTAGGGATGGAAAGCAGTACTGAATAGCAGCATAGTACCCAAAGCCTGATGTAGACTCTTCAAGAACGCAGACGTGAATCTCGGATCCCTCTCTGACACGATGAAAACTAGAATCCCATGCAGTCTGACTATTTCTCTGATGTACAGCTCTGCGTACTGAGTCATGGTGAAAGTCTTCCTGATCGGAAAAAAGTGTGCTGATTTAGTGACTCGATCAACGATCACCCAAAGGGTATTATATCCTTCAGTCGTCCTCGGAAGCCCTTTCACTCAATCCATGGTGATTTTCTCCCATTTCCACTCGAGAATAGGGAGTGGTCTCAGCTTCCCTGCATGTCTCTGATGCTCTACTTTGACCTGCTGACATGTCAAACACTCCGAGACGAATCGCAGAATATTCCGCTTCATGTCCGGCCACCAATAGAGAGACTGAAGATCCTTATACATCTTTGTACTCCCTGGATGGATGGAGTACGAGGTGTTGTGGGCCTCACTCAAGATATCTGCTCTCAAGGAATCACTGTCAGGAACCCACAGTCGGTCTCTATATCTGACTATGCCATCCACAACTGTATACAGTCTCCGGCCCTTAGCCTTGTCCCTCTGTCACCCTTCTACAACTGCTCGTCAGAAGTCTGCCCTACCCGAATTATGTTTCTCAAAGTCGGTTGCACTGTCACAGTAGCAAGATTTGGGGCATCGCCCCTGGCATAAACTGCAATCTCGAACCTCTGAATCTCCGCATGCAGCGGTCTCTGAGCCAACAAATGAGCAATCACTGCGTGCTTCCTGCTCAGTGCATCTGCAACCACATTAGTCTTACCCGGATGGTAGCTAATGTCACACTCATAATCCTTCACTAACTCTAGCCACTTCCATTGTCTCATGTTTAGCTCTTTCTGTGTGAAGAAGTACTTCAGGCTCTTGTGGTCCGAGAAGATCCTGCACTTCTTGCCATACAGGTAATGCCTCCAAATCTTCATGGCAAAAACCACTGCTGCTAGCTCGAGGTCATGAGTCAGATAATTCGTCTCATGGACCTTCAATTGTTGGGACGCATAAGCTATAACTCTGTCATGCTGCATCAGAACTGCGCCCAAACCGAGCTTCGAAGCATATGTGTAAACCACGTATTCTCTTTGCCCTGAAGGCATAGCTACAGCTGGAGCAGTGTTCAACGCCTGCTTCAACTTGTCAAAACTCCCCTGGCACTCAGATCCCCAGATAAACTCGGTGTTCTTCTTCGTCAAGGCGGTCATTGTTAGAGTAGGTGCCCGTCGAGCCAAGTGTTGGCCGAGTGTTTACAATGAAACTCTATGTATAAGCAATCTTTATTTTAATAATATTTGAAATTACTATTTTGGCACATCTTTATCTGTATACCCATGCTAGTTGCATAGATAAAGCCCTTGAATATACAAATAGTAGAAAGAATATGAGATGCTCATATGATGAGTATCATGAAACTCATATTTGGAATACTGTATATTCTAAACAGTTCCTAGTCGATTCAGCCTCCGCTAAGAAGGATATAGGCCGCTCGAGTTCGAGACTAGTATCTGCGATGTGAGTACCATGTTTCATTGGTAGGGGACATTGTGATGTCCGAGCATGCAGATAGGTGCTCCTGGTAGAGTGCAC
>NC_133314.1:12889001-12891534 GCF_012295235.1 Primulina huaijiensis | reverse complement strand
ACATGACACATAGTATCGATTCATTGACAACTCTCGATATACCAATGGTTGTCGAATCGGTCGGGATATATGAGATGAAGGGACCGTACTGTACGCTAACCATAATTGAATGGTTCTTGCAGGCACTATCATTTGATACCTAGGGAATCATGTAAGCGATGCTGCTAGGCGTTTAACATGATTGGTTGGGTACTATCAGACTTGAGTTCTGACGTTCTTGTTATCAAGGAGTTGATAAGTAAGAATGGAGCAATTGGGGTATGCTCAAATAAGGACATGTTTAGTCCGAATCACATGGAGATGTGAACCCACCGCTAGTTGTATCAATGAACCATTGAGGGCCACACAAGTACTAGCTTTCTAGATCCCGTTGAGAAGTAAAATAGTTCAATGTGTTGAATGGCTTATAAATGTGTTTATAAGCGTAAGGAAAAATAGAAGTATGACTTCTATGAGAGAAATGTAACTTTTAATTTGTGGAAGTGTTCCTAAATTAAAAGTTGGCCAAATAAATAATGTATTTGAAAATTGTGATTTTCATAAACATTATTATGGACTAAATTAAATTAATTCAAAGTGTTGAATTAATTAAACACTAGTGGACCTAGTAGAGTCTAAATAATTAAATTAATTCAAGTGTTGGATTAATTAAATTATATTGGGCCTTGTAGAGCCCAATTAGAAATAATTATCAAACTAGTGGGCTTGAGTAAAAATCAAATAAAGGTTAAATGGTTTCAAATGTGTTTGAGACAATTTAAAATAAAAGTCCATGGGCCTTGTAATTGTTACAAGCCCAAGCTAATAATATGCATGGGGAGGTGAAGGATTGGAGATAACTTTTTCAATATCCAATGCATGGCATGCACATGCCTAGTCTAACTTTTTCAACAACCAAGAAAACACTCCCCCCTCCTCTCTAGAATGACTTTGGCCGAAATATTGAGCATTTCTCTTTCAATTTTTCTCTTCATTTTTGGTTGAAGAAAATATACTCTTCTCAAAGAAAAATGCCATACATTTTCTAGTGCAAGTGTAAGGTTGATCTTCCTAGTTAGTGGTGGGCTTGATTTTGAAGGAAAGACTCAAGCACAAGGAGAGCTTGTAGATTTGTCTTGCCTTTGAAGAGCCAAGTTGTTTACAACTTGGTTGGAGACATTACATCAATCTTTGAGATTGATAGGTACATTTCTAAACACACTATGAATGTCATTTTGTGTTTTTGTATTTGCTACACATAATAGTTGAGGTGTTCGAATTTTCTTCTTGAAAATAAAATTTTAAACTTCCGTTGCGCACTTGAACACCGTAACCGATCCCCTTTCAGTCATAGTCACCGCAATAGAAGAGAAGTCCTGAAAAAACTTCCTGTGATAACAAGCCAATCCCAAGAAGCTAAGGATCTCTGTCACGCTCTTAGGCACTGGCCAGTCTCTGACTACCTCAACTTTACTGAGGTCGATCTCTATACCATCTCGAGATACAATGTGGCCCAAGAATACCACTTTGTCAAGCTAGAACTCGTACTAACTGAACTTGTCATACAGTCGTCTGTCCTGTAGAGTCTTCAGTATTGTCCTCAGATGCTGACTATGCTCCTCGCTGCTTCTCGAATAAATCAGTATGTCATCTATAAAAACTATGACAAACTAGTCCAAATATGGATGAAACACGTGATTCATGAGATCCATGAAGATCGCTTGCGTGTTCATCAGACCGAAGGGCATCACCAAAAACCCAAAGTGCCAATACTGTGTCCTGAATGCCATCTTATGCATGTCAGACTCTCTCACCTTCAGCTGATGGTATCCATATCGGAGATCCATCTTCGAGAACATTGATACTCCCTAAAGCTTATCAAATAAATCTTTGATCCTAGGCAATGGATACTTGTTCTTGACCGTGACACGGTTCACCTCTCTGTAGTAAATGCAAAGCCGCATGCTGCCATCTTTCTTCTTCACAAAAAGTACCAGTGTGCCCCAAGGAGAAAAGCTAGGACAAATGAAACCCTTATCTAGCAAATCTTGAATCTGATCCTTCAATTCTTTCATCTCTGCAGGTGATAGATGATAGGACACCTTAGATATAGGCACGGTTCTTGGCATAAGCTCAATAGAAAAATCCATCTCTCTGACTAATGGAATGCCTGAAATATCGTCAGGGAAAACACTAGAGAAATCTCTGACCACATCAACGTTTCTAGCCTCTGGCTGGCTGGCTCTGACACTGACACAATACTGGCCAGAAACGACTGGCAGCCTCTCTTCATGGGCTTCCTCGCACACATGCAGGAAATGATGTGCGGCATCCGCTAGTGTCTGGCTGTCTCGAAAATAAACGGCTTACCGCTGGGTGGTCGGACAGACACTGATCTCTGTCAGAAGTCTATGACAGCTCCATTCACAGAAATCCAGTCCATACCCAAAATAATATCAAACTCCGACAACTGTAGCACAATCATGTCTGCCTGCACCGCATATTTATGTAACCGAAGATCCAGTTTCCTCACTATCAGAGAAGTGAACATCTG
>NC_133314.1:12867566-12888901 GCF_012295235.1 Primulina huaijiensis | reverse complement strand
ATGACCCGAGGACCATATTTTCCGCACATCACGTTTTATGAGTTTTGAGTAGGCTTGATCAGTTTTATTCGCTTGTTATGATGAGTTGAGGATTCCCAAGATTTTTACTTGTTTATTTATTGATGGCCGTGCTGGCAAACTTTAAACTGCAGTATTTTATTTGTCATTCGATTACAATTATTTTCAAAAGGCGTATTTTTCAACAGTCCTGCATGCATGCATTTAAATGAGATTTTCGTGTATTAGCTTTAAAAAAAAAATTAGTAGCATTTTTAAGCAGTAGATATTTCACAAGTGTTTCCAAGATTTCTTTCCCAAGAATTTCTTTCATCATTATCCCACAAATGATGAATCACTGTGGATGGAATCATTGTTTGAATCACTGTGGATGGAATCATTGTTTTTATGAGAACAGATAGATGCGTAAGAAGAATTTGTTGCCCTGATTCAAACTTGGCAGCATAAAGTATTTGCAAAACAATCCTAGATTACCTGTGAAGAAACTTCTATAAATAAAGGTGTAATTTTTGTAATTAAAAATTTTGAATAGAGGAAATTCTTCAAGGGTTGTTCAAGGAAACGAAAAGACAAGAGAGAGAGCAACTATAAGTAAATCTCAAGCCTTATCTTTTTTGTGTGTGTATTTATGTAAATATATACAACCTACAACTTCATAGGAATGATTTAGGACGTATTCAAAAACTATCTCCACCGTGTCCATGACGTATTCTAGCAGCGTCCACTGTCCAAGACATATTCGACTAATGAAACCAACAAAAAGTCAACGATACAGATTTTTCCGAATCCAACACATGTTTCGGCGTGTCGTATCCATATCATTGTCGTATACTTCAAAATTTTAAAAATTAAGAGTGTTCGTGCTACATAGTTTCCAAGGAGATTAGAGTTTTGACATATACATCAAGAACACCAAAATTTTATTACAAAGGCTAATGCCACTGAGGTGATTGACAAATAGTAATTTGTTAATGTCTCATCATTATTTAAGAAAAATGTTATCACAATCAAATAAGAAGCCGCAAGATTAGAAGCCCGTTCCCCTGACCATAACAGGATGAACGCTGATTTGATGTTGCCCCCAGCAAATAAGTGTCTTGTCCCTGATGGGATACTCTCAGTTTTTCAGACACACGTGTGTGAATGGTTTAAGAATCACCAATTTCAACAATTCAACCTTTCTCATTCACGTTTTCTAAGAAAATAGTATCCATGGATATCATGGATTCGAAAAAATCATTCTTTTCCAATTCATGTACAAGATATTTTCTAATGCGTCAGCTGAACTAAAAGATGGCCGTGTGGATATCATTCGTAAATTCAATTTCAGAAAATGATAAAACGTCAAACAATGAATCTCAAACTCAAGAATTTACTCAACCAATCAAGGCGTATACCTCACTGCAGCTCAATTCAATCTCAAAACAAATAAATAGAATACCTAAATTACGGAGCAGATAAATAAGTCCCCAAAGTGAGAAGGAAAAGAGCATAGAGATCACAAATGATAAAGGACTAACCCGACATCGTCACGATAGAGACGATTGATGAGGACATCGCCACGAAGATTGAGGAAATAAATAGCGGAAGCTGCCACGGGCATGGCTACAGATTCGAAGAGCTTCGATTCAACTCAGATCTACAACAAACAGATCCGGTAGCTCGCTTGAATCAATAGATAATATAATTGATTAAAAGTCCCTCGCAATTCATATACACCGGGGGAAAAAATCGACCCGTCGGTCAAATTCCGTCACGATGGTTCCTCCAACAAGTTCGCCGTCGAGTATTTTCAGGCGATTTCGAATGGAATGTGAACTGCTGACTGAGAATCGGGAAATGAGTCTCTGAGTTTGGGTTGAACCAAAAATTAATGAGCCGCCTCAGTTCAAAATTGTTAAATCTCGGTTTTGTGATGTACAAATTTTGAGCACTCATATGGTTTTATGAATAAACATATATAGGATATTTAAAACTTTTACCTTTGATGATTAAATAATTTGGGTCCAACTAATCCGATATAGACGGATCTAGCTCTTGATGAATCCTTACTAACGTTCTTCAAGGACTCTTTNGTTTGGGTTGAACCAAAAATTAATGAGCCGCCTCAGTTCAAAATTGTTAAATCTCGGTTTTGTGATGTACAAATTTTGAGCACTCATATGGTTTTATGAATAAACATATATAGGATATTTAAAACTTTTACCTTTGATGATTAAATAATTTGGGTCCAACTAATCCGATATAGACGGATCTAGCTCTTGATGAATCCTTACTAACGTTCTTCAAGGACTCTTTTTGTAACGTCCCGAAAATTTTAAGGTCCACGCAAACCACATGCATGCAATTATTAAATTCTCTTGTATTTTAATTACTTGTTTCAATTGCATAAATTAATTATGTTGTGCATATTTGCATGTTTAAATTATATTTTATACATGGTTGCATTAAAATGTATTTTTAAAAGGTTATTCACGTTGCGATCGAGGAACGGAGACCGAGGGCGGAAAAATAGAAAATGTTTTTATTAAATAGTTGTTTTTAATTATTTAAAATATGAGCGATGCTTTTTCTTATTTTTAAAAATACGGGGTTTTGAGGTGATTTTATACGCCGGGACGTAAATTTTATCGGTGTTGGTTTTTCAACAAAAATATGAACTTTTTGGAAACCCGGCTAATAAATTCGCAAACTTTTCTAAACAAAATTATTTTTAATATTCTAACTAAACATTAATGGGCTAAATGGGCCTAATTAACATGGTTAATGGGCCTAAGCTAGTAATTAGAGTTTGATTAGGACTTTAAGCAATATTTAAAAGCTAAAACCTATCCCATGCACACCATAACCCACGCCCCACACCCCTAAATCAATCAAACTCTCTCCCACCAATTTTATACACGGCACACACACTCAATAATTTGAAAGAAAAAGTTTGAAGGCTTCAAGGAACTTCTAGTCAAGGTCGTCGTCGTCGTTCTTCGCAATCGTCAACGGTTTTTCGTGCGTAAAATACGCAAAGACACGCCATATTTCTTTCCTTCAAACATCTATCACACCATAATATTTAATTGAACATGTTTTGAAAGAAAACAAGGCACCCAACTTGGTATTTTAGTAACTATGCTTGCATGTGTATTAAACACTTGAATTGTGATTCCAAAATCATGTTTTTATGTTGTGAAAAGGGCTGCCATGAATTAGGATGTTAAGGGGCAAGTTTTACACAAGTTTATGGGTCTTAAAACACATTAAAAACGCTGCACACGAAAACAACACAAACTGAACCAACTTTCTGTCATGGAATTGAGGAGGATACGGTTTTATGGGATGGTGGCTGGGCTTGGGCTCGGTTGGGGCCAGGGCTTGGCTATGGTTCATGAGGATTCAAGGGAAGAGTCCTAGCCACGCTAGGACTCGAGACCATGGGCTGGGAGGAGTCCTTGCCAACAAGGACTCCCACCCGAGAGAGGTATCAAGGAAGGCGCTGGTGTATGCTGTTGTGCAGATGGCTAAGGGGCTCGGCCAGAGGGCTTGGGCTGGGGTAGGTCAAGTGGTTAGGGTCCTAGGAGGGTGCTTGAGGGGATGGTTCAATTGTTAGCTCGGTGGTTGGGGGCCCTAGCAGCAAAAACGTGGGAAACATGAGTTGAAGCATCAAGGTGATGCGCAGGTTTCAGAAACTAGTGCAGGGAGAAGGGGCTCGGCCAGGGGGCTTGGGCTGGGCTAGGCTAGGTCCTTAGGGTCCTAGAAGGGTGCTAGAGGGGATGGTTCAGGGCCTGGGTCGGTTGGCTTGGTCCTAGCAACAGAAACGCTGGGTACATGTTCATGTGGGTTTTCACTGCTGCTGCTTGCACCAACTGGTGTAGCTTCGGTTTCAGGGGCTGGGGTTGAGTCGTTAGGTTCTAAGGGTCGGGTAGGGTCCATAGGGGGTCTGGGTAAAGGTTGGCTCAAGAGGGTTTGAGCTTGGCTCAGGGAAAAACGAGTTTGGCTCAAGGGTGCCTAGGTGTGTTTTGGGGTTGTTTCTGCAGCTCATGTGTTGCTTCGTTTTTGGAACTTAGGGTCAGGTACAACGGGTCCTAATGGTTCAGGTGGGTGTCTAGGTGAGTTGGCTAGGTTTTGGTTCAAGGCGGCTCGGGCGTGGCTCGAGTAAATTAGGAGATGGCTCGGCGGGTTCGTTAGTGTGTCTAAAACGAAAATTAAAGAAGGAAAAATAGATCCATGGGTCCACGGAGGCGGCTCATGACTTAGAAGAGTAGAATAGGTAATAAAAATGCTATGTTAAAAATTGGGGATCAAAATATTGAGTTTTGGATTTATTCGGGATTTAATCGCCGCACGAAACGCTAATTAACGAAGTATTTGAAAAGCCTAGCTTTATGCTTTATAAAATTATGAAAAATTATATTTGAGCTCAAATAATTATTAAAAGTCTATGTTTTTAATTTGGGAATTTTATATTAAGGTTTGATTTAATTCGGGATTAAAAGGCATTAATACGTCATATTTAAAGATTAATTTAAAAGTCCTCGATTTAAGCTAAATAAAAATACGAGAAAATTTATGTAAGCTTAAATAATTATTTGGGACATGTTAGAGTCAATGAAATTAAGAAAATGTAAAAAATGTGAATTTTTTCGTCCAGGGGTAAAACGGTCTTTTTACACCTAAAAATTAGTAAACATCATGGCATTGTCCTGAAGGCTTTTTTATATGCTAATATGATTATATTAAACGTTTATGAATGTTTTTATGATTTAATATGCCAAAATATTTATTTTAAATGTTTGTGGATTTTATATATTAAAATTTTATTTTAAAATGTTTATGGATGTTTTTCTGATTCCATATGTTATGATTTATTATTTTAAATATTTACGGGTTTTTATGATCAAATAAAAACGTTAAAAGATATGTTGCATGCTTGGTTTAAAAGAAAAACGTTATATGTATGTTTAAATTTTATAAAGTGATGAGAATATGAAACGTTGAAGAAAGTGATGTAATTGTGACTAATACGATGATATGTTGGAGATATCGTGAGGGTTATGGTCCCAGTGGGAGCCCGACGATCGTGTTTCCTTGGATACGGATATGTATATGTATATGATGATATGCTTTGGGATAACGTGAGGGGAAAAGGCCCCAGAGGTAGCCCATTTTCGGGAGAACCAGAGGGAGCCCATGCGTGGGAAAAGGCCCCAGAGAGAGCCCGTCTATGGGAGAAGGCCCTCGAGGGAGCCCCGACGATCGTATTTCCATATTATGAGGATAGGCCAAGGCCCAATTGACCGGTGAGAGTGTTGCTGGTGTCCCCGCCGCCCAGTCCTGTGGTTACATGTAGATGGATCCATCGCCCAACACGTTGACGTAGACGTAGATGAACACGAAGTCACAATTAACGATCTGAATTCAACGAAAAGAAAATGGAATACATATATGTTGATGATAATATATATATATATGAATATGTTGAGGATGAGATGAATATGTTTATGAAAATTTTTATGCAAAAGGATCATGAAAATGTTTTTAAAGTTTATGCATTTTCATTAAAATGTTATTTTAAGTACAAGTATTTTTCACTGTTGCATGTGATTTTATACCTATTACTTGTTATCAAGATTATGGTGTGTTGAGTCTTTAGACTCACTAGTTGTGATTGATGCAGGTGTTCATGATATTAATGTTATGGGAGGTCTTGATGATTGACCTGACTGGACTGAAGGTGCACAGGACCCGATGACCAACGCTTCGAGCTTTCCGCAATTATGTTTATGATTTATGTTAAGGATTTTTACGACTTTTTATTTATGCTTTTGAGTGATTTTTGAGAGATTATAGTATGAGCTGTATTTCTCAAATATATAGTATATTGTTTTATTTTAAAATGGTTTCAAAATATTTTATGCATGTGTTTATGCAACTCGGCCGATTTAGTGAGGTTTGAAAAAAAAATTCTAGCACGTTTTAAGAAAACGATTTAGCAGACGTTTCACCTTTCTTCTAATCAGGTCCATGACTAGATGATTTATTCCTCTTCTAATTTGCACTAGAAAAATTAGAAGAAGTTTTTACGTTAGAGATTGAAAACGAGAAACGGCTCAACGTTTTCTTCCAAAAGGAAGTGGCCGAATTTTTCAAGCTTTGAGAGAGAGCTTTTTCGAAATTTTTTTGAAGGTGTTGCTAGGGTTATGACTTGATTACACCATTTATAATTAAGTTAAAACCCAATATTCATAATTAACATTAATGGGCCTGATTAATTATTTGGGCTAGTATAACTAGTTTAATATATTAATCAAGGTCCATTAAGAACTTTAATTATTTAGTATGTTGGACTTGTACTCCTACAAGCCCATTAAACATACTTCCCACTATATTTAATTTAATATTTAATTAACTCAACTTCTGAACTTAATAAATTAAACACATTAGAAATTCAACATTTGAATTTAATAGTATAAATTCAACATTATCACCTCCATAATTTAATATTTAATAAACACAACTTTTGAGTTTAATAAATTAAATTCTCAAATTTTTATAAATTCAACTCCTTGAATTTATTCTCTCAAAATTTAGTTATCATAAATTCAACTCCTTGAATTTACTATAACATAATATAAATCCAACTTCTTGAATTTATTCTCTCAACGGGAACAAACGATTCAGTACTTGTGTGACCCTCAATGGTTCAGGGATACAGCTAGCCGTGGGTTCATTGATCATACAGTATTTACAAATGAGTTTCAACATTGAATTACGATTCATTTGTATTAAAGTATAATCAATGAAACGTCCTCCCTTTTATTGATTTAAAAGTACTAGAATTTTTTTTTCTCCTAAATTTCGTCCATCCCATGAAAATATTTTTATAAAATATTTTACCTTTTAAAATAATACATCAACCAACTAGCATTTTAAAAATCAAGTGAAATAGTCATAAAACGAAGTCGTCAAATGTTTTACCAAACCTAAAAAAAACAATAGTTTTAAAAGTGTAGCCCATACTAAACTTCTCAAAAATCTCTCAAAACATAATTAAATAATCCTTAAAATCTTTAACGTAAATCATGAGTCAAAAACATAAGTGCGGAAAAATAGAAGCGCTGGTCCTCGGGTTGTGTGCGCCTTCAATCCAGTCAAATCATCCGTCAAGACCTCCCTCAACCTCACCTGCATCCATCACACCTAGTGAGTCTAAAGACTCAACACACCATAATCTTTATAACAAAAATATATATAAAACCACATGCAACGGTGAAAATACTTTTACGTAAAATAACTTTTCATGACATGCAAACATAAACTTTAACTTTTTCCTTTTCCTCAACATGACATGACATAAAACCTTTAACATGATCATGAACATTTTCCTTATCCTTTTCCTTTTCCTTTGTTGAATTTAGATCGTTAATTGTGACTTTCCTGACATGACATGACATGATCGATGGATCCATCTACGTATAACCACAGTACTGGGCGGCGGGGGATACCAGCAACACTCTCACCGATCAACTGGGCCCTTGGCCTATCATGATTGAATAGAAATACGATCGTCGAAGTTCCCTCGAGGGCCTTTTCCCATAAATGGGTTCCCTCTGGGGCCTTTTCTCCTCACGATATTCACATTCTTACCGTTACCACAAAACCATTACCACATATTCGAAATGATGAAAATACGATCATCGGGCTCCCACTGGGATCATAACCCTCACGACATCTCCATCATTATCGAATTAGTCACAATTACTTCACTTCCTTCAACATTTATATTCTCATCACTTTATAAAAAAATCATGCATAACATAACGTTTTTGTTTTTGAAACCAAGCATGCAACATGTCTTTTAAATGTCTTCCTTAAATCATAAAAATCCCTTAGACATTTAAAAATCATAATTTAACCATGAACATTTCATAAACATTTAAAAATAATCATAATATCATAAAAATAGCATTTAGGGCACTGCCATGACGTTTACTAATTTCTAGGCGTAAAAATACCGTTTTACCCCTAGACGTAAAATTCCTCGTTTTCGACTTTTTCTTGAATTCATTGACTCTAACATGTCCCAAATAATTATTTAACCTTAAATTAATTTTCTCATAATTTTATTTAGCTTAAAAATTAGACTTTTTAATTTATCATTAATTAATTATTTTGACGGTGTTTTAATCCAGAAAAATCTCAAACTTTAATATAAAATTCCTAACTTCTAAATTTAGTCTTTTATATTATTTTAGCCCTTATGGACCACGACTCGACCCCCGTGAGTCGTTTTCCAATTTTCTTTAATTTAAAAACCCTAATTGACACCTAAACTTCGACCACGAGCCAACATTCGAATTTCACAAATTACCCCCGAACCATGTAAAACCAGAACTTGCCCAACAACCCAAAATACCCTACTGGACCCTAATTTTGCCGAGACATCAACCCAAACCATAAAAACGAAGCCCTCTCATGAGACCCCATGCTGGCCGAGAATCCTTCCTTGCATGGGTTCTAACGTTTGCACACCTAGGGACCTAGCCGACGCCCCAGTACCCGAGACAACCTCTAGCACACTTTTTTAGGAGCCTAGTGAGACACCCTAACCCAGCCCGTGACCCACGAGCCGAGCCCCCAAGCCCCTGGACGCCTGCCCTCTAGCGCGCACATGCAGCGCGACTCACGGGTGGGAGTCCTAGCATGGCTAGGCCTCCTTCCCCAGCCCATATCTCGAGCCCTAGCTTGGCTAGGACTCTAGCCCTGACCCATGACAGCCCTTGTACGAGCCCTGGCCCCAGCCAAGACCCTGCCTCACCGTAAAACAAGCAGCCCGATCACTTCCCCCCATGACAGCAGGTTTCGTGTTTCTGTTTCTTTTCTGTCTTGCTTCTATGTATTTTGGTGCATCGTGTGTGTCTCTAAATCACTTAAAACCTTCGTTTGATTATCTCTTAATGTCATGGCAGCCCCTTAGTGTAAAAACGTGAGTCATAGCATCAACCATGTTAGCATAAAGATCATGCATATGAACAAAACGAGAGCAGCAAAGTTTCCGTGCTTCATGCTTCTTACAAACCAACTTTAAAAATATATATATGACATGATGGATGTGAAAAGGAAGATTAAGGCGTGCCTTTGCGTATTATACGCTCGATAATCATTGACGACGAAGAATGGGAGACGACTTTGGCTTGTTCTTGCTTGCCCTTCGAAAATCTCTCCTAGATTGCTTTGTTTATGTGCTGCCATGTGTGATATGAGAGGGGTGGAGAGTTTTTAGAATAATAAATTGAGTGGCCGATTTTTGTTGAGTAACAAGTGTAGGGTTTTGGGATTTTTAATATATTATATACTCTAATTAGCTTGCTAACTAGGCTTTAGGCCTATTAAGCCACAATTAAGCCCATTAGTCTTTAATTAGACTTAAATAAAATATATTAGTAAAGTTTTGGTAAAAATAATTTGTGAATTAAATAGCCGGATTGTCCAAAAAGTTCGTATTTTAGTTGAAAAACCAACATCGATAAAATTTACGTCCCGGCTTATAAAATCAACTCAAAACCCTTTATTTTCAAAAATACTAAAAAGCATCGACCATCTTTTAAATAATTAAAAATAATTATTTAATAAAAACATTTTACATTTATCAGCCCTCGGTCCCCGTTCCTCGATCGTCACTTGAATATTCCTTAAAAATTCCATTTTATGCATGATGACAATAAAAATCTCATTTAACATCTAAACAAGTATGTCACATAATTAATTAGCAATTAAAATCAATTAATTATTCATTTTTCATATTTCCTAGATGTGCATGCAGTTGGATTACGTCGTCTTAATTTTGGACCTTACAATTCCTCCCCCCTTAAATAAAATTTCGTCCTCGAAATTATAACTTACCGAATAGATCAGGATAGCGACTCTTCAAGTCTCTCTCGGTTTCCCAAGTAGCTTCCTCTTCCGAGTGATTCAGCCTCTTGACCTTGACCATTGGAATGACTTTGTTCCTCAATCGCCTTTCTTGTCTTGCCAAGATCTGGACGGGTCTTTCCTCATATGTCATATTTGGGGTTAATTGAAGAGGTTCATAATTAAGCACATGTGACGGATTCGACATGTTCTTCCGCAGCATTGAAATATGGAACACATTGTGAACTCCTGCAAGTGCTGGTGGCAATGCTACTCTATAAGCTAGTGTCCCAATCCTCTCCAAAATCTCGAACGGGCCTATAAATCTAGGACTAAGCTTGCCTTTCTTGCCAAAGCGCATGACACCCTTCATGGGTGCTATTTTCACAAATACATGATCGCCCACTGCAAACTCTAAGTCCCTTCGCCTCTTGTCCGCATAACTCTTTTGTCGGCTTTGTGCAGTCTTCATTCTGTCACGAATTTTGACTACAAGCTCAGCTGTCTCCTCAATCACATCTGGACCAATATCTCTTCTTTCCCCAACCTCGTCCCAATGAATAGGAGATCTACACTTTCTTCCATAGAGTGCCTCAAAAGGAGCCATCCCGATTGATGATTGATAGCTATTATTGTAAGTGAACTCCACTAGAGGTAACTTTGGTTCCCAACTGCCTTGGAAATCAATAACGCATGCACACAGTAGATCCTCCAAAATCTGTATAACTCTCTCTGACTGACCATCGGTTTGAGGATGGAATGCTGTACTGAATAATAACTTGGTCCCCATCGCTGCATGCAGACTTTTCCAAAAAGATGACGTGAATCTCGGATCTCTGTCAGAAACGATGGATACAGGAATCCCATGCAGCCGAACTATCTCTCGAATATACAAGTCGGCATACTGAATCATGGTGAATGTCGTCTTAATAGGTAGAAAGTGCGCAAATTTCGTAAGACGATCAACTATCACCCAAATGGCATTTGATCCTTTGACGGTTTTTGGCAATCCCACTACAAAGTCCATAGTGATGTTCTCCCATTTCCACTCGGGAATAGGGAGTGGCTTCAATTTCCCTGCTGGTCTTTGATGCTCTGCTTTAACTTGTAGGCAAGTCAAACACTCGGATACAAACTTCAGAATGTCTTTCTTCATGCCTGGCCACCAATATAGCAACTGCAAATCTCTGTACATTTTCGTGCTACCCGGGTGAATGGAATAAGCTGTGTCATGAGCTTCCTTCATAATAAGGCCTCTCAACGAATCGTCACTAGGAACCCATAACTGATCTCGATAACGAACTATACCATCCACCTCTGAATATAATTTCCTACCCTTTGCTTCATCTCTAGTTCTCCACATTATCGATACAGTCGAACTTGAGAGATAGAATTCGTGATGGGCAGTCCGCTGATGAACCTTTTGGTGAATATCTTACATTTCTCCCCATAAAGGTAGTGTCTCGAAATTTTCAAAGCAAAAACTACTGCTGCAAGTTCAAGATCATGAGTGGGGTAGTTTTTCTCGTGAATTTTCAACTGTCTCGACGCATAGGCTATAACTCGGTCATTTTGCATCAGAACTGCGCCCAATCCAAGTTTAGATGCGTCGGTATAAAGAACATAATCCCCTTGCCCAGATGGCATAGCTAAGCCTGGTGCTGAAATCAGGGCTTGCTTCAACTTGTCAAAACTGTCTTGGCACTCTGATCCCCATATAAACTTTGCATTCTTTTTGGTCAAGGATGTCAAAGGTACTGCAATCGAAGAGAATCCCTAAATAAACTTGCGATAATAGCCAGCTAATCCCAAGAAACTGCGAATCTCGGTAACACTCTGCGGTACTGGCCACTCTTTCACTGCCTCGACTTTGCTTGGATCAACTTCATCGCCATTCCGAGAAATGATGTGGCCTAAGAATGCCACTCTATCGAGCCAAAACTCGCACTTGCTGAATTTTGCATATAGCTGCCTGTCTTGTAGTACTTGCATTGCTGTCCTCAAATGACGACTATGCTCCTCTTTGTTCTTCGAATAAATCAATATATCATCAATGAAGACAATAATAAACTGATCCAGTTACAGCTGAAATACGCGATTCATGAGATCCATGAAGAGCGCTGGTGCATTAGTCATACCGAATGGCATAACCATAAACTCGTAGTGCCCATATCTGGTACGGAATGCTGTATTGTGTACATCTGACTCTTTTACTTTCAACTGATGGTACCCAGATCGAAGATCAATCTTAGAAAATATCGATGCTCCTTGCAACTGATCAAATAAATCTTCAATTCTTGGCAGTGGATACTTGTTCTTGATGGTGACCCTATTAAGCTCTCGAAAATCAATGCAAAGACGCATACTACCATCTTTCTTCTTCACAAATAATACCGGTGCGCCCCATGGAGAATAACTAGGGCGAATGAAACCCTTATCTAGCAACTCTTGGATTTGATCTTTCAATTCTTTCATTTCAGCGGGTGCTAGACGATAAGGCGCTTTAGATATAGGAACGGTGCCCGGCAATAGATCAATAGAGAATTCCACTTCACGGTCAGGTGGAATACCAGAAACGTCATCGGGAAAGACGCTAGGAAAATCCCTCACAATATCAACATCTTCTAATTTCTGACTGATAGATTCCTGTGCAGTAGTGATACATGCTAGATAAGCTTGGCATCCACGCTTAATAAGCTTCCTCGCACATAGACAAGAGATAATGTGCGGCATTTGCTTGTTTCTTGCCGCCTCGAAGACAAAAGATTTACCACTAGGTGGCCTAATAAATACCGATCGCTGACGGAAATCAATCGAAGCTCCATTCGCTGATAGCCAATCCATCCCAAGTATAATATCAAATTCGGGCATAGGAAGCACAATAAGATCTGCCCGCACAACATCCTTGAATAAACAAAGCTCCAGATTCTTGACAATCTTAGACATGAGCATTTGATCACCGGATGAAATTGAAACTTTGAAACCCAGACCCATATCTTGAGGAATAATATTCAGTCTTTTGATGAAGGTTTCAGATATGAATGAATGTGTAGCTCCTGAATCTAGTAACGCATAGGTAGCTACACCTAGAATGATAATCCTCCCTGCAGTGAAGATGTCCTTTAAATCTTTTCATGTTGAAGTTTAAGGATTTACTATCGTTAATTTTCCAAAATTAGGTGGAGATTGCGTGTTGAATTTAAGAATTTCTGGAAAAATTGCGTTTTAGCCTTTCAATTTTTTTTCCGAATTTTTGCACTTTAGTCCCCAAAATTTCGGATAATTGCAATTTGGCCCTTATAATTTTCGAAATTTCCATCTTAGTCCTTTAGAGTTTGAAATTTTCATTTGGTCCTTAAGAATTTGGTAATTGCATTAAAGCCTCTTATATTTTGGTTAATTGCGTTTTGGTCCCTTAATTATCGAAAATTACAATTTCGACCTCAATTTTCGAAAATTTGCCCAATTAACCCAAATAGATTCGATACCTTCATTCAACCCCTTAGTTATGATTTCCTTTAATTTTGGCCATAAACTTTTTATTTAGAAGAATTACATCCTTCACATAAAATAAGGCACAACATTCAAGTCATTTTCTATGGTTTCTAAAATCACAACTTAAATCTAACTAAGGTAGATCATGCAACCTAATTTTCCTCTTGGTTAAATCTTGTACCCAAACCAATTCTAATAACCAATTTAACATTTTATGCGGTAGTAAGCAATGTAAAAACGTTAAATGACTAGGTTACCTGTGATAAGCGTAGTGTCTGATTCTTCCTCAGCTTCCTCGACATTCATGACATCAGCTCGCGCCGTAGTAGCTGCTTTCCTCTTAGGGCAATCGATAGCTTTGTGTCCATCCTGCTTACAGTAGAAACATTTAAATGATCCCCATTCACATTTGCCAAGATGAAAACGGTTGCACTCCTTGCATGGTTGCCTTTAAGCAGGCTTTGGTGCTCCCGGATTTTGTGGCTTTGGTGGTGCTGGCTTCTTGGTTGGACCTTGGGGCTTTTGAGGCCCTTGAGGTCTAGGAGGACCCGTATATGGCTTTTTGTGAGGCTGATTGTTATTCTGATGTTGCTGCATCTTGCGCTGATTCTCAAAATCGATGTCCTTCAAGGCTTGTTCGGACTGGAAAGCATAAGCAGTAGCTGTAGCGTAGTCCAATGAACGCATCATCATAACATTGTTTCGAAGGGTAGGTCGTAAGCCATCCATGAAATGCTTAAGCCTCATTGCAGGATCCCAGGCAATAAGGGGTACAAAATGGCAATCCCTATCGAACTTCTTAACAAACAAGGCAACGGTCTTGTCCCCCTGGCGGAGGATCATAAACTCCCTCATCAATCGTCCTCTAACATCGGCAGTAAAGTATTTTTCATAGAATATTTCTTTGAAACGAGTCCAAGTGATAGTAGCAAGATCAACACTGTGCTCGGCTCCCTCCCACCATAAGGAAGTGTCATCACTGAATAGATAAGTAGTATACCTCACACGATCCGCATCTCCCATATCCAGGTAAAGAAAATGTACCTCAAGTGAACGGATCCAACTCTCGGCAGCGGAAGGATCGGTAGAGCCAGAAAATTCCTTCGGCCCTAACCTCCTGAACTGCTCATAAATATCATGATGTGGTCTAGGTGGCTGCTGAGCCTGTTGTTGCTGCATTTGCTACAGCTGCTGTAACTGTTGTTGTTGTAGCTGTTGCTCAAAGAGGCGAGCCATCCCTTCAAGAGCACGTGTAGCAGCATCTGGTGGTGGTCCATTTTCTTGATTATTCCCTTGATGATTAACGCTGTTCTCTTCCTGATTCTCAATAACGGGTGCATGTCTAGGAGGCATTTTTATCTGAACGTTTTTCAAATTCTAGCGTAACCAACATGCATTTAAATCTAAGTTCTCTAATCATGCGACATATCCTAACTCATTTTAGCCATTAAGCATGCAAGACATAAGTACTCAAAAAGCTAATAAACATGTAACGTAAACATAAGATCAATATCGTCATGCAGGTAACAACACACTAAATCATATAAAGCAAGTAAAAGCTTACAACTTGAGGCTTGACGACTGATCTTTCCAGCGCTGATGGTTGCACAACCCTTTACAGGACCTTTGCTCTGATACCAACTGAAACGTTCTCCCTTTTATTGATTTAAAAGTACTAGAATTTTTTTTTTCTCCTAAATTTCGTCCATCCCATGAAAATATTTTTATAAAATATTTTACCCTTTAAAATAAAACATCAACCAACTAGCATTTTAAAAATCAAGTGAAATAGTCATAAAACGAAGTCGTCAAATGTTTTACCAAACCTAAAAAAAGCAATAGTTTTAAAAGTATAGCACATACTAAACTTCTCAAAAATCTCTCAAAACATAATTAAATAATCTTAAAATCTTTAACGTAAATCATGAGTAAAAAACATAAGTGCGGAAAAATGGAAGCGCTGGTCCCCGGGTTGTGTGCGCCTTCAGACCAGTCAAATCATCCGTCAAGACCTCCCTCAACCTCATCTGCATCCATCACACCTAGTGAGTCTAAAGACTCAACACACCATAATCTTTATAACAAATAATATATATAAAACAACATGCAACAGTGAAAATACTTTTACGTAAAATAACTTTTCATGAAATGCAAACATAAACTTTAACTTTTTCCTTTTCCTCAACATGACATGACATAAAACCTTTAACATGATCATGAACATTTTCCTTATCCTTTTCCTTTTCCTTTGTTGAACTCAGATCGTTAATTGTGACTTTCCTAACATGACATAACATGATCGATGGATCCATCTACGTATAACCACAGTACTGGGCGGCGGGGGACACCAGCAACACTCTCACCGGTCAACTGGGCCCTTGGCCTATCATGATTGAATAGAAATACGATCGTCGGGGTTCCCTCGGGGGCCATTTCCCATAAATGGATTCCCTCTGGGGCCTTTTCCCCTCACGATATCCCCATTCTTACCGTTACCACAAAACCGTTACCACATATTCGCAATGATGAAAATACGATAGTCGGGCTCCCTCTAGGACCATAACCCTCACGACATCTCCATCATTATCGAATTAGTCACAATTACTTCACTTCCTTCAACATTTATATTCTCATCACTTTATAAAAAAATCATGCATAACATAACGTTTTTGTTTTTGAAACCAAGCATGCAACATGTCTTTTAAATGTCTTCTTTAAATCATAAAAATCCCTTAGACATTTAAAAATCATAATTTAACCATGAACATTTCATAAACATTTAAAAATAATCATAATATCATAAAAATAGCATTTAGGGCACTGCCATGACGTTTACTAATTTCTAGGCGTAAAAATACCGTTTTACCCATAGACGTAAAATTCCTCGTTTTCGACTTTTTCTTGAATTCATTGACTCTAACATGTCCCAAATAATTATTTAAGCCTAAATTAATTTTCTCATAATTTTATTTAGCTTAAAAATTAGACTTTTTAATTTATCATTAATTAATTATTTTGACGGTGTTTTAATCCCGAAAAATCTCAAATTTTAATATAAAATTCCTAAATTCTAAATTTAGTCTTTTTATATTATTTTAGCCCTTATGGACCATGAATCGACCCCCGTGAGTCATTTTCCAATTTTCTTTAATTTAAAAACCCTAATTGACACCTAAACTTCGACCCCGAGCCAACATTCGATTTTCACAAATTACCCCCGAACCATGTAAAACCAAAACTTGCCCAACAAACCAAAATACCCTACTGGACCCTAAGTTTGCCGAGACATCAACCCAAACCATAAAAATGAAGCCCTCTCATGAGACCCCATGCTGGCCGAGAATCCTTCCTTGCATGGGTTCTAACGTTTGCACACCTAGGGACCTAGCCGACACCCCAGCACCTGAGACAACCTCTAGCGCACTTTCTTAGGAGCCTAGTGAGACACCCTAACCCAGCCCGTGACCCACGAGCCGAGCCCCCAAGCCCCTGGACGTCTGCTCTCTAGCGCGCACATGCAGCGCGACTCACGGGTGGGAGTCCTAGCATGGCTAGGACTCCTTCCCCAGCCCATATCTCGAGCCCTAGCTTGGCTAGGACTCTAGCCCTGACCCCTGACAGCCCTTGGACGAGCCCTGGCCCCAGCCAAGACCCTACCTCCCCGTAAAACAAGCAGCCCGGTCACTTCCCCCCATGACCGCAGGTTTCGTGTTTCTGTTTCTTTTCTGTCTTGCTTCTATGTCTTTTGGTGCATCGTGTGTGTCTCTAAATCACTTAAAACCTTCGTTTGATTATCTCTTATTGTCATGTCAGCCCCTTAGTGTAAAAACGTGAGTCATAGCATCAACCAGGTTAGCATAAAGATCATGCATATGAACAAAACGAGAGCAGCAAAGTTTCTGTGCTTCATGCTTCTTACAAACCAACTTTAAAAATATATATATGACATGATGGATGAGAAAAGGAAGATTAAGGCGTGCCTTTGCGTATTATACGCTCGAATAATCGTTGACGACGAAGAACGAGAGACGACTTTGGCTTGTTCTTGCTTGCCCTTCGAAAATCTCTCCTAGATTGCTCTGCTTATGTGCTGCCATGTGTGATATGAGAGGGGTGGAGAGTGTTCAGAATAAAAAATTGAGTGGCCGATTTTTGTTGAGTAACAAGTGTAGGGTTTTGGGATTTTTAATATATTATATACTCTAATTAGCTTGCTAACTAGGCTTTAGGCCTATTAAGCCACAATTAAGCCCATTAGTCTTTAATTAGAATTAAATAAAATATATTAGTAAAGTTTTGGTAAAAATAATTTGTGAATCAAATAGCCGGGTTGTCCAAAAAGTTCGTATTTTAGTTGAAAAACCAACACCGATAAAATTTACGTCCCGGCGTATAATATCACCTCAAAACCCTTTATTTTCAAAAATACTAAAAAGCATCGACCATCTTTTAAATAATTAAAAGTAATTATTTAATAAAAACATTTTACATTTATCAGCCCTCGGTCCCCGTTCCTCGATCGTCACTTGAATATTCCTTAAAAATTCCATTTTATGCATGATGACAATAAAAATCTCATTTAACATCTAAACAAGTATGTCACATAATTAATTAGCAATTAAAATCAATTAATTATTCATTTTTCATATTTCCTAGATGTGCATGCAGTTGGATTACGTCGTCTTAATTTTGGACCTTACAATTCCTCCCCCCTTAAATAAAATTTCGTCCTCGAAATTATAACTTACCGAATAGATCAGGATAGCGACTCTTCAAGTCTCTCTCGGTTTCCCAAGTAGCTTCCTCTTCCGAGTGATTCAGCCTCTTGACCTTGACCATTGGAATGACTTTGTTCCTCAATCGCCTTTCTTGTCTTGCCAAGATCTGGACGGGTCTTTCCTCATATGTCATATTTGGAGTTAATTGAAGAGGTTCATAATTAAGCACATGTGACGGATTCGACATGTTCTTCCGCAGCATTGAAATATGGAACACATTGTGAACTCCTGCAAGTGCTGGTGGCAATGCTACTCTATAAGCTAGTGTCCCAATCCTCTCCAAAATCTCGAACGGGCCTATAAATCTAGGACTAAGCTTGCCTTTCTTGCCAAAGCGCATGACACCCTTCATGGGTGCTATTTTCACAAATACATGATCGCCCACTGCAAACTCTAAGTCCCTTCGCCTCTTGTCCGCATAACTCTTTTGTCGGCTTTGTGCAGTCTTCATTCTGTCACGAATTTTGACTACAAGCTCAGCTGTCTCCTCAATCACATCTGGACCAATATCTCTTCTTTCCCCAACCTCGTCCCAATGAATAGGAGATCTACACTTTCTTCCATAGAGTGCCTCAAAAGGAGCCATCCCGATTGATGATTGATAGCTATTATTGTAAGTGAACTCCACTAGAGGTAACTTTGGTTCCCAACTGCCTTGGAAATCAATAACGCATGCACACAGTAGATCCTCCAAAATCTGTATAACTCTCTCTGACTGACCATCGGTTTGAGGATGGAATGCTGTACTGAATAATAACTTGGTCCCCATCGCTGCATGCAGACTTTTCCAAAAAGATGACGTGAATCTCGGATCTCTGTCAGAAACGATGGATACAAGAATCCCATGCAGCCGAACTATCTCTCGAATATACAAGTCGGCATACTGAATCATGGTGAAAGTCGTCTTGATAGGTAGAAAATGCGCTGATTTAGTGAGACGATCAACTATCACCCATATTATCAAATTTTGATAATACATAATATGAGTTGGAAACTAAATTTTGGTGGTTTGACAAACTGATTGTTTATTAGATCAAACTAACTGATTGAGAGAACTGAAGGTAACTTATCAAAATACGCGTACTAACTGATTGCCTTAACTAAAGATTAATGTGAAGAAAATCTAAGGCAACTGGACAAGCGAGACTAAGCTACGCAGACAACTGACTGATCAGTTGGAAACTAATCAGTTGCTACAAACAGTTGTTACCCTATCAGCTGATTTATCAACTGTAAACGTCAAAAAGAAGGACTGAAACGTCTGCTTATTCGTTTTTAAAAAATAATAGAAATTTTTTTTAAAGCTCTCCAAATTCGGCCACTACATGCGCACACATATAAGATACTTTTGCACCATTTTAAAATAAAACATCCAACTAGTAATTGAAAACACAAAAGAAAATAGTCAAAACATGAAATCGTTAATCGTTTTACCAAACCTAAAAAGTAATAAATGTTGAAAAGTGTAGCTCATACTAAACCTCTCAAAATCTCTCAAACACATAAGTAAATAGTCGTAAAATCTTTAACGTAAATCATAAACTTAAATACGGAAAATAGAAGCATTGGTCCTCGGGTTATGTGCACCGACAGTCCAGCAAAGTCACCCATCAAGACCTCCAATATCATAATTAGTAATATCACTTGCATCAAACACAACTAGTGAGTCTAAAGACTCAACACATCGTATCCTTAATAACAAGTAATACGTAATACAATTCACACGCAACAGTAAAAATTACTTATACTTAAAATAACATTTTCATAAACATGTAAATCCATAAACATTTTCATATTATCATAGACATATACATATCATCATCAACATATACATATCCATTTTCGTGTTCGTGTTTTGTTGAATTCAGATCGCTGATTGTGACTTTGTTCCATGACTTTAATCTCCTCAAAATAGCAAACATGTAGGACATTGTCTATAGATGAATTTGGCCACTTGGTTCACCTCATTTGGTTAAATATTAAATTATTTATGATTTTTTTACTATAAACTGGTCATAGTAAAAGTAAATCTATATTCCTTTTGATATTTGCACAATTTGATCATCTTAATGAAATTTTTAGGCAATCATGTCTTCTGCAAAGTTGTTGATAATTTCTCAAGGATTCCAAACACGTTTGAATTACCTCCATTTGAATTTTCGAGCTTGAGTTATCATTATTTTACCAACATGTAGAAAACCTGAAAATAAAACATATTTAGTAAGACATTTAAATACAAACAAACAATACTAAAATAACATAATTTTATAATTTTAATGAAACTTAAAATTTTAAAATACAGGTTTTAACATATAATAAATTATTGATTTTAAGTTTCATCACACTCCCACACTATCTTATTACTAGTCTNAGTCAAAAAGATAATTCACAACACCCACCATAACATGTATAATATCAAGAATATTATTGTAAAAGTCTCAACTCCATATTCTTTCAGGTCAAAATATTTAATGAATAACTGATTTTCACTCATAGAGTTGGAATGAATATTAACTCTCAATGAAAAAGGATAAATATTAAAGCAGACAATTAAATAAACTAATATTGAAAACAAAATAGGAAAATTTACAAAGAATAAAATCCCCTTTTTTTCTTCTTTTTTATTTATTTTCTTAAATAACGTGACTGCAAAATTTTACAATAACATAATTTTTTTTATCCAAACATTCTACCATAAATGTCTATATATATAAACATTTATATAACGGATACATCCGACTACCTTTGAAACTTATCCAACACAAACAAATCTTTTTTTTAGAACACATTGATTGATTTTTTTTAGAACACATTGATAATACATCAATCAAATCTAGAGAAAAAAATTACAATGAACAAAGAACTTTGCAGTCTATTATTTATTTACTCTTTTTTTAACAATTTTTTTTAGTGGAGTTCTATTCTTGTAATTAATCATTTTTTAAAAATCAATAAAATTTTATTAATTGTTTTCTTATTTCTCACCTCTTACTCACAAAAGATGTATGAGTATATATTATACTTTTTCAAAATTTTTTTTTTCAATTATACATGTTAACAACCATACAAACCATATCTTTTAACTATATTTTCATAAAAAAATTAGAAATTATTTTATTTGAAAACACACACAATTATATA
>NC_133314.1:12791162-12867460 GCF_012295235.1 Primulina huaijiensis | reverse complement strand
CATTGAACTAAAAATTATTATTATTATTATTATTATTATTATTACTATATATATGTATATATTTTTATTTTTATATAAAAAAAAGAGAAGAAGAAGAAGAGATTATTCATACCTTAAAAAAAAACATTAAAACATACCGTTGAATCACAAGTTTAGCATCACATGAATTTTCTTTTCTTACTCTTGGATGTTGGCCAATTAAGTTGAGATAAGAATGGATCTGGTTCATGACTAAATCCTTGCAGTAAATATATAAGTTCACCTTCACTTGTAGCAGAAACTAACATCCTTCGCGAAGCTAATGAAATAAATCTCTGTCAATTTTTAAAATTTAACAAACCAATTGGCTTATTGTGGATATTTAATTGTGCCCAACAAAAAGTATGAAATATTTCTTCCAAAGTACCGAAACCTTCTGGCAAAGCAATGAAAGCATCTGAATGTTCAATCATTTGAGTAATTCGTTCATACATGTTGTCCACTTTCATTTCTTCTCTTATTCTTGGTCTAGTAAGATTGGCTAAGGTAATCGGAATAATACCTAAGACTTCACTTCCACCTGCATGCGCAGCTTTTGCAACTTTTCCCATGAGGCCAACTTCACCATCACCATATACCAAATGAATCTTTTTTTAGCAAGTGTTATTCCAAGATTTTCTGCTACTTCTTCATAAATAGAATCTTTTCCTGCACTAGATCCACAAAATATACAAATATTTTTTATTTTACTTACCATGGACGTTGACATGTTGAGAAATATGTTTTCTGTAATTGTTAGATCACAGCATATGAATTTATAAGCGTAACATGCCAAAAGTCAATATTTGAACATGAAATTATTATTATTAAAAGAAAATAAAAAATGACAAAATTAAAACACATATATACATCGTAGTTGTGATTGTGGCTCACATCTTCCTCTGATTTTACGTTCAGCAACGGTTTCAACTCCTTCTATAAGTCGAGGATATGCTTCCAACCAATTTTCTTATAAATTGGCAAACAGGGTCTTTTAACGTCAGATTCCCAAGACGAAATTGTATATATATATTTTCTTATCTAAACAGATATGCGTTACTACAGTAGGATCTTTGTAAGGCTGATTCCACGGTCCATATTGATATTCCTCATGTTGAAATTGCCACCATAGTTTAAGAAGTTCATTTGCACGTACGCACTAGAATGCGTATCAAGAACCTCTAGAAAATTATCCAAAGGCTCTTTACTCATACCATTCTTAATGAATAAAATTTTATCTTCTCTATTCATTCATGTCATTCCAACATTTTTGCAGTTCCCCTTACAAGTCCACCTTGCACATTTATGACATCCACCTATACGTTTAGCCCTTCGTTTTTTGGCATATGTGCTTTTACCAAATCCGGACATATGTCTTATTATTATTTCACTTGCTTCCCCAACCAAT
This sequence comes from Primulina huaijiensis, assembly GCF_012295235.1. NCBI lineage: Eukaryota > Viridiplantae > Streptophyta > Magnoliopsida > Lamiales > Gesneriaceae > Primulina > Primulina huaijiensis. The sequence continues at coordinate 12,866,034 of NC_133314.1, read as the reverse complement.
CGGACTTTTGTTTCAATTATCAAACAGACATAATTCGGTATGCCATATAACATCATCAACCTTAGTCGCTCACATCTAGCTTTATAAATTTTTTTCAACGCATTATCAGGTAAACAAGCAAAATATTTACGAAGATTCACAATATAAGCATCCATATTATTATATTATTTATATTTCAATTATTTTGGGAATACTGAAGAAACAGACTTAAACAATCACGGAGTACCGTTATCCACCACTTAACCGGGAAATGAACTAGAATCTGCAAAAACAAAATGAAAATATCAAACAACTATTGTGGATCATATAAAAGCATAAACTCATCATTAAGAATTTCACTTTCTATAAAAAGCTTAAGTCTTTGACCATTAACTTTAAACACGTCATTATTTTTAGGATTTTCAATATCAACAGCACAATGAGGATAAACAAATTTAACTATAAATGGTCATGACCATCTCGATCTTAGTTTTCCTGGAAATAAATGCAAACGAGAATTATAAAATAAAACTTTTTGTCCAATTTCAAATGACTTTATCATAATATTTTTATCATGAAAGGCTTTAGTTTTATATTTATAAATCCTTGAATTTTCATATGCATCGTTTCTTAATTCTTCAAGTTCATTTAATTGCAATTTTCTTAATTTAGATGCATCATCTAAATTAATGTTAAATACTTTAATTGCCCAATAAGCTTTATGTTCAAGTTCAACCGGTAAATGACAATTCTTACCAAAAACTAACCTATATGGTGACATCCCTAATGATGTCTTAAATGCAGTTCTATATTCCAATACTGCATCAGTTAATCTTAAAGACCAATTTTTTCAATTTGGATTAACTGTTTTTTCTAAAATTTGTTTTATTTCTCTATTTGCAAGTTCAACTTGACCATTATTTTGAGGATGATATGGGGTAGAAATTTTATGTGTAATGCCATATTTTTTAACAAAGAAAAAAATGATTTATTATAAAATGACTTCCCCCATCACTAATTATTGCTCTATATTTTTTAACAAAGAAAAAAATGATTTATTATAAAATGACTTCCCCCATCACTAATTATTGCTCTAGGTATTCCAAATCGGCTAAAAATATTTTATTTTAAAAATTTTATAACAACTTTATGATCATTAGTTCTATATGCAATTGCTTCAATCCATTTTGAAACATAATCAAAAACGACTAAAATGTACGTATATCCAAAAGATAATGGAAATGGACCCATAAAATCTATCCCCCAAATATCGAATATTTCAATAATTATGATTTGATTTAAAGACATCATGTTTCGTTTCGAAACTGATCCCATCTTCTGACATTTTTCAAAAGATTTGCAAAAAAAATGCGTATCTTTGAATAAAGACGGCCAATAAAATCCACATTATAAGACTTGCTACTACTTAAATTATAATTCACTCAAGTGTAGGTTGTCTGCAAGTAATATATTTCGTAGGTACGAGATCGATCCGCAGAGAGGTTATTTTAAGTTTAAATTTATTAATTTATAAATTACCAAATGTAAGAATGAAGTCTACAAATTATTAATTTTGTCAAGGATCAAGGATTTATTCTTGGTTTATGTAATATTGTTTAATTAAAAAAAAACAAAGGAAACTACAATAAATAATGGTTTCAAGAAAATTAAATATTTAAACACACACCTAATATAATATAGTATCTACTATAGAAAATATCGAATTCATCGATATTTTATATATGGTACCTATGATTATATATATAACTATATAAATATATAATTGCATAAAGTAAATGTTAAATTAAAACATTATATTTAATTTAGAACAACCGGCAGAGCCACGCTATTGCCTAATGAAATATATGATTTAATAAGTTAGTTGCGGGAAAGTAAAATTTAGTTGCAGTAAAGTAAAAGTTAGATGCGGAAAGAAAAAGTTAGATGCGAAAAGTAAATGTTAGTTGCGATAAAGTAAATGTTAGATTGTTAGATGTTAGTATTAAATCATAATATTTCATTTAGAACAACCGGCAGAGCCACGCTATCGTCTAAATGAAATATATGATATACAATGATAATAATTGATGAAATATTTATTGTATCAAAATTAAACAACAAATCAAGATAACCACTTCAATGGTATCAAGCATTTGATGTAAGTTGATAACAACTAATAATTTATTTTTATACCTACAATAAAAAGAAGTTAGCAAAATGAAAAGAAATAAAGAAAGAATATACAGAATATAAACAATCTTACTTCACCAAGAATTCATCTTCTTCACCTTGACATAATAGATTTAGCTTTCCATGAGCTTACTTTTGATCAACACTAAAATCCTCACTCATAGTTGGGAAAATGAAAAATATATTGGAACTTAGAACTTTTATACACACTCACACTATATTTTACAATGAGATAGAATGATTCTCAAGCTAGCACAAAGCCTCTATTTATAGGCCAAATGAGAGAAAGGTTCAAAAATTTTATTATTGTCATGTAGTTGTAATAGTAGTTTTTGTCTCCTCCAACTTCAATTCCATGGCCCTTCTTTCAATGCTTTGTTCCATGACTTTAATCTCCAAATCTGACTTTTCTCAAAACAGCAAACATGTAGGATATTATCTGTAGATGAATTTGGCCACTTGGTTCATCTCATGTGGTTAAATATTTAATTATTTAAGATTTTTTTATTATAAGCTGGTCATAGTAAAAGTAAATATGTCCTTCTTTTAATATTTGCACAGTTTGATCATCTTAATGAACTTTTTAGGCAATAATGTCTTCTAAAAAGTTGTATATAATTTCTCAAGGATTCCAAACATGTTTGAATCACCTTCATTTGAATTTTCTAGCTTGAGTTATCATTATTTTATCAACACATAGAAAACCTGAAAATAAAACATATTTAGTAAGACATTTAAATATAGACAAACAATACTAAAATAACATAATTTTATAATTTTAATGAAACTTAAATTTTTAAAATACAGGTTTTAACATATAATAAATTATTAATTTTAGATTTCATCATGTTTCGTTGTAACTGAATGGATATTTCCAGATTTCTTGTCTACATTGCTTGAATGATTTTAACATTTGAATGAATGACTAGATAAATATCTTTCAAATAGAGGTTTTAATTCAGTCTCTGAGAGGGAGTTTTTCTTTTACCCTCAAACTGAAAATCGCTTTGTTCAATCAGTTTTAAAATTCAGTTGTTGGGAAGATTTTCTTTGTCTACTGAAAAATGCTTTCTTATTTTTTTTATTCAGTTTTGGAGGGGGAGTTTTTTTTTCCTCTATCTCTAAATGGTTTTCAAAACTTATTTAATTCAGTTCTTGAGCGGGAGCTTTTAACGATGTTTGAATGTACTAACCCTTGAACTGAATATATTTTACTTAACTGCTAAAGTTTTGTGATCATCAAAAAGGGAGAGATTGTTGGAACTTTTCAAGTTCGCAATCTTGATTTTGATGTTAAAAAAATTGTTAATTTGTGTTACTAATAATCTACCTTAGTGTGCAGAAGCTAGCATCAGTCACAAGCTGTTTACATCGTAAACTGAAGACCTAACATCGCACAAACTGAATCAGTCTAACTGTTATGTCAATTGAGCAGTCCAGCTGATTGTCCAGTTGATGGGTGGTTCAGCAGGAGAACCTCAGAAGCCTGGCCAGCCGAATGAGTGTTCAACTGATGAAGAAACCCAGCTGATCAATTCAACTGAACGAGAGTAAAATCATTTCAACTGAAGAGTCAACTGATTTTACCAGCCCAACTGAAGATCAGTTCAGCTGACCATTCCGAAGCATCAGTCAGAATCTTTCAGTTGTAGATGAAGACAAACTCTTTCAATGGATTCCAGCTGAGCGTGAAGGTACAAAGCCATTGTCCAGTCAAAGGACAATAATGGATGTTGCATCAGAGCATTAAAGACAAAACGTTTTAGAATGACAGTCAAAAAGTCGAAACACAAAGTCCAAGAAATGAATTCAAGATACAATGGATACAATAAATGAGTCTCATCAGTTTTTCCTGCCTATATAAAGAAAAGATCAGTGAAGACTAAAATATACAGCTCAATTAGAAAATAAGAGAGAAAAGACTGGGCACGTACATTGCAAATTAGCTTCCAGAAGCAATCAGCCCAGAGGGACACTTCAACGTGTTATCAGCTTAGTATAGAAGCTTATATCCCTTAGTATGTGAGAACATCCCTGTTCAGTTCTCACACACACAAACACTCTCATCCACCCAAATACCGTCTTGCACAAAGACGTTAAACTTGTATATGTAGTCTTTGACACATAGACGTTAAAGAAGTGTTGGCTGGAAGGTGCTGCCTTCAGTCGTAGCTAGGAGTTCAGTTTAGGCAGGAGTGTAAGTTCTAGCTGAGTGGGTTTGTACAAAGTGTAGTATAAATCAAAGTATTCTAGTGGATCCTACCCGTGGTGGTAGAAGGGGTGACGTAGGAGCAGTTGAAGTATCCGAATATCCATAAACATATATTGTGTATTTAACTGATTAACTGTTATTTTCAAATTGTTTTGATCAGTTAGAGTATCCGTCAGTTCAGTTGTCACCATAACTGAACTGATGAATGCAAAAACTAATTTGGCCTTTCTCAGTTATTCAGTTTACATAAGTTAAAATGTTTTCTAATAACAGTCTTCTTCACGAAGGATTACTTCTAGTTTCTTCCGCTTGGTTTTAAACCAAACTCGATTTAATTCATCGGTGTTAATATTCTTAGAACACGAGCTATTGCAGCTCACTGGAGAATATAGTACTCGAAATGCCTTCAAAGGCACTAGCACACTCGATCCTTCAAACTGGTTTAGGCTTTAGCAACCAAGATGAAACTTCTACAAGTGATACTCAGCCAAAACTGAACATAGGCAAAGGGAAATACATTTACTTTGTCTAATCAGTTGTGGTACAGGAACAACCTGAGTCGAGTAGACCAGTTGAGCAGCCTATTGAAAATAAGAACAAGGCTAAAAGGTATGGAATTGGTTATAGCCCTAAAACTTCAAATGTTTCACGAAGCTAGTCACCTAAAAGGTTCAGCAATAACTGTCCAAATGGCTATTCCAATTATCATAACTGCAAGTCAGTTCAGAAAAGATATCGGCCGAACAACCAGTTGAACAAGGCTAAAGCACATATTGCTTCATCTGCACATAACACACCAAGCACACTCAAGCCGGGAAAAACCATTTGGAACACAGCAACTGGAAAGTCAGTTAGACTAATCCAAGTCTGGGTTCCTAAAAGACTAATCAGTTCAGGACCCAAATAGATATGGGTACCAAAATAATTCATTGTGTGTGATTGCATGTGACAGATACAAACAAAGAATCAATCTGGTATCTGGACAGTGGATGCTCGCGACATATAACAGGGGATGAAAAATTGCTATCCCAACTGATCAAATACCCTGGTCCAAACATCAATTTTGGAGATAACTCGAAAGGTAGAACTGTGGGTAAGGGTAAGCTTATCCATGGTAACATTACTATCAAAGATGTGTTACTAGTTGAGAATTTGAAGTATAACTTGATAAGCATCAGTCAGTTATGCGACAATAATTTCTCACTTCAGTTCAACATACACACTTGCACAGTTAGAAACTCAACTGATGAGATCATCCTAACTGACAATCGTCGTGGAAATACTTACAAAGTCAATTGGGATGATCAACCTAATGCACCAGTTTGTTTTATAGTTTCAAAATCTTCTAAAAACTGGTTGTGGCATAAAAGGTTGAACCACCTAAATTTTAAGTATATTGCTTATCTGAGTAACCAAGTTCTTGTAACTGTTTGCCCAAAATAGATTTTTCAAAAGATAAAATTTGCTCAGCATTTGAGTTTGGTAAACAAGTAAGAACTTCATTTAAAAACAAGGATAGTAAATCATCCTCCAGATGCTTAGAACTCCTACATATGGATCTTTTTGGTCCTATACCAATCATAAATTTAGGGAGAATGAAATACACCTTGGTGATCGTTGATGATTTTTCAAGATTTACTTGGGTTATCTTTAGAGCCCAAAATCAGTACACGTAAAACCCATGCACTTAATTAACTGTTAAATCATTTCTTTAAAATTTAAATTGAGTATTTGCCATGCATGATTTATTTAAAAGCATTATTTTAAATGATTTATGTTTATGTGATGCACGTTAAAATATTTTCTTGAGTTTTATGTTTCAGGCGATTATTCGATGTGGGATCGAGGAAAAGAGACCGGTGGCGATTTTGAAAATTTTAAATGTGGTATTTTATTTTAAGTTTAGAATGGGGCATTTTAAAAGAGTTATTAAGTTTTTAGCATTTTAAAGGCCTAATTTAATTATTAGGTGATTTTATGAATTTTTTTTAGAACTTTTAAAAATTAGTGATTGTGCATTTTATTTTAACCGAGGGGACTTTGCTTAGTGTGAGAATTAACATTTTTAATTAGTATTTTTTTCATTAGCATTTTAATTAACATTATTAATTCCTAATTAAGCAATCTCCCCTCTTAATTATATTAAAACACATGACACACACACACATACACGTAAAACACACACACACAATTCTTTACACTCTATTTCAGATTTTGAGAGAGTAGAAACCTAGGGTTATAAGTTTCAGAGCAGCCGCCCCTCCTCTGAATATTTTCTAGCAAATTGCGTTGATTTTGTGCAAGAAAAATCGCTCCACGATCGTCCCGGATCATCTCCCGCATCCTTCCCGCGTCGGTATCGTCGTTTCGATATTTTAATAATCAAAAGGCATGTATATTCTTTCATTTATGCATCGATCTCATCATAGTATTTGTTTTTATATTTATTATGCATAAAAATCCATGTATGTTGTAAAAAGTTTAAGCAAAAATTTGTTGGATCGGTTTTGAAACGATTTTAGATCTGAAAACTCGAAATTTGCTGTCATTTTAAATACTGCGACTTTTTGGTCTATTTTCTAGAAAACTTTTAACATATAAAACGTAGAAATTTTTAATACCTTTGATTTGACAGTAAATTTGAAATGTTTGGATAAGAAATGAGTGAGTTATGATCATTTTCGTGCGACTGTTCAAACTGCGTTTTTTTAAAAATGCGTTCTAGATGTGTTTTTGAAGTTTTTGAGTTGCAGGCTTCGTTGGGCACCTTCGGGCTTGTGCTACTGCATTTAGATATGTTATGGGATGTATTTAGGTGTTATTTGGTGGTTCGATTGGGTCGGGATTGGCTTGGGATGTAATAGAAGTCGTAGGAAGCGAAATGATGTCGAATTACGGGTTATCGTTGTATTGAAGTTGCTTGTCGATGCTTGGAGACGTTTGGGGTATTTGTACGAGTTTGAATCAATGTAATAGCATCCTAGGATGAGTCTCGAGGTGTTGGTTCATGGTCCTTAGGCTTGGATTGAAAGAAAGAATGAATAAGATAGCGAATTTTCGTGAGTTTCCAAGTCCAGAGGCTACCCGGACACCTTCCCAGACCCCCACACAGACTCCGCGTCCTTTTTCCTTCAAAAATGCGAATTTCCAGAGCCTACCCGGGGTCTGTGTAACCCCTCTTAAAATTTTTTTTTATTATTATTTTTTTATATGAGTATAAAATATAAGATTTGTTTTGTGGTTATGAATATAAAATATATGATTTGTTTTGGGGTTCTATTTCATGGTTTAGTACGATGATTAAACGAGGTCAAGTCCCGAGTGATTTAGAATGTCATAAGCTATTTATTTACTTCGATGGTGAGCACAAGTACCTACGTCTAAGCTATGAAAGATATGTGTTTGAACTCATGTTAGTATGTGCAACAGTGACCCCAAGCGAGATCCAACGAATCTCTCAACTCCAAATAAGTATGTCCGACGTGCAAAGAAAATTCTTTTAAGTTTTTGAGGTATGCTAAATGTCTTGTGACCAAATTATGTATGGGATTGGAAAGCGGTAAAGCATGACCAAGGACCAATCCACCCCGTTAAAGCATGAACGGGTTTAGAGCAGGATTGGAAAGCGGTAAAGCATGACCAAGGACCAATCCACCCCGTTAAAGCATGACCGGGTTTAGATCAGGATTGGAAAGCGGTAAAGTATGACCAGAGACCAATCCACCTGTTAAAGCATGAACATGGATCTCGTGTATGTGGCAGTGGATCTTCCCTGTCATCCCAGTACTGTGGTTTAGTCTGATCAGGCGTATTTATGTATGGGTCACTTGCTTTGAAACATGCCTCTACGTAAAATTATATTATATATACTCAAGTATGTAAGATGCAAGCACGTTTACGAAAATTTTCACGACTATGGCACGTCTATGTTATGCTATTACGTTTAGGTTCCAATTACGTTTATGTTATTTCGTTCATGTTCAAGTTTCAAGTATGTATGTTTTATTTTAAAGATGCATGTGGTTTTATTATGTATTACTCGTTATATCCAGTTTATACCTGCTGTATCTTTAGACTCACTAAACTTGATCGATGCAGGTGAGGATGAATTTGAGAAGACAAGGGGTGGGGACCAATGCACCGGCTCGGACTGAGCGAGAGGCTAAACCCGAGGACCGCCCATGTTTTAAGTTTTTTTGCCATGTTTCAACTACTCTGATTTTCACGTTTGTTTACGATGTTTAAACAAGTATTGTTCTTTAGCAAATTTTATTGGTGATCTCTTTTAATGCAAATATTTTTGGATGAACAATTGATTTATGAACGAAAATTGAAAGTTTATTTTGTATTTAAGAAAATTTTTATTTTTGCACAAATTTTAAATAGTTTAAAAGTACGGTGTGTTACATTATCTTTATTAAATCAAAAGACCAAACTGCTGCACAACTGATTAAGCTTTTCAAAAGATTATTAAATGAAAAATCAGTTGGTATTGATAGAATAAGGTCTGATCGAGGGACTGAATTGACTAATCAAAATCTTTCACAATTTTTAAAAAATACTGGGATCAAACATGAGCTCTCAACAACTAGGACACCTCAGCAAAATAGTGTAGCTGAGAGAAGAAATCGAACCCTTAAAGAGGCTGCTAGAACAATGCTTGCTGATTCTGGTATTTCTCAGAGGTTTGGGGCATAAGCAGTAAACACTGCATGTTACACTCAGAACAGATCAATGATTAATAAAAATCATTTGAAAACGCCATATGATATCTGGCATGGACGTAAAAGTGTGTTTTCTTATTTCAAAATATTCGGCTGCAGATGTTTTATTCTCGATAATAGCAAAAATCATTTAAAAGCTTTTGATGCTAAATCTGTAGAGGGGATATTTCTTGGTTATTCATCAGTTAGTAAAGCTTATAGAGTACTTAAAAAATGCACCTTGAATGTCTAAGAATCAATTCATGTTGCATTTTTTTGAATCTGTACTAACTGATAAGCCAATTGATCCAGTTGAGCTAGTTGATCGCTTTTCAGATATAATTTTGGATGATGATAATGAAGAAGAAAATCACATCAATCGAAATATCCTTCAAACACCAGAAATAGAAGTGCTAGATCAATCAGTGGAACAAAAAATTGTCCTCGATAATCAGTTGGTAGAGAAAAATGATAATATTCAATTACCAACTGAAGAAGCAGCAACTGAAACTGCAGAGAACATTCAGTTGCCAACTGAAACAGTTGTTGAGATGAATGCAACAAATGCTGAATACAGATGTAAGAAATCACATCCACCAGAATTTGTAATAGGTAATCCATCTTATCCGGTAAGAACTCGGAATCAAATGATTAATTTATTTATTCATTCAGCTTTTGTTTCCCAACTGGAACCAAAGAAAACTGATGAAGCTCTTGCTGATCCTAACTTGATAAATTCTATGCAAGAAGAACTAAATCAGTTTACTCATAACATGTAGTGGGAACGTCGTATTTCAGCAATGATACATTGTACTACTGTTAGAAGAATGTAGAAGTGGCAAACAACAAATATAAATATTCAAATCGCATTCATTGTTACTGTTAGAAGCAAAGCCTATAAATAGCCAAGAAGAGCAGTGGAGAAGAGATATATAACTGTTCAATAAACCAAGCTGTTATTCTGTTGAAATCTCTTCACAAGCTTTCTGTTCATATTCAAAATATTTCAAAGCCCACACTTAGCATATACATTCATACCATTCAAGGCTATAATTTGAGCTTTCAAGCACAAACACTTACTATTGTATTATTCGATCTTATAGAGATCAATTGTGCTAAGTAGTTTCAGATCAGTCGAGTGATGTACACTGTATCGAAACTAAGAGTTTCAGTTTAGCATTGTTAATTCCAAAACTGAAGTTGGTCTATACAATTCTCTGTATTGATCAAAGTCTTTTAGTGAATATCCTATATTCTAGATAGAAGGGGTGACGTAGGAGTGATTGAAATCTCCGAACATCCAAAAATCTTGTGTCTCTTAATTTCAATTTTTTTTATATGTTAGTCAGTTTATTTCCACACTTTCATTAGTTAACTGATCGACATTGACAAACAAGATTCCCGAGCTCAGTTTATCACTAAGATGACTCATTATTTGAAAAGGGTGTAAAATTTTCAAGTGTTTATTCAACCCCCCTTTCTAAACACTTCTTCACCTCCCAACCGATCCTATCTGAAACATCTACTACTCGTTTTGCTTAAAAAACACTAAATTTTTTTTTAAACACCCACTAACATTCGGCCGAACACCCAAACAAATATATAAAATATTTTGACACCATTTTTAAAATAAAACAACCAACTAATATTTGAAAATCAAAGTAAGTAGTCAAAACATGAAATCGTCAAACGTATTACCAAACCTAAAAAGCAATAATTTGAAAAATATATCCCCTACTATCACCTCTCAAAAACATCTCAAAAACAAAAATAAATAGTCGTAAAATCTTTATTGTAAATCATAAACATAAATCATAAGTGCGGAAAATTAGAAGCGCTGGTCCTCGGGTCCTGTGCATCTCCAGTCCAGTCAGATCAAGCATCAAGGCCTCCCTTACCCTCAGCAACATACTCACCTGCATCGATCACACCTAGTGAGTCTAAAGACTCAACAAACCATAATCTTGATAACAAATAATACATTTACAGTTAATGTAAAACAGTGAAACATACTTGTACTTAAAATAACGTTTCATGAAGATGACTTTAAGTTTTGGTCAGGGGTCCTATGCGCCCTTTTTCAAGTTACCGTTGGAAGGGAAGATTATAAATATGACAGAAGATCAACTGAAAAAGGGCGCACAAACTCTCTATTCAAAGCTTGCTATTACTCTGTCAAAATTTCAGCTCACACTCACTTGATTTATTCGTAGCAGTCAAGGCTACAATTTGAGCTCACTAGCACTTTGTAATAATCGTTAAATTCGATAGTGCTAAGATCAGTTACGCACTGAGAACATTCTGTAATACTAAGAGTTTCAGTTTTTGGCAGTGATAAGTCCAAACTGAAGTGGGTCAGTACAAATCTTGTATTCGATCAAAGTCTTTTAGTGGAAATCCTATCCTTGAGATAGAAGGGGTGACGTAGGAGTAATTGAAATCTCCGAACATCCAGAAACAATCCTTGTGTCTTTTATTTCAGTTTTGTATTCTATCTTTCAGTCAGTTAATTTCCGCAACTACTTTAGTTTAACTGATTGTCATTGACCAACAAGATTCCAAGAATCAGTTTCTCACCAAACTGAACTCAAAACTCGAAAAGATCAATTTTAATTGTGAGTGTTTATTCAACCCCCCCTTCTAAACACTTTTGTTTCGTTAATTGATCCTGTCAAGTGGTATCAGAGCGGTTGAATCTTGTTCTTGAATACTTTTGATCTATAAATTTACTAGCATGACTTCATTCAACAAAATTCCTATGTTCTCCAGAGAAGAATTTGATGATTGGAAAATCAGAATGCAGGCTCATTTAGCTGCACAAGATGATGAAATGTGGTATGTCATAACTGATGGACCCATGAAGATTCTAAAAACAAATACAGCAGTTGCCATAACAGAAGGGGCACCACAAAGAGTAGATAAGCCCAGAGATTAATGGACAACTGAAGATAAAAGAAAAGCAAATCTTGATAATGTGGCTAAAGACATTCTGTACAAAGCGCTGGACAAAGTAACCTTTAGCAAAATAAAGATGTGTAAGACAGCCAAAGAAATTTGGGAAAAGCTGATCCAGCTGTGTGAAGGAAATGATCAAACCAAAAAAAATAAACTTTCTGTTGCTGTTCAAAAGTTTGATAACATCAAAATGAAAGAAGGAGAATCAATGCACGAGTATGATGAAAGAGTAAGCAGTATCATCAATGAGTTAAATGCACTTGGAAATGTGTATACCAACAAAGAGATTGCACTAAAGGTAATGAGAGGTCTTCCCAAGGAATGGGATGTCAAGACCATGGCAATGAGGGAGTCCAAAGATCTGAACCAGATTGAACTTCATGATCTGTTTGCTGATTTAAAGGCTTATGAATTTGAGCTGCAGACCAGAGAAGGAGAACCATCTACCCCTGCAGCCACAACTGCTCTAGCTGCTGTCAGAACAGAACCAATCAGTTCAGTCGAGAAATCTACTGATCAGTTGAGCAGTGATGCTATCTCATTGTTCATCAAAAAATTTGGAAGGTTAATGAGAAAGAATCAAGGAAACTTCCAGAAGCCATACCAAAAGAACAGTTCCAAAGATGAATCAAATGCTTGCTACAACTGCGGCAAATCAGGTCATTTTATGGCTGATTGTCCTAAACCCAAGAAGGACAGTCAAGGCTCAACTGATAGAAGAAAAAAATCATATGAGCACAAAAGAAGACCCAAGGAAGATAAGAAGTCCTTCAGAAAGAAACATGAGGTACTCTTAGCTGAAGAAAACAAATCTAAATGGGCAGAAACTGACAGTGAGGAGTCAGAACCAGAAAGCTCATGCAGCTCTAGTGATGATGAAGAAGTCAAGTGCTTAATGGCTAATGATGCAGAGGAAGAATCATCTAGCCAACATGTATTTGATTTCAGCTCAACTGATTTCACACGAGAAGAACTCATTCTAACACTACATGACATGGTAAATGAGTATCAAAAGCTTGCATCATCATTTGAAAAAATCAAAGCAAAGCAAACTGATCCCACAGACAATAAAACAAAAACTGATGAATCAGTTGATGGGTAAAGTCTAAAAAGGGAAATTGCTGAGTTAAAAGCAGAGAGAAACAAAAATCAATCATTAATCCAGAAGTTGTTTCCTGAAAACTCAAAACAGACTGAGCTCATTCAGTCTTGGAACAAGTCATCTACTGCACTGAATGAGATGCAAAATTCTCAAAAATCAGTTTCTGATAAAACTGGTTTAGGGTTCAACACTCAAGGAGAAATATATCCAAATGATACTCAACCAAAGCCAAAAATAGACAAAGGGAAATACATTCATTTTGTCAAAACCGCAGTGATACAAGAACAAATTGAGCCCAGTAAACTGATTGAGCAACCTACTGAGAATATGAACAATGCTAGAAGATATGAGATTGGTTATAGTAAAAAATTCTCAACTAATTCACAAAGTCAGTCATCAAAGAGGTCTCACAAGAACTATTCGAATAGCTATTTCAATTACTATAACTGCAAGCCAGTTCCGAAGAGATATAGACTGAACAATCAGTTGAATAAAACTAAAAAAAATATTATATCATCTGTACACTACACACCAAGACAAAAGCCGAGAAAAACCATTTGGAATACAGCTACTGGAAAGTCTGTTAGACTAATCCAAGTGTGGATTCCTAAGGGACTAATCAATTCAGGACCCAAATAGATATGGGTACCAAGTTATATTATATGTGTGATTGCAGGTAACAGGTACAAACAAGAACTCAATATGGTATTTGCACAGTGGATGCTCGCGACATATGACAGGAGATGCAAGTGCATTATCCCAACTAATCAAATACACTGGTCCAAACATCAGTTTCGGGGACAATTCCAAAGGTAGAACTGTAGGTAAGGGTAAGCTTATCCATGGTAACTTTACTTTTAAAGATGTTCTATTAGTAGAAAACCTGAAGTATAACTTGATTAGCATCAGTCAGTTATGCGACAGTGGATTCTCAGTACAATTTGACAAAAACTCATGTTTAGTCAAAACTTCAACTGATGAAATCATACTAACTGGCAAACGTTGTGGAAACACATATAAAGTCAGTTGGAATGATCAAACTTATGCACCAGTTTGTTTTATTGCTTCCAAATCATCTAAAAACTGGTTGTGGCATAAGAGACTAAATCATTTAAACTTTAAATCCATTGCCTATCTGAGTAAACATGAACTTGTAACTGGTTTGCCCAAAATAGACTTTTCAAAAGAAAAACTTTGCTCAGCATGTCAGTATGGTAAACAAGTACGATCCTCTTTTAAAAACAAGGGATGTAAATCTTCATCCCGATGCTTAGAACTGTTGCACATGGATCTCTTTGGTCCTATACCAGTCATGAGCTTAGGAGGAATGAAATACACCTTGGTAGTCGTAGATGATTTTTCAAGATTTACTTGGGTTATTTTTCTCAAATCTAAAGACCATACTGCTTCGCAACTAATAAAGCTCTTCAAAAGACTTTTAAATGAAAAATCAGTTGGAATTGATCGAATCAGATCTGATCGAGGAACTGAATTCATCAATCAAACTCTTTCAAATTTCCTAGAAAATGCTGGAATTAAGCATGAGCTCTCAGCAGCCAGAACTCCTCAGCAAAATGGTGTAGCTGAGAGAAGAAATCGGACTCTTAAAGAAGCTGCCAGAACAATGCTTGCTGATTCTGGTATTTCTCAAAGATTTTGGGCAGAGGCAGTAAACACTGCGTGTTATACTCAGAACAGATCAATGATTAATAAGAATCATATGAAAACACCATATGAGATCTGGCATGGAAGAAAAAGTATAATTACTTATTTCAAAATATTCGGCTGCAGATGTTTTATTCTTGATAATGGCAAAAATTATTTAAAAGCGTTTGATGCTAAATCTGCAGAAGGAATATTTCTTGGATACTCATCAGTTAGTATAGCCTATAGAGTTTTCAACAAGAAAACCCTAAATGTTGAAGAATCTGCTCATGTTGATTTCGATGAAACTGAACTAACTAATAAGCCAACTGATCAAGTTGAGCTAGTTGATCGATTTACAGATATCTGTTTGGAAGATGATGACACAGATGAAAGTCATGGATATCAAAACATACTTCAAACACCTGAACCAGAAGTACTGGACCAATCAGATGTGCAGGAAGTCGTTGCTGATAACCAGTTGACAGAGCATAATGATAACATTCAAATACCAGTTGACGAAGCACCAACTGAAATTGAAAACTGTGTTCAGTTACCAACTGAAGAAATTGCTGATACAACAAATACTGAGTACAGATGGAGAAAATCACATCCACCTGAACTGGTAATAGGAAATCCATCTGATCTAGTAAGAACTCGCAATCAAATGCTAAATTTATTTATCTATTCAGCTTTTGTTTCACAACTTGAACCGAAGACAACTGATGCAGCTCTTGCTGATCCTAACTGGGTGAATGCAATGCAAGAAGAGCTAAATCAGTTCACTTATAACAATGTCTGGAACTTAGTTTCAAGACCAATTTCAAAAACTATTATAGGTACAAAATGGATATACAGAAATAAACTGAACGAAGATGGTTCAGTTGTACGCAACAAAGCACGAGTAGTGGCACAAGGATATAGGCAAGAAGAAGGAATTGACTATGATGAGACGTATGCTCCAGTTGCAAGACTGGAAGCAATCAGAATCTTTCTTGCTTATGCATCACATAAGAAATTCAAGTTATATCAGATGGATGTAAAGAGTGCATTCCTGAACGGTCAACTACAAGAGGAAGTATATGTTGAACAACCTTCAGGTTTCATAAATCATGTTTTTCCTGATCATGTCTGCCATTTGAACAAAGCCTTATATGGCCTTAAACAAGCTCCCAGAGCTTGGTACGAAACTCTTTCAAAATTTCTAACTGATCATGATTTTTCTGTTGGATCAGTTGATAAGACCTTGTTCAAATTTGCTAAGAATGATCACATTTTATTAGTTCAAATTTATGTTGATGATATCATATTTGGGTCAACTAACCCTAATTTATGCGAAAAGTTTGCTAAGCTAATGCAGGATAAGTTTGAAATGAGCATGATGGGTGAACTAACATTCTTTCTTGGACTTCAAGTGAAGCAACTGGAGACTGGTATATTCATCAGTCAGACTAAATATACAAAGGAGCTGCTGAAGAAATTTGGCATGGAATCATGTTCAGCTGCAAATACTCCCATGAGCTCATCAGTAAAATTGGACACTGATCAAGGGGGAATATAAGTTGAGGCGACATTATATTGAGGTTTAATAGGTTCATTGTTGTACCTAACTGCTCCTGATATTGTATTTGCTGTCTGTATGTGTGCTAGATTTCAAGCAAATCCTAAGCAATCACATTTCTCAGCTGCTAAAAGAATTTTGAAATATCTTAAGGGTACACAAAATGTTGGGTTATGGTATTCTAAAGACTCTACTTTCAATTTAGTTGGATATTCAGATGCAGATTATGCAGGATGTAAGCTTGATCGCAAAAGTACAAGTGGATCTTGTCAGTTTCTAGGAGACAGACTGATCTCTTGGTTCAGCAAAAAGCAGACATCCATAGCTACCTCAACAACTGAAGCAGAATACCTTGCTGCTGGTAGTTGTTGTGCACAACTGATCTGGATCCAGCAACAACTGAAAGATTGTGGAGTAATCACAAATGAATCGCCCATATTTTGTGACAATACGAGCACAATTGCCATCACCTATAATCCAGTTCTTTACTCAAGGACCAAGCATATATATGTCAGGCATCACTTCGTTAGAGATCATGCTTTGAAGAAGGACATCAGACTGGAGTATATTTCAACTGAGCAACAAGTAGCTGACATCTTCACCAAACCATTACCCGAGACTAAGTTTTCTTACTTTCGCAATATTCTTGGTTTAATTTACTTGTCTTAAAAATATTATTGATGCTTTTGGACTAATAAAATTATTTGCAGAAAATAAGAACACAACCACAAATTGGAAATGATACTTTATTAAGAATAAAATCGATTCCATGTTACAGAAGATAACTTAGAACCAACTGAATCCTGCCATTGTGTAATCCAATTATTCAACTCATAAATTCGGATTCTGGAAAATGATTCAGTTGTAGAAATCTTCTCAATTACATGCATTCCTTCCATAACATTGCCTATAACAGAACATTGTCATCAACCAGGTCTGTAACATGTCTGACTTCAAAACGATCAATGTATTTTCTTGCAGTTGCTGCTTGAGCACGAGAAGGAGCAGCACCACTACTGCTTATCCTCTGCAAATCATGAATTTTGAACCATGTTGACATCACTTTCGTGAAGGCATATTCCTCCATTGTTTTCTTCAACTCCTCTAAATATGGACTTAATTGTTCAGTAACTTGAACATGAGTACTGCTGCATGCATCAGAATTACTTGAATCCGACATATTGAACTGTTATTATCTCACATTGTATCTCTATCGTCTTTCTTATAGACAGATGACATTAAATGTTGAAGAAGCTAAAGAGTCTCGAGTCAACCAAAGCGTTTTTCTCATTTACCCAAGATTCTTAATTATCAGTTGTTCATTATCAACTGATATCAGTTTGTTATTTATTACTTAATGCTTAACTGATTTCAGTTCATAGTCAACTGATAAAAAAAAGAGAAAAACAAAGTTAAGCTAATAAATACTTCATTCAATCATAAACGTTTGCACGGATTACATCATCATATTTTTCCTCTACAACAATTATCCACATTTTCAACCAAGCGGATAAGGGTGCGGTAGATGTCTTGACAAAACTATGAGAACCAGCTATGCGCTTAAGGATTTTCAGTTCCTTTCGAAGCATTAGCTGATAGAAATGACCATCCTTAAAGACGTCCCCACCCACACAGCTATGTTCAAGTGCTCCCGCAATTTGTTCAACTCTGCCATCAGTTCAGGAGTGGTAGCCTCCCCAGTATTATACAGAAACTCAAGCTTCTGTAACTTTTCCCAGTAATGAAGACTCTCATAGAAGACCTCATCTTCTATAACAGCCTTCTTGGTCTCCAGAGAAAACGGCAAAGCACTCGAGCTACTCGTATCTACCATTCTTTTTGTCTTAAATATTTTCACCAATATGACTGAAACTAACCGTGTTACTTCTATTTATAGCCGAATATCATGGAAGCTGAAGGGCCGTCAACGTTCCAGCAAACGATAATCTTTCTGACCCTTAAATTTATTTTATATCATTTTAATTATTCTATGCACCAATTAAAGGGGAATATCAGTTTTTGAAAATGTTAACTGAGAGGACAATTGTTTGTGAATACTCAACTGAAATGAATCAGTTTCTCAACTGATTGTTCAGTTGGATGTTTTACGAATCTTCGCACATAAGTTAACAAATTAAAAAACTTATTATATTCCAAATCAACTGACGTGACTGCAGCTTCATAACGTGGCCTATTTTAAAACCACTCACTTTTTGCACACACGTTTATAGCACACGTACACATATTTTTATTCAAATGTTTTTTTGGACTGACACGTGTCCTATAATTCGAACAATCACGTACATAAGTACTTTACCCGCCCCATTTCAGTTCTTCTTCTTTACGCTTATCCAAATTTCTCAGAGCAAAAACCAATTCAAGCATTCTCTTTCGCAGGAATTCATTCAGTTCAAATGGCAAACCAGATCCCAGCTCACATGTTGAACGCAATGGCCATTGATTTTGACTCAGTTTTATCAGTTCAGGAAGCTGATGTTAAGAACGTTTTTTTGAAGATTGAATCTGCTAGTCTCAGAATGTTTTTGGGACAATCTTCCCAGGAGATTTATCAGAAGGAACTTCCTGATTTCTACTCCAATGGTTCTGTCAATCCCGATAGTATCATCACCTCTACTGTTAATGGTCAATTGTTGACCTTATCTGAAGACTCTTTTGGAGAAACATTTTTGTTGCCGTTTGATGGAATGGCACACCTTGCTGAAGTCAAAGCATCAGATGTTGAAGCTTTGCAAACTCTTCTTTCTGCTGATGGACGGAAAATCAAGGTCTCTGATCCAAAGAAAGAACTGAAACATGAAGTTCAGTTACTGGCTGATATTGTAGCCAAAGGGCTATTGGCAAAGGCAAGATCCTTTGCAGCCTTAACCTTGGAAAAATTTCAGGCCCTTGCTGTTATTATGGCCGACCGACGACTCAACTGGAAGCACCTCATCTTCAACACTTTGAAGAACATGTTTCAATCCAACAAGCAGTCCAAGGGATTCGCTGTTAAGTTAAGCTACCTGATGAAAGTTAAAGGATTGGTGACTGATGATTCGGAGAGATCATCCAAATTCAAAATTTTCAGTGCCAAAAATGTGCTGCGACCCAAGGCCAAACTGGATCTCAATCCTGATCAGTTCATTAAGATCAAAAAAGAAATTGGAGCTCAACAGGCTGCTCCCAAGTCTGTAAAAAGGGAAAAAGAGCTGACTCAACTGAAGATTACAAAGAGAAAGTTGATTATAAGTGAATCAGAATCGGAGAAAACTCTGTCTCCCCAGGTTGTCAAGAAGCCTAGAACTAAGAAGACAAAACCAAAAGCTTCCCTGGAATCTATTCCTACTGAAAGGTTGAAATCATCAGACTCTCAACAACCTATTCAGGCTATTCCATTAAAAATCGTTTCAGCTGAAGCCTCAGCAAAAGATCAGTTTCCTCGAACAACTGACCCATCAAAGAAAGAGTCAGTTAGGATCATGTCCTCTCTGAAAATATTTAATCGCCCTATTTTCTTTGCTCTTGCTCGACCAAAGGGAATCTCTATTCGGGAGACAGTGGAAACTACTCGTTCAGGATTGAACATTCCACACATTCTCACCGACAAGAAAGGGAAGGGCAAGTTGATTGAAGAGCGCAGGCCAACAAATGCAGTTCAAACCCATATCGACCTCATTTGGTAACAGGTAAATGCATTTGCCACAACCAAACTGAAAACTTATGACGCCTGGACTATGTACAGAACTCATACTTTTGCAAAACAATTAAAGAGAAAGTCCCAGCTGAAGAAGTTTATCAGGCTGGAAGAAATTGTCTTGAGGATAGTCAAAGCTGCCACTATCGTGCAGGCCTTGTAAAGAAAAAATTATTTCTTTGATCTAATGAGAGCCAAAAAGTTGGCACAACTGGTTGAAGAGCTGAAAACCAACTATATTCCTACGAATCCAACTGCCTACAATGATCGAGCAGTGCTTACTCAATTGGATTCAGATCTTACCTCTTTGCACTTACAGATAAAATTCTGGGAAAGAGATCAGGAATTGGTCATTCATGGAGGGCCTTTCGAAGAAGAAGAAGAAGAATCCACATCACCGAATAAAGAACAAGCTCAGGATATGCCTCGATCCTCTGTTGCTGATCCTCAAATGTACTCAGAAGCTGACTTGATACTCGCCAATATTGATGAAATTATTCAGTCATTGATTCAAGAATCTCAAACAGAGGAACTTGTTTCTGTCTCAGTTGATCACTCAACTGATCGAGCAGTTCTAGAGGATCCCGTCTTACATGAAGGGCTTGTTCAGCCTACTGATGTGCCAGCTCAGTCACCTGGTCAAGAAACTACTGAAAATTTGGAGGCTCAGTTGCTACATTCTGAAAATATTCCAACTGACGAGCCAGTCCTCGTTTCAGCTGAATCTCCAGCAGAAGCACCAGTTCTTGATGCTCCGACTGAAGATACCACAAATTTGCCTATTCAGCCGGACAATTCAGTTGCTACTCAGGATCCATCTTCTCCTCCACCAGATCAAATTGGAGTTGTTGAAATAATTGTTCCAGAACAGACCATTGCAGAGACAGTTATAACTGACAGGACCTTAGTGGTCTTTGATCCTGTCTCCGAAGGACAAGCACCTGGAACTTCTGGACATTCACCACCTCATTCAGCTAATGATCTTGAATTAGTTCTTGAAGAAATTCAAGATATTAAGAATAATATGCATAAAATTCTCTCTGCCATCTCTAACATTCAGCATACTCAACTCACCTATTCTCTGAAACTGGAACATGCAGAAGTATTTAACTCAGAGAAACTGAAGGCAGTTCAAGCTACCGTGACCTCTCTTTCCTTTGCAATTGCTGAAATAAAAAAGAATAGAGGTATAGCAGAAAGTCTCTTAGCGACTCAAGACACTATCAGCAAAAGAGTTGATGCGGTGGAGACACTCGTATCAAGAAAGATTGTCACGCCCCGAGTCCGAAGCATCGGTGACATTCGGCATTGTTTAACAATTACATTGAAAACAATAAAGCCTCGTATCAAATCAAACCAGTCTTTTTCATAAATAATATATTGTCTTACAATGACAAGGAAATAAACTTTTACATTAGAGTTTTTCAGAAACTAAACAAAAAGGAATACAATTTCTTGAGTTCTCGAATTCTGATCACCATCCCCAAAACGCTTCTTGCTCTTCCTCGTTCATTTGTTCTTCATTTTTATCTGAAATTTGTAAGGGGTGAGTGTTTCGGGAAACACTCAGCAAGTGGGGGTCGATCGATTCAAGAGATACATATAGAACTTAATTCTTTAAAAATTTCTTTTAACATACTTTCATAACATACTTTCAAAACTCAATATTCTTGACTTGACACAACAGAAACGAAGCGAATAAAAGACGGAGCTTATCAAATGATTCAGAACAAAACAGAAACAATTCAGATCATTTCGGAACAGACAAAACACACTGTTACTCATCTCATTTCCATGATCAAATTCTCCCCAATATGTTAGTCCTCTAAGGGGTGAGGCCAGAACATGGTTTTATACCCACCAATGGGGGCCAGAACAGAACATGGTTTTATACCCACCAATGGGGGCCAGAACAGAACATGGTTTTATACATACCAATGGGGGCCAAAACAGAAATACAATTCTCGTCCCATTTCAAATTCGAATCGTAACAGTGCAACAGAATTCAGAAGTAACAGACAGAAGTTTTCAGATATTCAGGTTTCAGAGTTATTCATACAGACACAGCGGAACCAAGAAATTCGAAGCACAGAAGAGAACACATAATCGATCGAAATTTTAAAATAGAACACATTGTTATTTTCGAAAAAGGGACACACCAACATGCATGTCACGTTATTTATATCAACGTTTTAAAATTATGAACGAAATACATAACAAAGCACACTTACCGATTTCCTTGTACAAAGCTTTCTCTTGAAATTTCGACAGCATTTCGGCGTGACTTTAGCAAACGCTGTAGTTGATTGGACAGCACTCCGACGCAGTATTGCAACTCCGGACTGCACAAACTTTTCTTCCTTTTCTTGGGTTCGGCCGAATGCTGTTGGGAGAGGGAGAGAGGGCCGAAATTTTGGAGCTTTTCAATGGATTATTTGAAGTGCATTCTTGCATGTGACTAGGTGGTATTTATAGACAAATCTTGGCCCTTTCACCTAGCCTTGACCGAAATCTTGGCCTCCAAGATTAGTCATTATTGTGTTTCAAATCTCCATGCATTCTTCAATTCCCATGCTAGCCATTATTGCACTCCAAATTTCCATGTAAGCTTTAAGAGTCACCTTGATTTTCTAAAGGGTCACTTCTCGCATCATTATTATGTCCTAGCTCGTAGCTCCTCCCGCAGCCCCTTCATGGGTTAACTCAAAGGTTATTTCTTGCACATTTAATTTGTCCAAACTCTTGGCTCATCTTGTAGCTCCCTTTTTGTTCTTGTTAGGGCAAGATTGGTTGAGCTGCTTTGAGCTGATGAATTGAGTCCTTGAGCTGGGGTTTTTTTCCTCCCGTGATAGTACTTCAATGGATGCAGTTACTTCCAGCTTGGCCTCTCGTTGAGTTAATCTCCGAGCTTTGAAGCCATTTCTTTGAGTTAAGTTAGCTGAAATCTAAGTTAATATTCAAGTTATCTAGTTGGAATAAAAATTTTAGTGCTTAGTTTGAGTTAAACTTCAAGTTAGTATTACTTACTTGGCTCGTAAAATCCCGGGTTCTCACATCACTGCCTCCTTATTGAAAGTTTCGTCCTCGAAACTTGCGTTAGCTTGATCTTTCAAATAGATGAGGGTACTGAGATCGCATTTTCTCTTCGAGTTCCCAAATTGCCTCCCTTTCAGTGTGATTTGACCACTGTACCTTGACATAAGGTATTGTCCAATTTCTCAACACTTGGTCTTTTGAGTCCACTATTCGGGTAGGGACTTTTTCGTATTTGAGTTCTTCGTTGAGGTTTTCTTCAATCATCAGTGGTGCAACTTTGAGTATATGACTCGGATCTGGGACATACTTCCTCAGCTGAGAGATGTGGAAAACGTTATGTATTCTGGATATGTCAGGCGGCAAGGCTAGACGGTAGGCTAAGGTTCTCACCTTCTCCAGTATCTCAAACGGTCCCACATATCTTGGGTTCAACTTTCCGGACTTACTAAACCGAACTACTCCCTTCATAGGAAAGACTATGATGTAAGCCTTTCGCCAATCTCCAATTCCAACGGTCTTCTCTTCGAATCAGCCCAACTTTTTTGTCTGTCTTGGGCTGTCTTGAGTCTTTCTTTGATTATGGCTACTTTGTCAACGGTTATTTGAATAAGTTCTGGCCCGGTAACAACTTTTTCTCCGACTTCGTCCCAATACAGGGGCCACCTACACTTTCTTCCGTACAAAGCCTCATACGGAGCCATCTCGATGCTACTGTGATAGCTGTTGTTATAGGCGAATTCAATCAGGGGTAACTGTTCACTCCAATTTCCGGAAAAATCCAGCGCACATGCCCGCAACATATCCTCGAGGGTCTGAATTGTCCTTTCGATTCGGCCATCAGTCTGGGGATGATAGGCCGTGCTGAGAGTAATCTTGGTTCCCATAGCCTTCTGGAAACTCTTCCAAAATCTTGATACAAATCTTGGATCTCTGTTAGACAGTATACTTGTCGGGACTCCGTGTGGTCTCACTATGTTGTTCATATACAAAGTAGCGAGCTTATCCAGGTTGTAAGTCATTCGCACTGGTAAGAAATGTGCAGACTTGGTCAATCTGTCAACGATTACCCAGATACCATCGTGACCCTGCCTGGATCTTGGTAGTCCTACAATTAAATCCATGGAGATGTTATCCCACTTCCACTCCGGTATTTCCAATGGTTGTAAAAGTCTTCCAGGTCTTTGATGTTGTGCCTTGACTTGTTGACAGGTTAGGCATTTGGAAACAAAGACAGCCACGTCTTTCTTCATTCCGTTCCACCAGTAATTATTTTTTAAGTCTTTATACATTTTGGTACTCCCTGGATGCACCGAAAATCTTGACTTATGCGCCTCGGCCATTACCTCCTCTCGAATTCCATCGATATTTGGCACATACAATCGTCCTTTCATCCAGAGCATCCCATTATCCTCTATTTGAAATTCTGGAATTTTTTCTTCTCGGATTTGTTCTCTAATTTTAAGGATGGTGGTGTCTTGACTTTGCTTCAATTTGATGGTTTCTCGAAGTCCTGGTTGTACTGACAGCGAAGATAATTTTACCTTTCCAAAATTTCTTCGACTCAACGCATCTGCCACCTTATTCGCCTTTCGTGGATGATAATTGATTACCAAATCATAATCCTTTAGAAGTTCCATCCACCTTCTTTGCCTCATGTTTAATTCTTTCTGGGTGAAAATGTACTTGAGGCTCTGGTGATCGGTAAACACCTCACATTTTACTCCATAAAGGTAGTGTCTCCAGATTTTAAGTGCAAACACAACCACAGCTAACTCAAGGTCATGAGTGGGGTAATTCTGCTCATACGGTTTCAATTGTCGTGAGGCCTACGCAATTACCTGACCCTCTTGCATAAGCACACACCCTAATCCTTCCTTTGAAGCATCACTGTACACAGTGAAATTCTTACCATCCTCGGGAAGAACTAGTACTGGTGTAGTTGCGAGTTTTGTTTTCAGGGTTTCAAAACTATTCTCACATGCTTCATTCCAAATGAACTTCGAATTTTTCTGAGTAAGTTTGGTGAGTGGAATGACTATTGAAGGAAATCCTTCCACAAATTTTCTGTAGTAGCCTGCTAAACCTAGAAGACTCCTTACTTCAGTCACCGTCTTTGGTTGTGGCCAATCTTTGATTGTTTCCACTTTTTTAGGGTCTACTGACACTCCAAGTTCAGAAATTATATGGCCTAGGAATGCCACACTCTTTAACCAAAATTCACACTTCTTGAATTTGGCATAGAGTTCTTTCTCACGTAGTGTTTGCAGAGTGAGACGTAGATGTTCTCTATGTTCTTCTTCACTTGGTGAGTATACCAAGATATCATCTATAAAAACAACCACAAATCTGTCGAGGTATGGTTTGAATACTCGATTCATCAGGTCCATGAATGGTGCAGGAGCATTTGTCAGACCAAAGGGCATTACTGTGAATTCGTAATGTCCATATCTTGTTCTAAAAGAAGTTTTAGGGATATCTTCTGCTTTGACCTTTAACTGATAATATCCTGATCTTAAATAGAGTTTTGAGAAAACTTTGGCTTCTTTTAGCTGATCGAAAAGATCATCTATTCTCGGGAGTGGGTATTTATTCTTTATGGTTATCTTGTTCAACTCCCGGTAATCAATACATAGCCTCATGCTCCCGTCCTTTTTCTTTGTGAATAGCACTTGAGCTCCCCACGGGGATACACTTGGGCGAATCTGCTTCTTGTCTAATAATTCCTGGATTTACTCTTTTAACTCCTTCAATTCAGCTGGAGCCATTCGGTATGGTGCCTTCGGTATGGGAGCAGCACCAGGGGCCAAGTTGATTTCAAATTCTACTTGCCTATCAGGTATCTCACCCGGTAGTTCTTCGGGGAAAACGTCTGGAAATTCTTGAACAATTGGAATATCTCTTAACGTTGGGGCTTCTTCTTCCTTGATCTCATTGATCATTGCCAGATAAATCTCTTCACCTCCTTTTATGGCCTTCCAGGCTTGTGAGGCAGATAGTAGAGATTTCCGTTTATTGGATTTCCCGTGGTATATGACTTCCTCTTTGTTCGAAGTCTGAAGTCTAATATCTTTCCTTTGACAGTCTACCATGGCATGGTTTTTAGCCAACCAGTCCATTCCAAGAATGATGTCAAACTCAACCATATTGAGTTGAATCAATTCCGCTTTGAAAGTTCGATTGCTGATACAAATTTTACAGTTTCGATACACTTTGTGTGATTCAATTACTTTACTCGTCGGTGTTGCCACTCTTAAGGGTTCACTAAGAGTATCATGTTTAAGTTTAAGCTTTTTAGAAAATCTTCTAGATACAAATGAATGTGTGGCACCACAATCAAACAAAGCATATGAAAGCATTTTATTGAGTAAAATGGTACCTGCCACCACTTCGTTGGTATTATCAGCTTCTTCTTGGGTATCGCGTACACCCGAGCATTAGTCTTGTTTTCATGCTGTTTACTAGGCCCCGTCCCTTTGTCCTTGTTGTCTGGACAATCTTTAATTCTATGACCCACCTTTCCGCACTTAAAACATGAGCCTGTCTTCCGGTAACATTCTCCAACATGTTTCCGTTGACATGTATCACACCACTTTCCTTCGGTGTTAGCAGCACTGCCCGAACTTCCTTTGAAAGACCCACCTGAATAATTTGGTTTCTTAAACTTGTGACCATTCTGAGTAGATTGATTGTTCATCGGCCTTTTGTTCTTGTTTTCTTCCTCGCGTCGCTTGATATCAGTTTCTGCGTTCATTGCAGCGCCCATCAAATCCGCGAAGTTGTTTGGCATGAATACTGCCAATGCCGACTGAATTCGACTGTTGAGTCCCTTCTTGAAACGATGCATTTTTAACGTTTCATCCGACATGATCGTTGGGACATAAGTTCCCAGATCGTTGAATCTTGAAGTGTACTCCATTACTGACATGTCTGGAGCCGGTTTGAAGCTTTCAAATTCACCCAACTTGTAGTCTAAATTCAGCTGGATAGTATTGTTTCAAAAACTCCCTTTTAAAAATCTGCCATGTGATCTCTTCCACTTCTGTCAAAGATGGCGACACAGTTTCCCACCATTTCTTATCTCGGTCTTCCAAAAACGGTGTTACAACCTCCACTCTCAGTTCTTCATGTATCTCTAGTAAATGCAATTGTGTTTCGACGCTCTTGAGCCAGTTGTGACTGACTTCCGGGTCTGGGTTTCCATCAAAGGTTGGACCTCGATTCCTTCTTAGAGATTCATAATGATATTTAATTCCACGCGGTTGTGGATCTTGAGGTTGTTGGATGGCGTTAGCTAATGGGTTCACTAATCCTTGCAACGTCGCAGCTACGATAGTGGCTATTGCCATCATATCTTCTTGGCTGAGGTTTACTCTCTGATGTGGTGGTGGATTTTCATTTTGATTGGCGCCACGAGGGTTACGGTTGTTTCGGGGTGGTCTGCCTGCCATATCCTATAAACATGTATTTTATTAATTTGTTTGCCGCAAAGTATAATTAAAATAATTTCATTAAATTTTTAAAATTCATACAAGAAAAAGTTTCGAAACAAATGGTAAATCAAATAATTTTTAATACAATCAATGTCTAGTCTAGAGTCCTCTCTCTACTCGTCTATAACCTCTCCATCGCCTACTGCCTCGTTAATTTCTTCTTCCATCGGGTTTTCTTCTAGTTGCTCTACGAGTTCTTCCATGTTGATCACTTCATTTTGCAGGTGCTCAATATAATTCTGCAGTTGTGTGTTGTGATGATCAAGGTTGTTTACTTGATCTTGTTGCTCCTGTATTGTTAATTGGCTTACTTTCTCAGTGATTTCTTGATCTGCGATCTGTTCCTCCAGACGGCGTTGTGTTTTGTGAAGGCTATCGTCCTGGATTTTGAGGGTAGAAATCCTATCCTGAGCTTTGTTTAACTCTTGCTTGGTGATTTCGTGTTGACGTTCCGACTCTAAATGATAAGCGGCATAACGTCTTACGTCCTCGCGTAGTTTCTTCTCTTCTTCTCTGGCCTCACGAAGATCCTCCGTCATACATACATTATTCCCGTCTAACTGGAAATTATCTCTTTCGAGTTTCTCATTTTTTTCTTTTAGTGTTTTAATTTCTGACTCTTTTTTTTGAAGTTGATTTTGAAGTTCATTTATAATGCGTTGAAGTTCCATGTTGTTTTCCTAAAATAAAAACAATTTTATACATAAGATACTCATCAAATTTTTAAATACGCAATAGAAGGATAATAGAAAGTTTCAAAATAATTTGGTACACATAGTATTTTATTTTTAGTCACAAATTTTATTACAACCCAGATATTATAATGCTAATCTAATCGAACATCTCTCCGCCATCGCTGTCACTGGCGCTGTCATCTCCGGCCACCTCCATCGGTGCTACCTCCTCTTCCTCCATGTTCTCTATCACCAAATGCAGGTACTTATTCTGATCTTGAAGTCTGTCCATAGTGCCATGGAGCTTCGAAATGTACCGATCCCGTCTCGCGTTGTACTCCTCCTGGCGCTGACGGGCCTGAGCAGCACGTCCTCGCTCTATTTCCACTCTATCCAATAAATACCTGTTAAGTGCAGCTAAGCACGTGATGCGGGCGGAATCGGTCGGTATCTGCAGCAGCTGGCTCTCCGCCAAGTACAGATGATGAGTCAATCGTTGTACATCGGTCTCCAGTATGAGTCTACTCTCAATAATCTCCTGTTTATCCAACTTTTCTCTAGCCAGTTGCGCCTTCAGGGTCGCAATTTCTCTAGTCTGATTGTCAATCGTGAGCTGGCACATGCGAAGGGCAGCCTGAGCATGGGTACGTGGAGCAGCCATTTCCTAGGATAAAATCGAAGGCAAAGCATCAGAATCGTATAAAGGATAGAAAGGCACAAATAATAGAAACAAAGTGGTCATGGAAAAATTTTGATACTAAGAAGTGCGAAGCGATTGAAGGGATAGATTTCTGAAATCTATTCGAAATTTAAGAATCAGATGAAAGTTGGATTTCAAGAACAGATGAAAGTAGGACTCAAATTGGGATGCACTAGGCTTTTGCCAAAATTTGACTTCGCCAAATTTTGTCTATCAAAATCCCAGCGGGATTATGAACCTGGCTGCTCTGATACCACTTAAATGTCACGCCCCGAGTCTGAAACATCGGTGACATCCGACATTGTTTAACAATTACATTGAAAACAATAAAGCCTCGTATCAAATCAAACCAGTATTTTTCATAAATAATATATTGTCTTACAATGGCAAGGAAATAAACTTTTACATCAGAGTTTTTCAGAAACTAAACAAAAAGGAATACAATTTCTTGAGTTCTCGAATTCTGATCACCATCCCCAAAATGCTTCTTGCTCTTCCTCGTTCATTTGTTCTTCATTTTTATCTTAAATTTGTAAGGGGTGAGTGTTTCGGGAAACACTCAGCAAGTGGGGGTCGATCGATTCTAGAGATACATATAGAACTTAATTCTTTAAAAATTTCTTTTAACATACTTTCATAACATACTTTCAAAACTCAATATTCTTGACTTGACACAACAGAAACGAAGCGAATAAAAGACGGAGCTTATCAAATGATTCAGAACAAAACAGAAACAATTCAGATCATTTCGGAACAGACAAAACACACTATTACTCATCTCATTTCCATGGTCAAATTGTCCCCAATATGTTAGTCCTCTAAGGGGTGAGGCCAGAACATGGTTTTATACCCACCAATGGGGGCCAGAACAGAACATGATTTTATACCCACCAATGGGGGCCAAAACAGAACTACAATTCTCGTCCCATTTCAAATTCGAATCGTAACAGTGCAACAGAATTCAGAAGTAACAGACAGAAGTTTTCAGATATTCAGGTTTCAGAGTTATTCATACAGACACAGCGAAACCAAGAAATTCGAAGCACAGAAGAGAACACATAATCGATCGAAATTTAAAAATAGAACACATTGTTATTTTCGAAAAAGGGACACACCAACATGCATGTCACGTTATTTATATCAACGTTTTAAAATTATGAACGAAATACATAACAAAGCCCACTTACCGATTTCCTTGTACAAAGCTTTCTCTTGAAATTTCGGCAGCACTTCGGCGTGACTTTAGCAAACGCTGTCGTTGATTGGACAGAACTTCGACGCAGTATGGCAACTCCGGACTGCAGAAACTTTTCTCCTTTTCTTGGGTTCGGCCGAATGCTGTTGGGAGAGGGAGAGAGGGCCGAAATTTTGGAGCTTTTGAGTGGATTATTTGAAGTGCATTGTTGCATGTGACTAGGTGGTATTTATAGAAAAATCTTGGCCCTTTCACCTAGCCTTGGCCAAAATCTTGGCCTCCAAGATTAGTCATTTTTGTGTTTCAAATCTCCATGCATTCTTCAATTCCCATGCTAGCCATTATTGCACTCCAAATTGCCATGTAAGCTTTAAGAGTCACCTTGATTTTCTAAAGGGTCACTTCTTGCATCATTATTATGTCCTAGCTCGTAGCTCCTCCCGCAGCTCCTTCATGGGTTAACTCAAAAGTTATTTATTGCACATTTAATTTGTCCAAACTCTTGGCTCATCTTGTAGCTCCCTTTTGTTCTTGTTAGGGCAAGATTGGTTGAGCTGCTTTGAGCTGACGAATTGAGTCCTTGAGCTGGGGTTTTTTCCTCCCGTGACAGTACTTCAATGGATGCAGTTACTTCCAGCTTGGCCTCTCGTTGAGTTAATTTCCGAGCTTTGAAGCCATTTCTTCGAGATAAGTTAGCTGAAATCTAAGTTAATATTCAAGTTATCTAGTTGGATTAAAAATTTTAGTGCTTAGTTTGAGTTAAACTTCAAGTTCGTATTACTTACTTGGCTCGTAAAATCCCGGGTTCTCACAAAGATAGACTTCATGCTAACCACTGTGCTCAATGCAGTTGCAGACGTAGCCACTTTTGTCAAGATTCTTTCAACCGATGTTAAGAGATTATCTGTCAGAATAGATGCGTTTGACAAAAAGGGGTAATAGATCATCAGATCAGCAGTTCAATGGAGATCAGCTCAATAGATTTGATACAATGTAGCTACAGATTATTTCATTCAGATTATTTCATTCTTTCATTGTACGAATCTGTACACAACAGTTGATTATTTTATCTACAATGAACTTTAAGATCATATAAGCTTCATTGATCAGTTATTACTTGCTTAGTTTTGTCAAACACCAAAAAGGGGGAAATTGTTGGAAACTTAATTTCGGATGTTTGACAAATCGATTATTTATTGGAACTAACTGATCAAATATTCGATCTATACAGCTTGCCTAACTGAAGAGTATCGCGCATATTATCTAAGGCAACCGAACCCAGCTGAACTGAATTTCCGAAGAAAACCAACTGATCAGTTGGAAACTGATCAGTTGAACTTAATTGAATTCTCGAAGATAGCTGACTGATCAGTTGGAAACCGATCAGTTGATATATTCAGCCGTATGCTTCCTTCAACTAAACATGTCTCGGGAAAGAACATTCAACCGACAAAGAGTCATAGCAGACTGCAAATAAATACCAAATGTCGCACTTCAATCAATACAGCTTAGAACAACGCATTTCGGCTAATGCAATTAAGACGCCGCATTACAATAAACGAAGCAAACAATGCCCAAGGAAGGATGAAGTGGCAATCAATGGATACAAAGATTCAAATATATCTCAAGTTACCGTTGGAAGGGAAGATTATAAATATGACAGAAGATCAGCAGAAAAAAGGCGCACAAACTCTCTATTCAAAGCTTGCTATTACTCTGTCAAAATTTCTGCTCACACTCACTTGATTTATTCGTAGCAGTCAAGGCTACAATTTGAGCTCACTAGCACTTTGTAATAATCGTTAAATTCGATAGTGCTAAGATCAGTCACGCACTGAGAACATTCTATAATACTAAGAGTTTCAGTTTTTGGCAGTGATAAGTCCAAACTGAAGTGGGGCAGTACAAATCTTGTATTCGATCAAAGTCTTTTAGTAGAAATCCTATCATTGAGATAGAAGGGGTGACGTAGGGGTAACTGAAATCACCGAACATCCAGAAACAATCCTTGTGTCTTTTATTTCATTTTTGTATTCTATCTTTCAGTCAGTTAATTTCCGCAACTACTTTAGTTTAACTGATTGTCATTGACCAACAAGATTCCAAGAATCAGTTTCTCACCAAACTGAACTCAAAACTCGAAAAGATCAATTTTAATTGTGAGTGTTTATTCAACTCCCCTTGTAAACACTCTTGTTTTGTTAATCGATCCTATCAGATTCTGTAAAGGAGAATACTTTGAAGAATTTACAACAGGTCACAAAGGATGTTACTTCACTATTTTTCAAAATAGATCAGTTAAAGAAGGACCGAGTGTCGATTCAAGCTCATTTCCACGCTCAAGAAATGTTCTAAAAACGCATGGATTTCTTGCAGAACGTAGTCACAAAGAGAATGAATTTGATGCAAAAACATATATTAAATGCCATATCAAATGTCACTTCGGAAGTTCGTACATTATCTAGCAGGGTTGATAAGTTTGACAAAAAAGAGAAAGAAGAAGAAAAAGAAGATCAGCAGAAGCAATCCAAGAAGAGACCTAGTCAACTGACTGATCAAGAACCAAGGTCAGTTAGAAGACAGTCTCTATATTCTTATTCAGTTGAAGAGTTTGGCAGATTTTGATGAATTTTTAGTCAGTTAGAAGATTCTTTTATTCTTTCATTCTTTGTACGAATCTGTACATTGAAAGAGTTGCCAATAAAAGATTATTTTATCAACAAAGAGTTCAGTTTGATAAGTTCGTACTTTCTAATTTTTGTCAAACACCTAAAATGAGGAAATTGTTGGAAACTTAATTCCGGTAGTTAGACAAATTGAGCGTAAAATAATGAACAAACTAATCAAGAAGATTGAAAGGAACTGATCTAAAATACGCAAACTATTGGTTGCCTAACTGAAGATTAGTGCGCAGAAAATCAACGAAAACTGAACTAAAATAACTGAAGTTTGAAGACGACTGGATGATCAGTTGGAACCGATCAGTTTCACTACAATCAGTTGAGAGCAATCTGCTTATCATATCGGCTTTGTCAAAACTGATAAAACAGTTTTACACGTCATCAGTTAAGAAATCTAGCTATAAAACAACAAATTGTACAAAATCAAACTGCAACATGTAGTGGGAACGCCGCATTTCAGCAATGATACAGTGTACTACTGTCATAAGAATGTCGAATTAGAAAACAATGGATATACAGATTCAAATCGCATTCATTGTAACCGTTGGAAGCAAAGCCTATAAATAGCCAAAAAGGGCAGTGGAGAAGAGATGTATAACTGTTCAATAAACCAAGCTGTTATTCTGCTGAAATCTCTTAACAAGCTTTCTGTTCACATTCAAAAGATTTCAAAGCTCACACTTAGCATATACATTCATAGCATTCAAGGCTATAATTTGAGCTTACAAGCACAAACAATTACTGCTGTATTATTCGATCTTATAGAGATCAGTTGTGCTAAGTAGTTTCAGATCAGTTGAGTGCTGTAAACTGTTTCGAAACTAAGAGTTTCAGTTTGGCATTGTTAATTCCAGAACTGAAGTGGGCCGGTCTATACAATTCTTTGTATTGATCAAAGCCTTTTAGTGAATATCCTATCTTCTAGATATAAGGGGTGACGTAGGAGTAATTGAAATCTTCGAACATCCAAAAATCTTGTGTCTCTTAATTTCAGTTTTATTCTATCTGTCAGTCAGTTTATTTTCGCACTTTCATTAGTTAACTGATCGAAATTGACAAACAAGATTCTCGAGCTCAGTTATCACTAAACTGACTCATTATTTGAAAAGGGTGTAAAATTGTCAAGTGTTTATTCAACCCCTCCTCCCTTCTAAACACTTCTTCACCTCCCAACCGATCCTATCTGAAACGTCCACTACTCGTTTTGCTTAATAAGTAATAATTTTTTTTAACACCCACTAACATTCGGCCGAACACCCATAAAAATATATAAAATATTTTGACACCATTTTTAAAATGAAACAACCAATTGATATAGAAAAATCAAAGAAAGTAGTCAAAACATGAAATCGTCAAATATTTTACCAAACCTAAAAAGAAATAATTTGAAAAGTATATCACATACTATCACCTCTCAAAAACCTCTCAAAATCATAAATAAATAGTCGTAAAATCTTTAATGTAAATCATAAACATAAATCATAAGTGCGGAAAAATAGAAGCGCTAGTCCTCGGGTCCTATGCACCTCCAGTCCAGTCAGATCAAGTATCAAGACCTCCACTATCCTCAACAACATACTAACCTGCATCGATCACACCTGGTGAGTCTAAAGACTCAACACACCATAATCTTGATAACAAATAATACATATACAGTTCACATACAATAGTGAAACATACTTGTACTTAAAATAACGTTTTAGACAATGCGTAACTTTAACATAAACATTTTCATATCAACATATTCATATTAATCCTGAACATATTCATATTCATATTCGTGTTCGTTGGATTCAGATCATTGATTGAGATTCG
Organism: Primulina huaijiensis; assembly: GCF_012295235.1. Classification (NCBI taxonomy): domain Eukaryota; kingdom Viridiplantae; phylum Streptophyta; class Magnoliopsida; order Lamiales; family Gesneriaceae; genus Primulina; species Primulina huaijiensis. The sequence continues at coordinate 12,831,403 of NC_133314.1, read as the reverse complement.
TATTCGTATTGAACGATGGATCCATCTACATATAACCATAGTACTGGGCGGCGGGGCATCAGCGACACTCTCACTTGTCAACTGAGCCTTTTGCCTACGTATTAACTTATCATCGTATTCGTATCAATGGAAATACGACCGTCGGGCTCCCACTGAGACCTTCTCCCTCACGATATCTCCAACATATCATTGTATTAGTCACAATCCCCTCATCTCCTTCAACATTTCGTATTTCCATCACTTGATAAAAATAAGCATAATAATATCATTTTTCTTTTAAACCAAGCATGCAACATATCTTTTTAATGTCCATATTAAATCATAAAAATTCCATAAACATTTAAAATAATCGTATTAACGTATAAAACAATATTCAGAGCACTGCCATAACGTTTACTAATTTTCGGGTGTAAAAATACCATTATATCCCTAGACGTAAAATTTTACGTTTTTGACATTTTCTTAATTCCATTGACTCTAACATGTCCCAAATAATTATTTAAGTTTAAATTAATTTTCTCATAATTTTATTTAGCTTAAATACTGGACTTTTCATTTAATCCTTAATTATTGATTTTAAGGTGTTTTAATCCCGAATTAATTCAAACTTTAATATAAAATTCTTTAATTAAAAACTTAGACTTTTTATATTATTTTAGCCCTCGTGAACTATCATTCGACCCCCGTTGAACCACGTTTCAAACCCTAGCCATTTAAATCGTAAGGTTGAACCATAATCCAAAACCTATGAGCCCACTTTCATTTTTATCGAGCCAAGCCCGAGCCACCTCAAGCCGACCCCTGACCATACCTTCCCTGGACCCTACTGAACCCTTAGAACCCAGCCCTGGCATGTGGAATAGCAACCTGCACGAGAAGCATGTTGCGTCCGAGAAGCCCTTCTACACTAGGACTCTTGCAACTCGAGCCAACACCAAGCCCAGCCCCTCATGAACCATCTCAGGACCCTAACGGACCTAGCCTGGACCCCTGACCCCGGCCCCATGGCCCATGCACGTACAAGTGCAAGCTATGCGCAGCCGCGGCTAGGAAGAGTTCTAGCCGTGCGCGCCTCTCTCCCAGCCCTTCCAGCTTCGTGTGGACTCTCTTGGCTCGAGACCAAGACCCTCATGAGCCCAGCCCTTCACCCTGGAAGACTCCCGCGCAGCCTTACTTCCTAATTTCCTCAAAGCCGAACCCCTGTTAACAAGACACATTATTTCGGTTCCAGCTTGATCTTCTTCTCGTGCAGCCTATTACCGTGCCTCTTAGGACTCTTAGACTTGTGTAAAAACAACCCCTCTTGATACTTAATCATGGCAGCCCCTTCATGTAAACATAAATTATGTTTTTGGAAAAAAAATCAAGCTTGAAAACACATGTTTATGCATAAATCGCAAAATAATGAGAAGTGATACTTGTTTTTCATGCAAATCATAATTAAATACATATTAGGGTGTGATAGATGAGAAAAAAAAGAATTATGGTGTGTCTTTACGTAAATAACACACGAATATAGGTTGAATAATCGAAGAACGATGCCGAGAATATGATGGCTTGAAAACCTTGAAAAATTTCGATGCTTTCCTTGCTCAACTTACGTGTGTACCGTGTATTTTTCAGAGAACAAGTGTTGTGATGCCTTGGGGTAGGGGGCGTGAATATTAAATGGCATGGGGCAGGGTTTAAGGCTTTAAATAATTAATTAAACTACTAATGATATCTTAGGCCCATTAACAAGTTTAATTAGGCACATTAGTGCATTTAAAAATAATTTCGATAAATATAGTTTGTGAAATTATTAGCTCAGTTGCCAAAACGTTCGTATTTTTGTTGAAAAACCAACACCGATAAAATTTACGTCCCGGCGTATAAAATCACCTCAAAACCCCTTATTTTCAAAAGTAAGAAAAAGTATCAACCTTATTTTAAATAATGAAAAACAATTATTTAATAAAAACATATTTCATTTTTCAGTCCTCGGTCTCCGTTCCTCGATCGCAACTCGAATATTGCTTAAAAATACATTTGAATGCGTATAAGTAGAAAAACTACTAAAACATGTCACATAATCAATTTAACAATTAAAATCAATTAATTAACCATTTTTCATATTCCATAGATTTGCATGCAGTTAAATTACGTCGTCTTAATTTTGGGCATTATAATTTCTCCACCCTAAATAAAATTTCGTCCTCCAAATTAAAACTTACTGAATAGTTCTTGGTAGTGACTCCTCAAGTCCCTCTCGATTTCCCAAGTAGCTTCTTCTTCCGAGTGATTCAGCCACTTGATTTTGACCATTGGAAAGACTTTGTTTCGGAGTCTTCTTTCTTGCTTTCCCAAGATTTGGACAGGTCTTTCTTCATAAGTCATATTTGGAGTCAATTGAAGAGGTTCATAATTTAGCACATGTGATGGATTCAACATGTACTTTCGCAGCATCGAGATATGGAACACATTGTGAACTCCAAAAAGCATCGGTGGCAGTGCCACTCTATAAGCTAGTGTCCCAACCCTCTCCAAAATCTCAAACTGACCTATAAATCTTGGACTAAGCTTGCCTTTCTTGCCAAATCGCGTAACACCTTTCATAGGTGCTATTTTCATAAACATGTGGTCTCCCACTGCAAACTCTATGTCCCTACATCTCTTGTCGGCATAACTCTTCTGTTGCCTTTGTGCAGTCTTCATTCTCTCTCGAATTTTGACTACAAGCTCGGCAGTCTCCTCTATAACATCCGGACCAATCTCTCTTCTTTCACCAACCTCATTCCAATGAATATGAGATCTACATTTTTTTTCCATAAAATGCCTCAAAAGAAGCCATCCCAATTGATGATTGGAAGCTATTATTGTAGGTGAACTCCACTAGAGGTAATTTCGGTTCCCAACTTCCTTGGAAATCGATCACACAAGTGCGCATTAGATCTTCTAAAATTTGAATAACTCTTTCGGACTTACAATCGGTTTGAGGATGGAATGATTTACTGAATAATAACTTGGTCCCCATCGCTGCATACAGACTCTTTTAAAAAAATGACGTAAATCTCGGATCTCTGTCAGAAACAATAGACAAAAGAATCCCATGCAGACGAACTATCTCTCGAATATATAACTCTGCATACTGAATCATGGTGAATGTCGTCTTAATAGGTAGAAAATACGATGATTTCGTAAGACGATCCACTATCACCCATATAGCAATGAATTCTTTAATAGTCTTCGGCAATCCCACAACAAAGTCCATCGTAATATTTTCCTATTTCCACTAAGGAATAGGAAGTGTCTTAAGCTTTCCCGCCGGCCTCTGATGCTCTACTTTAACTTGTTGACAAGTCAAACATTCGGATACAAATTGCATGATATCTCTCTTCATGCCTGGCCACCAATATAACAACTGCAAATATTTATACATTTTCGTGCTTCCCGGATGAATGAAATATGGTGTGTCATGAGCTTCCTTCATAATGAGATCCCTCAAAGAATCGTCACTAGGAACCCATAAACAATCTCGATAATGAACTATACCATCCACCTCAGAATATAACTTCTGGCCCTTGGCTTCATCTCTTGCTCTCCACTTTTGCAATTGATCATTAGTGGACTGTCCCTCACGAATTCTATCTCTCAAAGTCGACTGCACTGATAATGTGGCAAGATTAGGAGCCTCGCCGCTATCGTATACTATAAGCTCAAACCACTGTATCTCATACTGCAACGGTCTTTGGAGTGATAATTGAGTGATAACTGCTGTTTTTCAACTCAATGCGTCTGGTAGCTTTTCCCAGATGATAGCTAATCTCAAAGTCGTAGTCTTTCCCTAACTCTAGCCATCTTCGTTGTAGTATATTCATTTCCTTTTGGGTGAAGAAGTATTTCAAACTTTTATGATCGGTAAAAATCTTGCACTTCTCCCCATACAAGTAATGTCTCCAAATCTTCAATGCAAAAACTACCGTTGGAAGCTCAAGATCATGCTGTCTCGACGCATAGGCTATAACTCGATCATTTTGCATTAGAACTGCACCCAAACCAAGTTTAGAAGCGTCGATATAGAGATCATACTCTCCTTGTCCCGATGGCATAGCTAACACTAACACTGATATCAAGGCTTGCTTCAACTTATCAAAACTATCTTGACACTCGGATCCCCATACAAACTTTGCATTCTTCTTTGTCAAGGCGGGCATAGGTACCGCTATAGATGAGAATCCCTGAATAAATTTGCGATAATAGCCAGCTAGTCCCAAGAAACTGCCAATCTCGGTGATGCTCTTCGGTACTAGCCACTCTCTCACTGCCTCAACTTTACTTGGATCAGCTTCAACTCCATCGCTAGAAATTATGTGGCCTAAGAAAGCCACTCTATCGAGCCAAAACTCGCACTTGCTGAATTTTGCGTACAACTTTCTATCTTGCAGTACTTGCAGTGCTTTTTTCAAATGACGACTATGCTCTTCTTTGCTCTTGGAATAGATCAATATATCATCAATGAAGACTATGACGAATTGATCAAGATATGGCTGAAATACGCGATTCATGAGATCAATGAAAATCGTTAGCGCATTGGTCAACCTAAATGGCATGACCATAAACTCGTAGTGCCCATATCTCTTCCGAAACTCCATCTTGTGAACATCAACTGTTGGAAACTTAATTTCGGCTGTTTGACAAACAATTTATCTATTGGACTAACTGATCAAGTATTTGTATTATACAACTTGCCAAACTGATGTATCACGTGAGTTATCAAAGGCAACCGAATCCAGCTGAAATGAACCTTCGGAGTTAACTGACTGATCAGTTGGAAACTGATCAGTTGAACCTAACTGGATTTCTGAAGACAGCTGACTGATCAGTTGGAAATTGATCAGTTGATTCACACAGCACAAGTTTATCAGCTGATCACTCAGCCATACACGGCATCAAATGAAAAGGATGTTCAACCGACATCAGTACAAGCAGACTGCAACTCGTAGTGGAACGCCGCATTTCAGAGTCTACATTGTACGATTGTCAGGAGAATATCGATGTGGCAATCAACGGATATAAAATTCAAATATTATATCAAGTTACCGATGGAAGAGAAGCCTATAAATAGGCGAAGAGAGCAGCTGAAGAACGGATATATACAAGAACAACTATTTTACTCAAGCTGTTACTCTGCTGAAATCAAAAGCTCACTCTTACTAAGTTCTATCTGTAGCATTCAAGGCTACCTCTTTGAGCTTGTTAGCACACTGTAATCTCCGCTATATTGTTAAGTTGTGCTAAGATCATTCACGAACTGAAATAGCCTGTTGTAACTAAGAGTTTCAGTTTTTGCACTGATAAGACTAAACTGAAGTGGGTCAGTACAAACATTGTATTCGATCAAAGTCTTTTAGTAGAAATCCTATCTTCGTGATAGAAGGGGTGACGTAGGAGTTATTCCATTCTCCGAACAATCAGAAACAAATCGCGTGCTTTTCATTTCAGTTACCTTTTACTTTAGTTATTCTATCTTTCATTCTGTTTACTTCCGCAACTGTTTTCTCAGTTAAACTTATTGTCATCGACTGACGAGATACCGAGTATCAGTTTGTCACTAAACTAAAATCAACTTACGAAAAACGAACATAATCTGTGAGTGTTTATTCAACCCTCCCTTCTAAACACTTTTCACTTCTTAACCGATCCTTTCATCAGCCTCTTTCACTTTCAACTGATGGTATCCAGAATGAAGATCAATCTTCGAGAATATCGATGCTCCTTGCAACTGATCAAATAAATCTTCGATTCTTGGTAGATGATACTTATTCTTAATAGTGGCTATATTCAGCTCTCGATAATCGATACAGAGTCGCATACTACCATATTTCTTCTTCACAAATAATACCGGTGTGCCCCATGGAGAATAACTAGGGCGAACAAAACCCTTGTCTAGCAATTTGCTTATTTCTTACCGCCTCAAATACAAAAGATTTACCACTAGGCGGTCGAATAGACATTGATAGCTGACGAAACTCAATCGAAGCTCTATTTGCTGATAACCAATCCATATCAAGTATGATGTCAAATTCAGGCATAGGGAGGACAATAAGATCTGCCCGAAACACATCTTTGAATAAACGAAGCTCCAGATTCTTGACAATTCTAGACGTGAGTATTAGATCACCCGAAGAAATAGAAACTTTGAAACCCATTCCCATATCCTCAGGAGTAATATTTAGTCGCTTAATTAAAGTCCCAGATATGAGAGAATGTGTAGCTCCTGAATTTAGCAGTGAATAGGTTGCTACATCTTGAATGATAATCCTCCTTACGGCGAAAACGTCTTTTAAATCTTTTCGTGTTGAAGATTAAGGAATTTCTATCATTATTCTCCCAAATTTATGTGAAGACACGTTGAACTTAAGAATTTATTCAAAAATTACATTTTAGCCTTTCAATTTTTCGAAATTTACGTTTTAGTCCCCCAAACTTTTTTGAGTAATTGCCATTTGACCCTTAATATTTTCGAAAATTTACATTTTGGTCCCTTAAATTTTGAAAATTGAATATTTGGTCCTTAAGAATTCGGAAATTACATTTTTGGTCCCTCAACTTTAGGTAATTGCCATTAAGCTCCTTATCTTTTTGGTAATTGCACAATGACCCCTTAAAATTATCGAAACCCCTAATCACCCTTAGTTATGATTTTTCTTTAATTTTTGGCCATAAAACTTTTTATTTTAAATTATTTCATCCTTTGCATAAAATAAGGCTCAAAGATCAAAACCAATTCTATGGTTTCAAAAATCATATCTTAATTTCCAACTAAGGTAGAGCATGCAACCTAATCTCCACTAGGTTAATCTTGTTCCCAATTCAAATCTAATAACCAATTTAACATTTCATGCAATAAAAGCAATATAACAATGTTAAATGACTAGGTTACCCGTGATAAGAGTCGTGTCTGGCTCCTCTTTTGCTTCTTCTGCAATCATAACATATGATCGTCCATCAGTAGGTGCATTCTTCTTCGGGCAATCAACAACTTTGTGCCCTTCCTCCTTGCATATGAAGCATTTAGTAGTACCCCACACACACTGTCCATAATGTAGTCAATCGCACTTCTTGCATGGTAGCCACTCAGCATGTAAAGGCCCGTGTTTCGTACATGAAAATTTGCGGAATAATTTAAAATTTTTCTTTAAAAATACATAACATGCCTCATTCATAAAATAAACTGATCAAAATGTTTAATGTCAAAGTAGCAAAAATTTAAAATTTTCTCTTTAAATAAATAAAATGTCTCATTCATAAAATATACTGATAAAAAGATCCAATGTTTAAAGTAGCAGCGGAAGTAAATAATGTTTTCAGAATAACAACTTAAAATAATTTTACAAAATAAAAACTGAGTTTGGAATAAAAATAGTAAGTGCTGAAAATGAGGTCTTCGGGTTCCTACTACTGCCGACCCAAGCTAGCTCACTGGTCCCCGCCCTCGGCCCCAACCTCATCAGTACCTACAACAATCAAGTCTAGTGAGTCTAAAGACTCAGCATGCATATATCGTGAAATAACAAGTAAGTATATAATAAAATCGCATGCAACTTAAAAATATCTTGTCGTAACGTAAACATGAAAATCGTGTCATGATTAATTATAAATACGTGCATAACTGAAAATCGTACGTAAAATGTTTGCTCGATAGAGCCCTGTCATAAAATAGCATATCATAATTTTCTGTTGAGAATATGTTCTACGCGAGTGGCCCATACGTAACGTAACATAACATAACATAACATGAATCGTCTGATCAGACTAAACCACAGTATACTGGGCTGTAGAGATCATCACAGCCCTTGGACTGGATATCCGTACCCATACATGAACATGAACCCGTCGTAGGTCACCGGGTGAAGTAATAATCCCATAAGCTGCATCCCATAAGCGTGAAGTGGCCACAACACATATCCCATATATCTCAAAAATAAACTTTTATATTTTTATGCACGTAATATAATTAAATATCCTGTTTTATTTTAACGAATGGGTTGGATCGTTCTCAGGCTCGCTGCGACCTAATTCTAACATGAAAATATGCAAATGATATTTCCCTTGAAAATAACTTAGTCATTGAACCCAAACACGGGGCCAACTAGACCAACAACTTAATTTCTAACCATGACTCCGTACCAACCCGAACCAACATTGAACCATCGTTTAGTCATGGTCAAAATACGCCTAACATGATGAAATGACGCTCCTAAAAATGGAAACTCACGAAATTTGGTGAATGGAGGCCAAAACATGAAACGCTCTTTCGAGAGTCACTTTGGCACATTGTACCGTAAATTCTCGTACGACCTCTAAACTTAACCAAATCACGAACAACCAAAAACATGACATTCCTAACTCATTGAGGTACTGTCCAGTCCAAGGCCATAGGCTAAAAACCAACCAAGAACTCGTACGTATGCTATTCTTGATTTTTTCTCTACTGAAAATGCCTTGGATTTGTTTGAAATGAAAACAAATTGATTACGACGACACGACACGGAGGAGACGGAGTTGCTTTGCTTCTTGTTTTCTCCCTAGATATTCTCGATTTTTTCTCTACTGAAAATGCTCTCAAGTTCAAAAATATGGAGAGGAGAGAAGGCTAGGAATGAAGTGGGGATGTTGAAAAATATTTGGGAGGTAGAATGGAAAGGTAGAAACTTTTCTATCCTTGAGTTGAGAGATAAGGGAAAAGATTGATTTGATTTGATTTGAGAATGAGGTTGGCTGATTTCTTGCTTCCAAATATTGGTAGGAAAATTGCTTAATTAATAATTATTGAAGATTAAATGATGAGGGAATTATCTCCCTAGAAAAGATAAGGAAATGAATTAAAGATGGAGGGTTGCCAAATATTTTAAATTCTATCCAAAGAGTGGCCGATTTCTACAAAAAAAAAAGGGGAAATATTGCTTAAATCATTAATTATGGTTGATTAATAATGAAGGGATTATCTATCAAGGATGGATAAGGAAAGAATCAAAGGAAATGAGTTGTAAAAATTTAAATCTTTTATAGTGGGGTGGCCGAATTCTTTTAAATAAATGAGGTGAAATATTGCTTAAATTATGAATTTTAAATCTTTAAAGTTTTATCTACCCATTAGGTATTTTAGTGAATTAAATAAATTAGTTTAGGATGGTAATTATCTTGCATGCATGGCTAATTCTTTTAAATTAAATTACTAACATGTTAAGTTATAATTTCTTAAATAAAATAAGCCTAGATTAACTTATCTCAATTGGTCACATATTTTATTTTAGGCTTTTAATTAAATTATTGGACATAAAAGAATTTATTTACTACTTATCTCTAATTAATTAATTAAATTCTTAAACTTTCTTTTACATTAAAATAATTTATTCTTTGACTTAAATTAAATTTAGGAATATTTTCTTATCATTAAATTCTATCTTAAAACTCCAACTCCGGTCTGGCATCGCTTATTTAACTGAAAATATAAAACTAAACTTATGCGATTAAAAATGAATAATTATGACTAAACAACTTTAAAATGCCTTAAATAATAAAGAAATCATTTTTAATTTAAAATACTAGAAATTATACATGGCTTATACGTAATCTGATTTAACGGGTTCTACAACTCTCCCCCCTTAAAAGAAATTTCGTCCTCGAAATTAAAACTCACCGAATAACTCGGTGTAACGACTCCTCATCTCTGGCTCAGACTCCCACGTAGCTTCCTCCGCCGAATGGTTAAGCCATTTGACTTTCACTAGCTTCACCTGCTTATTTCGAAGCTTCTACTCCTGTCTGTCTAAGAGCTGCACTGGTCTTACTTCATAAGACAGGTTCGGAGTGAGCTGCAACGGTTCGAAATTCAGGACATGCGAAGGATTTGCCATATACTTCTTCAGCATAGAGACGTGGAACACATTGTGTACTCCGGCCAGATTCGGCGGAAGAGCAACACGATAAGCTAACGTCCCAACCCTGTCGAGGATCTCAAATGGTCCAATGAATCTCGGACTGAGCTTTCCTTTCTTTACGAACCACATGACACCCTTCATAGGTGCTACCTTCACGAAAACATGGTCGCCGACGGCAAACTCTAGATCTCTCCTCCGCTGAACCGCATAACTCTTCTGTCGACTCTGAGCAGTCCTCATCCTATCACGAATCTTGACTACTACATCGGCAGTCTGCTGAATGATCTCTGGACCCAATTATGCTCTCTCCCCTACTTCATCCCAGTGAATAGGCGATCTGCACTTACGACCATACAGTGCTTCATACGGAGCCATACCTATAGATGAATGAAAACTGTTGTTATAGGTGAACTCTACCAACGGCAACTTCGAATCCCAACTCCCTGAGAAATCGATAACACAAGAACGGAGAAGATCCTCTAAAATCTGGATAACTCTCTCTGACTGCCCATCTGTCTGAGGGTGGAAAGCTGTGCTAAACAACAACTTCGTACCCATAGTCGAATGCGAACTCTTCCGAAATGAGGAAGTGAATCTAGGATCTCGGTCAGACACAATCGAAACGAGAATACCACGAAGTCGGACTATCTCCCGAATATACAACTCTGCATACTGAATCATGGTGAAAGTCGTCTTAATTGGCAAGAAGTTTGCTGATTTGGTAAGACGATCAACAATCACCCAGATAGTATTTGATCCTCTGACTGAATTTGGCAAAACGGTCACGAAGTCCATGGTAACATTTTCCCACTTCCACTCGGGAATAGGAAGAGGCTTTAGCATACCTACTGGTCTCTGATGCTCCGCTTTCACAAGTTGACATGTCAGGCACTCAGATACAAAACGTCTTAAATCCTTCTTCATGCCGGGCCACCAATACAACAACTGCAGATCTTTGTACATCTTCGTACTCCCAGGGTGAATAGAGTACGACGACATGTGGGCCTCTGATAAAATCTCTGCTCGAATATAATCGCTGCTAGGAACCCACATTCTGCCTCGATATCTCACAATACCATCGCTAACTGTATACAAGACACTGTCATTGGTCTCATCTCTCTGCTTTCATTTTGCCAACTGCTCATCTGCTGACTGCCCAATGCGAATACGATCTAGAAGAGAAAACTGAATCGTCAAAGTAGATAGACGGAGAACTCTACCTCGAGGATAAGTCTCTAGATCGAACCTCTGCATCTCAGACTGAAGAGGTCTATGAATCGTCAAATGAGCCATCACTGCGACTTTCCTGCTCAATGCATCCGCAACTACATTAGCTTTACCAGGGTTGTAGCTAATGTCACAGTCGTAGTCCTTCACTTGCTCCAACCAACGCCTCTGACGCATATTCAGCTTTTTCTGCGTAAAGAAGTACTTGAGGCTCTTATGGTCGGTGAAGATCTGGCACTTCTACCCATACAAATAATGTCTCCAAATCTTTAAGGCAAAAACTACGGCTGCCAACTATAGATCGTGGGTAGGGTAGTTCTTCTCATGGGTTTTCAACTTTCGAGAAGCATACGCTATAACCTTCCCATGCTGCATCAACACTGCGCCTAGACCGAGCTTCGAAGCATCGGTATACGAAACAAACTTGCCGGGCCCTGACGGCATGGCCAATACTGGTGCTGAGATAAGATCTTGCTTCAAAGTATCGAAGCTCTTCTGACACTCATCGCTCCCCACAAATTTAACATTCTTCTTTGTCAACGACGTGAGTGGAACAGCGATAGAGGAGAATCCCTGAATAAACTTCCGATAATATCCTGCTAGCCCAAGAAAACTACGGATCTCAGATGCATTGTGCGGCACCACCCAATCCCTGACTGCTGCAACTTTCGCTGGGTCTACCTCAATACCGCTGCTAGAAACGATGTGACTTAAGAACGCCACCTTCTCTAACCAGAACTCGCACTTACTGAACTTCGCGAACAGCTTGTGCTTCTGTAAAATCTGTAAAACTGCGGTCAGATGTCTGTTGTGCTCGTGATTCTTCGAGTAGACGAGAATGTCGTCTATGAATACTATCACGAACTGGTCAAGATACGGCTGAAATACGCGATTCATGAGATCCATGAAGATCGCTGGCGCATTAGTCAAACCGAACGGCATCACAAAGAACTCGAAGTGGCCGTAACGAGTACTGAAAGCAGTCTTGAGAACATCGGCTTCTTTCACCCTCAACTGGTGATAACCAAAAAGCAGATCGATCTTTGAGAATACTGAAGCTTCCTGTAACTGATCAAATAAATCTTCAATACGCGGAAGTGTGTACTTGTTCTTCACTGTAACCCTGTTCAACTCCCGGTAATCAATACAGAGCCTCATCGAACCATCCTTCTTCTTTACAAACAAGACTGGTGCGCCCCATGGGGAAAAACTCGGGCGAATGAACTCCTTGTCAAGAAGTTCCTGAATCTGCTTCTTCGATTCTACCATTTCTGTCGGTGCTAATCGGTACAGTGCCTTTGATATCGGTACCGTACCTGGCATAAGCTCAATAGAAAACTTCACCTCTCGCTCGGGTGGCATACCAGAGACGTCCTCAGGAAAAACGTCTAGAAAAGCCCTAACAATGGGAACATCGGAGGCTAACTGACTGGGTGCCTCGGCAACGGATACAAAAGTCGCTAAAAACGCCCGACACCCTCTAAGCATGAGCTTCCTAGCCTGGACACAAGGTATAAAGCGCGGTAAAGAAAAGTACCTGTCTGGCTCGAATAACAACTGCGACATCCCAGGCGGTCGGACTAGAACAGATCTCCGCTAGAAGTCAATCAATACTCTGTTCCTTAGTAGCCAGTCCATACCCAGAATGATGTCAAACTCCGGCATCGCCAACACGGTAAGATCCGCATAAACAAGATTGCCATGAAGCTCGAGGTCTATGTCTCAGATCACATTAGTGGCTGTCATCTCCTCTCCAGACAGCAATACTACTGAATAANCTGGCCCTACTATTATGAGGTCGCTGTCTCCAGAGCGCTAGCCGCAGAGCAGGATCAACATGATATTGAGAGGGATCGCCAGGGCAAGCGACCAGTCTAGATGCCGCACCGCCCTCCTCCTCAGCAGCAGCAGCAGAATAAGAGGCCTTTCCATGGCCCACACAGGAACAGAGGGCAGCAGCAGCAGCAGGGACGGGCAGTCCCGGAGGGCCGTTGAGCACCCAGTCTGTGCAAAGTGCTCGCGCCGTCACACTNCACACTTGTAACACTTCCCTGAGCCGTACATACAAACTCCAGTGTGACGGCGCGAGCACTTTGCACAGACTGGGTGCTCAACGGCCCTCCGGGACTGCCCGTCCCTGCTGCTGCTGCTGCCCTCTGTTCCTGTGTGGGCCATGGAAAGGCCTCTTATTCTGCTGCTGCTGCTGAGGAGGAGGGCGGTGCGGCATCTAGACTGGTCGCTTGCCCTGGCGATCCCTCTCAATATCATGTTGATCCTGCTCTGCGGCTAGCGCTCTGGAGACAGCGACCTCATAATAGTAGGGCCAGCCACCCTAACATCACGGTGCAAGATCGGCCGTAGACCCTCCATAAAATGCCTCAACTTGGCTCCAGTATCATTTGCGATAAGGGGTAGAAAATGGCAACCCCTCTCGAGTTTACGGATGAACTCCGTAACAGTCATATCTCCCTGCCTCAAGGTCATGAACTCCCTGGTTAACCTGGTATGCACCTCGTCGGTAAAATATTTGGAGTAGAATACCTCCGTGAAGCGTGTCCAGCTCAGAGTAGCCACATTCAAAGCTACGGATGCTCCTTCCCACCATATGTGTAGAACCCGTAAATCAGAGTACGTATGAGTCATGCATAATTCCAGTATTTAAATTAAAATGATTTTTATTGCATGAGTATTTAAATTCTTTTCTTTAAATTTAATTATTTCATGCAGTAGTTTAGTTGCTATTCTTTCAGTTAATTAAGTGAGGCCGGACTGGAGTTGGAGTATTGAGATAAAATTTAATATTAAGAAAACATTCCTAGAGTTTATTTTAGATAAATAAAAAGTTAATTTAATGTAAAAGAAGGTTTAAGGAATTATTTAAGTAATTTAAAGATTTAGCCATGCATGCAAGATAATGTTATACAATAATTAATTTCTTAAATCACTAAAATATTTATTGGGTAGATAAAACACTAGAGATTTAAAATTCAATAATTAAGAAATATTTTTCCCTTTATTTTTCTTAAGATTTTCGGCCCCCCTCTTTTATTTTAAGAATAGTTGTCAATCCAATTATTTAATAATTTTCCTTATCTATTTTCTTGGGAGATAATTCCATCACACTAAATCATCAATAATTAATAATTAAGAAATATTTTTACCTCTTCTAATCATCAAAAATCTGCCCCTTCTCTTTATTTTAAAAGATTTTAATTAGTTGGACAATTTATTCTTTAAGTATCTTTCCTTAACTTTTTCTAGATAGATATCTTCCCCAACTTTTAAATCTCTACCAAATAATTAATTAAGCTATTTTCTCCCTTGTACCTAGACTATAATTCAACCCAATGCACCCTCTTGTATCCCTCAAAATCTTTTATTATCATTCATATCTTCCTTATCTCACAAATTCATAGATAGAAAGAATATTTTCATTCCTTTATCTTGCCATCTTCCCTATTTTCCCTAGCCATTCTCCCTACCTCATTTTCGAAAATTTCAGAGGAAAAATAGAGAGAAAAACCGTGAGTTCTAGGGAGGAAAGAAGAGAGAAAAATAAAAGAGAAAACAAGAGAAGAGAACTCCGTCTCCGCCGCGCCGTGTCGTCGTATTAATTCGTTTTTCTTTGCAAACGAAATCCAGGCATGTCTATATTTCTTTCACTCTTCAATCAAGCCATCTAGGTATTTTAAAACATCATTCATCCATGATTTTATTAGTGAAAACCGAAATATGGACCACAAGTCTATTAAAATTCTGCACAGATTTTTGGGTGCTCTCCATGCTTCACGTTTGCTGTTGTTTTTGATGGTTCAGGTGTTGGCTCGACCCTAGGCTCCCAAGGCTGCATCTAGACATGTACTAGGACATGTTAGGACCATGTTGGTCCATTCGTTCAGTCCCATACACGCTGGAAATTCGCATGTGACAGCAACCCCCTCCAAACGTGTCCCTTTGAGTCTCGTTTTGCATAGTTGCTGTCAAGGGAGGGAGTTTCTGATCTGGGCTGCCCTAGGGGCCTATAGCCATGGTCAGAACACCTCCCTATCATGTCTAAGACGTAACCAAGTCGCCCTTTTGAGGCTTGGTCTATTGTGGAAACGGTTTTTAAATAAAAAAAACAAGAACACCTCCCCTTCGGCCCATTCGATTTTTACAGCAGGTGTAGTTTCGATTTTTGTGGTGTGGTGTGGTGTGAATCTTGGTTGGCCTCTGGCCCATAGCCATGGTTCATACCATACCCCTTGATGTCTAGATCATGCCATGGTCAATCAAATGGCCACTGGAATGACACGGGACAGCAAGCGAAGTAATACTCCCCACGCATGCAAGGGTGCTTCTCGGGTGGGAGTTTCGGGTGTTCATGGTGTGGGTTGAACTGTGGCTGGCCTAGGGCCCTTAGCCATGGTTCAACCATTCCTTAGGATGTTGTTAAGAGGTTTTGGTCGGTGGTTCAAGCCCCAATAGCTATTAGCCTCGCAAACGACGCAAGGAAACCAAAAGCGCTGCTGCTGTAATTTTTGACAGCAAGTGTGCTGTGGTTCAGAGGTGAATTTCGGGTTCCTGGTTGGCTTTTAGACTATGGCCTTGGATTGGACAATACCTCATCAAGTTAAGAAGGTCATGTTTTTGGCCGTTTGAGATTCAAATCAGTTTAGAGGTCGTACGAGAATTTACGGTGCGATGTGCCAAATTGACTCTCGAAAGAGCGTTTCATGTTTTGGCCTCCATTCACCAAAGTTTCGACTTGTACCATTTTAGGAGCATCATTTCATCATTTTAGACGTATTTTAATCAGGACTAAATGATGGTTCGGGTTGGCACGGAGTCATGATTAAATACTAAGTCATTGGACGTAATTGTCTCGTTTTTGGGAGTTCAATTACATAGTTTGGTCAAATAAATCATTTGCATATTTTTATTGTTACATCTAAGTTGCAGCGAGCCTGGGAACGATCCAACCCATTTGGTATAATAAATACAGGATATTTAATTACGTTATTTGATTATATTACGTGCAACATATTCATTTTGAGATTTATGAGATATTGCTTGTGGTCACTTTATTATCATGGGATTATTACTTCACCCGGTCGCCAGTTACCGGTCAGTTCAATTTTGTACCACCCAGTATACTGTGGCATTAGTTTGATTAGACGATTATTATTTCACCCGGTCTACAGTTACCGGTCAGTTCAGTTTAGTTCAGTTCAGGGACCACTTGCGTAGACCATAATCTCACCAGAAAATTATTACAAGCTATTTAATTACAGGGCTCCAAGGAGCAAACATTTCCACTTATGATATTTTAAGTTCAGTTATGCATGTATTATAATTACCATTGAAATGATATTTTATGTTACACCTCATTACAAGATATTTTCACTTGCATGTGATTTTATTATTATTACTTGTTATTTACGATATATGCATGCTGAGTCTTTATACTCACTAGACTTGATTGTTGTAGGTACTGACGAGGTCGGGACCGAGGGCGGGGACCAGTGAGCTAGCTTGGGTCGGCAGTAGTGGAATCCGAGGACCTCATTTTCAGCATTTATTATTTTTAGGCTCAAACATTTTCATCGTTATGGGATTATTTTAAATTATGAGTTTGCGAACAAATATTTACTTCCGCTGTTATTTTGAATGGTTAAACTTTTATCAGTATTTTTTTTTGAATGAGGCATTTTATTTACTTAAAGAGAAAATTTTTAAATTTTTCCGCAAATTTTCAAACACGAATCCAGAGGCCTTTACAATAGGCGTGCGTCTCCTCCCAACAGATAGGTCGCACAACGCACTCTGTCCGCATCCCCAAGCTCCATGAACTCGAAGATAACCTCGAGGGACTTAATCCATCCCTCGGCAATCATGGGATCTGTCGTCCCTTAGAACTCCTTCAGTCGCATCTTCATGAACCGCTCATAGGTAGCCTCGGGCCCTGTCGGCCTGGCTGCCACAGCATTGTTCCCCGCAAACTGTGCGAAGAACTGAGTCATCCCAGCTAGCATCTGGGCATTCACGTCCGGTGGAAGGGGTGGAGGTAAATCTCTTTCCTGCTTACGGTTCTGCTTGTCCTCCTGGCGAGCCTCATCATCTCTCGCGCGCTCAAGAATACGTCTAGGAGGCATACTGTTCCATACATATAACACATACGTAACCATCATGCATAATTACATTACTTCTTTAAATTTAAATAAATACTGCATAATAAAAATCTGGACATAAAATATTTCATGAAAACATGCTGTTAAAATAATTCATGCTTTAAACGAAATGCGTAAACGTAAAACTTACAGACCGAAGAGGTGACTTCGTGAGCTTCTCGAGGTCAGTAGTAGTACAACCCTTTACAAGAACATAGGCTCTTATACCAGCTGTAAAGGCCCGTGTTTCGTACATGAAAATTTGCGGAATAATTTAAAATTTTTCTTTAAAAATACATAACATGCCTCATTCATAAAATAAACTGATCAAAATGTTTAATGTCAAAGTAGGAAAAATTCAAAATTTTCTCTTTAAATAAATAAAATGTCTCATTCATAAAATATACTGATAAAAAGATCCAATGTTTAAAGTAGCAGCAGAAGTAAATAATGTTTTCAGAATAACACTTAAAATAATTTGAAAAAATAAAAACCGAGTTTGGAATAAAAATAGTAAGTGCTGAAAATGAGGTCCTCGGGTTCCTACTACTGCCGACCCAAGCTAGCTCACTGGTCCCCGCCCTCGGCCCCAACCTCATCAGTACCTACAACAATCAAGTCTAGTGAGTCTAAAGACTCAGCATGCATATATCGTGAAATAACAAGTAAGTATATAATAAAATCGCATGCAACTTAAAAATATCGTGTTGTAACGTAAACATGGAAATCGTGTCATGATTAATTATAAATACGTGCATAACTGAAAATCGTACGTAAAATGTTTGCTCGATAGAGCCCTGTCATAAAATAGCATATCATAATTTTCTGTTGAGTATATGTTCTACGCGAGTGGCCCATACGTAACGTAACATAACATAACATGAATCGTCTGATCAGACTAAACCACAGTATACTGGGCGGTAGAGATCATCACAGCCCTTGGACTGGATATCCGTACCCATACATGAACATGAACCGGTCGTAGGTCGCCGGGTGAAGTAATAATCCCATAAGCTGCATCCCATAAGCGTGAAGTGGCCACAAGACATATCGCATATATCTCAAAAATAAACTTTTATATTTTTATTCACGTAATATAATTAAATATCCTGTTTTATTTTACCGAATGGGTTGGATCGTTCTTAGGCTCGCTGCGACCTAATTCTAACATGAAAATATGCAAATGATTTATCCCTTGAAAATAACTTAGTCGTTGAACCCAAACACGGGGAACAAGACCAACAACTTAATTTCTAACCATGACTCCGTACCAACACGAACCAACATCGAACCATTATTTAGTCATGGTCAAAATACGCCTAACATGATGAAATGATGCTCCTAAAAATTGAAACTCACGAAATTTGGTGAATGGAGGCCAAAACACGAAACGCTCTTTTGAGAGTCACTTTGGCACATTGCACCGTAAATTCTCGTACGACCTCTAAACTAAACCAAATCACAAACAGCCAAAAACATGACATTCTTAACTCATTGAGGTACTGTCCAGTCCAAGGCCATAGGCTAAACCATAATCCAGAAAAAGAAGGAAACCGAGGGACTTGTCTTGTTTGTTTAAACTTTCGATGGGATCATGAACCAAGCCATGAAAGGTCATCTTGGTCATGTCATAGACATGCTAAGGAAGGGTCCTAACCATGGTTACAGGCCCAAAAACCAACCAAGATTCGAACCTCCTTGAGCATTCTAAAACCAGAATTTCGAGACTCAACTTGCAACTATGGTGGAGTTGCAGTCAAGTCTTGAATCCAGCGAGTAGGGGCTTGAGCTAATGGACCAACATGACTCCAATACACTCTAGTACATGCCTAGGTGCAGCCTTGAATGCCTGGAACCGAGCCAGACCCTGAGACAACAAAAGCAATCCAACCCGTGAAGCACAAGTGAGAGCCGAAAAATCTGCACAATGTTTTTCGAAAATGTCTTGACATAAATTCGGTTTTGCTTCATGATTCATGCACATATGATGTTTTAAAATAATAATATGACTTGATTGAAGAGAAAAGGATGGTATAAACATGCCTTGGATTTGTTTGAAATGAAAACAAATTGATTACGACGACACGGCGCGGAGGAGACAGAGTTGCTTTGCTTCTTGTTTTTCTTTTTTGTTTTCTCCCTAGCTATTCTCGATTTTTTCTCTACTGAAAATGCTCTCAAGTTCAAAAATATGGAGAGGAGAGAAGGCTAGGAATGAAATGGGGATGTTGCAAAATATTTGGGAGGTAGAATGGCAAGGTAGAAACTTTTCTATCCTTGACTTGAGAAATAAGGAAAAAGATTGATTTGATTTGATTTAAAAATGAGGTTGGCCGATTTCTTGCTTCCAAATATGGGTAGGAAAATCACTTAATTAATAATTATTGAAGATTAAATGATGAGGGAATTATCTCCCTAGAAAAGATAAGGAAATGAATTAAAGATGGAGGGTTGCCAAATATTTTAAATTCTATCCAAGAAGTGGCCGATTTATACAAAAAAAAGAAGGGGAAATATTGCTTAAATCATTAATTATTGTTTATTAATAATGAAGGGATTATATACCTAGGATGGATAAGGAAAGAATCAAAGGAAATGAGTTGTCAAAAATTTAAATCTTTTAAAGTGGGGTGGCCGAATTCTTTTAAATAAATGAGGTGAAATATTGCTTAAATTATGAATTTTAAATATTTAAAGTTTTATCTACCCATTAGGTATTTTAGTGAATTAAATAAATTAGTTTAGGATGGTAATTATCTTGCATGCATGGCTAATTCTCTTAAATTAAATTACTAACATGTTAAGTTATAATTTCTTAAATAAAATAAGCCTAGATTAATTTATCTCAATTGGTCACATATTTTATTTTAGACTTTTAATTAAATTATTGGACATAAAAGAATTTATTTACTACTTATCTCTAATTAATTAATTAAATTCTTAAACTTTATTTTACATTAAAATAAATTATTCTTTGACTTAAATTAAATTTAAGAATATTTTCTTATCATTAAATTCTATCTTAAAACTCCAACTCCGGTCTGGCCTCGCTTATTTAACTGAAAAGATAAAACGAAACTTATGCAATTAAAAATGAATAATCATGACTAAACAACTTTAAAATACCTTAAATAATAAAGAAATCATTTTTAATTTAAAATATTAGAAATTATGCATGGCTTATACGTAGTCTGATTTAACGGGTTCTACACAGCAGGCTTCGGTGCTCCTTCTTGTGGTGGCTTATCTGGTCCTTGCTTCTTGGCTTCACCTTGGGGCTTTTCCTGCCCTTGAGGTCTAGGAAGACCCATGTACGGCTTCTTGTTTGGCTGATTATTATTTTGGTGTTGCTGTCTCTTGCGTTGCATCTCAAAATCGATGTTTTTCAAAGATTTCTCAGACTAAAATAAATAAGTAGTAGCAGTAGCATAATCCAAAGGACGCATCATCATCACGTTATTTCGTATGGTAGGTCGTAGACCATCCATGAAGTGTCTGAGCTTCTCCGCAGCATCCCTCGCAATAAGGGGTACAAAGTGACAGCCCCTATCAAATTTCCTCACAAACTCAGCAACAATCGAGTTTCCCTGACGGAGGCTCATAAATTCCCTCTTCAATCGCCCTCTAACATCAACATTAAAATATTTCTCGTAGAATATCTCCTTGAATCGAGCCCAAGTAAGTGTAGCAAGATTAATACCATGCTCGGCTCCTTCCCACCATAAAGAAGCGTCATCCCTAAACATGTAAGTGGCACACCTCACATGGTCAGCATCCCCCATATTCAGATAACGAATATGCACCTCGAGTGCCCAAATCCAAGACTCGGTAGCAAAGGGATAGGTGGTGCCAAAAAATTCCTTCGGCCCTAGCCTCCAGAACTGATCATACACATCATGTTGTGGCCTAGGTGCCTGCTGTAACTGCTGCTCGAAGAAACGAGCCATCCCCTCTAATGCACGTGTAGTAGCATCCTCGTTAGGAGGCGGGGATGCATTAACATTATGATCTTCAGTGGTCTCTGTCTGTCTATCAATAGATGCGCGTCTAGGAGGCATTATATCTGAATGTTTTCCAAATTTTAACGTAACCAACATGCATTTAAATCTAAGTTTTCTAATAATGCAACATATCCTTATTCGTTTTAGAAATTTTAAACATATAAATCATATATTTCCATATAGCTTATTAAACATGTGACATAAACATATATTTCATGTAATCATGCAAGCAACATCATAATAATCATATAAAGCATGTAAACTTGCAGATTTGAGGCATGACGACTAAGCTTCCCGGCACTGATGGTGGCACAACCCTTTACAGGAACCATTGCTCTGATACCAACTAAAACATCCACTATTCGTATTGCTTTGAAACATCCACTATTCGTATTGCTTAAAAAGTACTAAAAAAATTATTATTTTTTTAAACACCCACTAACATTCGGCCGAACACCCATACAAATATATAAAATATTTTGGCACCATTTTTAAAATAAAACAACCAACTAATATTTGAAAATCAAAAGAAGTAGTGAAAACATGAAATCGTCACCTAGTGAGTCTAAAGACTCAACACACCAGAATCTTGATAAAAAATAATACATATACTGTTCACATACAACAGTGAAACATACTTGTACTTAAAATAATGTTTCATGACGATGCATAACTTTAACATAAACATTTTCATATCAACATATTCATATTCATCCTAAACATATTCATATTCATATTCGTGTTCATTGAATTGAGATCGTTGATTGTGATTCGTATTCGTATTCGTATTGAGCGATGGATCCATCTACATATAACCACAGTACTGGGCGGCGGGGACATCAGCGACACTCTCACCCGTCAACTGAGCCTTTTGCCTACGTATTAACATATCATCGTATTCGTATCAATGAAAATACGATCGTCGGGCTCCCACTAGGACCTTATCCCTCACGATATCTCCAACATATCATCCTATTAGTCACAATCCCCTCATCTCCTTCAACATTTCGTATTTCCATCACTTGATAAAAACATGCATAATAATATCGTTTTTCTTTTAAACCAAGCATGCAACATAACTTTTAAATGTCCATATTAAATCATAAAAATTCCATAAACATTTAAAATAATCGTATTAACATATAAAAAAACATTCAGAGCACTGCCATGACGTTTACTAATTTTTGGGTGTAAAATTACAGTTTTACCCCTAGACGTAGAATTTCATGTTTTTAACTTTTTCTTAATTCCATTGACTCTAACATGTCTCAAATAATTATTTAAGCATAAATTAATTTATTCATAATTTTATTTATCTTAAATACTAGACTTTTCAATTAATCCTTAATTATTCATTTTAAGGCGTTTTAATCCCGAATTAATTCAAAATTTAATATAAAATTTCTAAATTAAAAACTTAGACTTTTTATATTATTTTAGCCCTTATGAACCATGACTCGACCCCCGTTGACCCACGTTTCAAACCCTAGCCATTTAAACCCTAAGGTCGAACCATAACCCAAAACCTAGAGCCCACTTTCGTTTTTTATCGAGCCAAGCCCGAGCCAACTCAAGCTGACCCCTGACCAGATGTTCCCTGGACCCTACTGAACCCTTAGAACCCAGCCCTGGCCCCCGCGGCGAAGCAACCTGCGTGAGAAGCATGCTGCGTCCGAGAATCCCTTCTACACTAGGACTCTTGCAACTTGACTAGGACCCTTACCACCGAGCCAACATCGAGCCCAGCCCCTCGTGAACCATCTCAGAACCCTAATCGACCTAGCCTGGACCCCTGACCCCGACCCCCATGGCCCATGCACGTACAGGTCCAAGCTATGTGAAGCTGCGGATAGAAAGAGTCCTAACCGTGCGCGTCTTTCCCAGCCCTTCCAGCTTCACGTGGACCCTCTTGGCTCGAGACCAGGACCTTCCCGAGCCCAACACTTCACCCTGGAAGAGTCCCGCACAGCCTTTGTAGAACCCGTTAAATCAGACTACGTATAAGCCATGCATAATTAATATTATTTAAATTAAAATGATTTTTATGCATGAGGATTTAAATTCTTTTCTTTAAATTTGTTGAGTTATTTTACGCAGTAGTTTAATTTTATCTTTTTAGTTAGATAAGTGAGGCCGCACTGGAGTTGGAGTATTGAAGATAAATTTTAATGATAAGAAAACATTCCTAGAATTTATTTAAGATAAATAATAATTTATTTTAATGTAAAAGAAAGTTTAAGAATTTAATTAATTAATTAGAGATAAGAAGTAAATAAATTCATTTATGTCCAATAATTTAATTAAAAACCTAAAATAAAATATGTGACCAATTGAGATAAGTTAATCTAGGCTTATTTTATTTAAGAAATTGTAACTTAACTTGTAAGTAAATTAATTTAAAGATTTAGCCATGCATGCAAGAAAATAGTCTCCATAAATTAATTTATTTAATTCACTAAAATACCTAATGGATAGAGAAAACTCTAAAGATTTAAAATAAAATATTTAAGCAAAAATTTTCCCTCCCATTATCTTAGAAAATCGGCCACCTTCTTTAAAGGATTTAAATATTTGGCAACTCTCCATTATTGATCCCTTTCCTTATCCTTTCCTTGGTTTGATTAATTCTCTCACATTTAATCATCAACAATTAATAATTAAGCAATATTCTCACCCCATTTACTTGGTAGAATTCGGTCACACCACTTTTAGAAGATTTGTTATTGGTTTGACAACTCACCATTTGATATCATTCCTTATTCTTTTCTTGGGAGATAATTCCCCCACCTTTTAATCACCAAGTAATTATTAAATAAGCAATTTCATACCCTATTTTGAATGAGAAAAATCGGTCATCTCATCCCATTAAACTTCCCTCAATCAAACAATATCAAATCATTTCCCTTATTTCTCAAACTCTAGGATAGAAAGATTTCTACCTTGCCATTCTATCCCCATATATCTTGCAACCTACCTATTCATTTCCCTAGACATTCTCCTCTCCATCCATTTGAAAATTTCAGAGCAACTTTCAGAAAAAAATCGTGTGAGGCTAGAGGAAATAGAAGAGAGAAAATTAGAAAAGAAAAAGACTCCGTCTCCGTCGCGCCGTATCGTCGTATTAATTCGTTTTCTTTTCAAACGATTTCCAGGCGTGTTTATATCTTTCCTTGCTCTTCAATCAAGTCATATACATGTTTTTAAACCATTTTTGTTCATGATTTTAATAGCAAAAACCGAAATTTGTTCAGCAACACTTCACAAAATTCTGCACAGATTTTTCTGTTTCCCTTCATGCTTCACGTTGGTATTTGTTTTGATGGTTTCATGGTATGGCTCATTCCAGGCGCTCAAGGCTGCTTATGGTCATGTTATAGGGTATGTTAGGAAGGGTTTATTCCATTGGTTGCATGCCATTCACCCTAGCAAAACGAGTTTTGACAGCAACTCCCCATCATGTCGTTTTTTTTGTTTCGTTTTTTCTTGTTTTGCTGTCAAAGGGGGAGGGTTCAGATCTTGGCTGCCCTAGGGGCTGTAGCCATGGTTAGAATCTCTCCTTGGCTTGTCTTGGACGTGTCCAAGATGCCCTTTCACGGCTTGGTTCATGGTCCCATCGGATTTTAAAAGAAACAACAGAAGTGTCCCTTCGGTTTTAAAATTCTGGTTTTTTTGAGTGTGTTGAGTTTCGGTTTTGGGGTGTTAGGTGGGTTGTGGTTGGCTTCTAGCCCTTAGCCATGACTCATACAACACCTTAGCATGTCTATCATGGACCATGGTTAACCTCATAACCATTAGATCCTTCATTTGACAGAAAAACAAGCAACACCCCCACGCGTGCCATGTGTGTTCTCGGGTGAAGCTTGGGATTGTCTTGGGTGTTTGCTTGGATTGTGGCTGGCCTAGGACCCATAGTCATGGTTCAAGCCACACCTTAGGATGTTGGTAAGAGGCTCTGGTCGGTAGTTCAAGCCCCAATGTCCAATAGTCTCACAAACGAAGCACGGAAGCACGGCCGCTGCTGCTGTATTTTTGTTGGACAGCAGGTTGGCTTCAGTTCAGAGGTGTCGTTCGAGTTCTTAGTTGGCTTTTAGCCTATGGCCTTGGACTGCACAGTACCTTATTGAGTTAGGAAGGTATGTTTGGCCGTTCGTGATTTGGTTAAGTTTAGAGGTAGTACGATAATTTACGGTGCAATGTGCCAAAGCGACTCTCGAAAAAGCGTTTCATGATTTTGGCCACCATGCACAATTTTTGTGTATTACAGCCCTATGGTCATGCTTTCCAGTATTTTAAGAGTATTTTAATCATGGCTAAATGATGGTTAGATGTTGGTTCAGGTTGGTACGAAGCCATGATTGAATACTAAGTTCGTTGGACGTAATTGTCTCGTTTTTGGTTCGATTTTGAAGGGTTGGTCAAGTTAAGTTATTTGCATGTCCCTCATGTTAGAATTAGGTCACAGCGAGTCTGGGAACGATCCAACCCATTCGGTAAAATAAAAGAGGATATTTAATTATATTACGTGCATAGAATATAAAGTATATTTTGAGATATATGCGATATTGCTTGTGGCCACCTCACGTTCATGGGATTGCAGCTTAAGTGATTATTACTTCACCCGGTGACCTACGACCGGTTCATGTTCACGTATGGGTACGGATATCCAGTCCAAGGGCTGTGATGATCTCTACCGCCCAGTATACTGTGGTTTAGTCTGATTAGACGATTCATGTTATGTTATGTTACGTTACATTATGGGCCACTCGCATAGAACATATTCTCAACAGAAAATTATGATATGCTATTTTATGACAGGGCTCTATCAAGCAAACATTTTACGTACAATTTTAAGTTATGCACGTATTTATAATTAATCATGACACGATTTCCATGTTTACGTTACGACACGATATTTTTAAGTTGCATGCGATTTTATTATATATTTACTTGTTATTTCATGATATATGCATGCTGAGTCTTTAGACTCACTGGACTTGATTGTTGTAGGTACTGATGAGGTCGGGACCGATGGCGGGGACCAGTGAGCCATCTTGGATCGGCAGTAGTAGGAACCCGAGGACCTAATTTTCAGCACTTACTATTTTTATTCCAAACTCAGTTTTTATTTTGTCAAATTATTTTAAGTTGTTATTCTGAAGACATTATTTACTTCCACTTCTACTTTAAACATTGGATCTTTTTATCAGTATATTTTATGAATGAGGCATTTTATTTATTTAAGGAGAAAATTTTAAATTTTTCCGCAAATTTTCAAATACGAAATACGGGCCTCTACAGCTGGTATCAGAGCCTATGTTCTTGTAAAGGGTTGTACTACTACTGACCTAGAGAAGCTCACGAAGTCACGTCTTCGGTCTGTAAGTTTTACGTTTACGCATTTTGTTTAAAGCATAAAATATTTTATCAGCATGTTTACATGAAATGTTTATTGTCAAGATTATGATTATGCAATATTTATTTAAATTTAAAGAAATAATGGAATTATTCATGTTGGTTACGTATGGGTTATATGTATGGAACAGTATGCCTCCTAGACGCATTCTTGAGCGCGCGAGAGATGATGAGCCTCGCCAGGAGGACGGTGAGGATCGTAGGCAGGAGAGAGATGCACCACATGACATGAATGCCCAGATGCTAGCTGGGATGACTCAGTTCTTCGCACACTTTGCGGGGAACAATGTTGTGGCAGCCAGGCCGACAGGGCCCGAGGCTACATATGAGCGGTTCATGAAGATGCGACCGAAGGAGTTCTCAGGGACGACAGATCCCATGATTGCCGAGGACTGGATTAAGTCCCTCGAGGTTATCTTCGAGTTCATGGAGCTTGGGGATGCAGACAGAGTTCGTTGTGCGACCTATCTGTTTGGAGTAGACGCACGCCTATGGTGGAAAGGAGCATCCGTAGCTTTGAATGTGGCTACTCTGAGCTGGACGCGCTTCACGGAGGTATTCTGCTCCAAATATTTTACCGACGAGGTGCGCACCAGGTTGACCAGGGAGTTCGTGACCCTGAGGCAGGGAGATATGACTGTTACGAAGTCCATCCGTAAATTCGAGAGGGGTTGCCATTTTGTACCCTTGATCGCGAATGATAATGGAGCCAAGTTGAGGCATTTTATGGAGGGTCTACGGCCGATCTTGCGCCGTGATGTTAGGGTGGCTGGCCCTACTACTTATGAGGTCGCTGTCTCCAGAGCGCTAGCCGCAGAGCAGGATCAGCATGATATTGAGAGGGATCGCCGGGGCAAGTGACCAGTCCAAATGCCGCACCGCCCTTCTCCTCAGCAGCAGAACCAGAAAAGAGACCTTTCCACGGCCCACCCAGGAACAGAGGGCAGCAGCAGCAGCAGAAGGGACGGGCAGTCCCGAGGGCCGTTGAGCACCCGGTCTGTGCAAAGTGCTCGCGTCGTCACGCCGGAGTTTGTATGTATGGCTCAGGGATGTGTTACAAGTGTGGTAGTCCAGACCACTTTCTGAAGCAGTGCCCGCGGGGGAGTCTGCCTACTTAAGGCAGAGTTTTTGCTCTCCATGCAGCGGAGACTAACCCAGAGACCATGCTCATTACAGGTATCTTAAAGCTTTAAGTTTTTATTTGAATTTCGATGTTTTTGGGAATCAGGGTTAAGATTTTGAACTTAAAATTGCGATAGGATTGCATGCTCTAATCGGGGTCATTTTCGAGGATTAGGTTAGAAGAACTTTGACCTTCGCTTGTCTATAAGTTAGTTCTTGTAATTATTGGGTTCCGCTTGATGTTCCAACCTTTCAGGGAGAATTTTTATAGCTGGTTCAGCTACGAAATCCTTGATAGATTCAGGGGCTACTCATTCGTTCATTTCAGAGGTCTTTTCGAACTTCCTCAAAGTCAAGACCGTTGGGCTAGATATAGCCTACTCAGTAGTATTTCCGTCCGGAGAGGATATGACAGATACTAATGTGATCCGAGACATAGACCTCGAGCTTCATGGCAATCTTGTTTATGGGGATCTGATTGTGTTGCCGATGCCAGAGTTTGACATCATTCTGGGTATGTGTAATGCCCGAATTTTGAAAAAAATATAATTGTGGCAGTAGTTGTGATGGTTTATGGCTTTACGTTATGGTATGAATGGTAATGAATGTTATAGAATGGAATAGATAATGGATGGGTAGAATAAAAGGTTGAATTTGAGCTAAATAGGTAATGGAAGTGCAGAAACGGTATGAAAAATGTGGCAGTAGTTGTGGTTTTTAGCATAATGTTTTGTATATTGATCCAATTGATGTGAGGCCACTTTTATTAGAAAGATATGACATAAGGCTATAACTTTCTTATTTTGAGTTTTGGTCAAATCATTAGGGAAGACGAACCAAAAGCGCCCCGAAGTGTGTCGTGCGTATCGTCTTTCCTACAATGACACATGTTGGGAGATTGAGAATAACATTTTACTAAGACCTCCAAATGACATGAGGCCAATTGGAGATGCAAGCCAAGACCTATAACTTTGTAGTTTACCACTTTCGCAAATTCTGAAGTTAAAAATGCGTTCTTGGCAGAATACTGCGCGCCCCTGCGCAGGATCCGGCGCGATGGCGCGCCCAGTGCTGAAATTTTGGGTGTTGGGCAGTATGGTGCGTGTCCCTGTGCCAAAACACGCGCCATGGCACCCAGAACTTGTACAAAAAACGTGTTTTGGTGTTGGGAAGGCATAAAAATCAAATGGTATCATAATTTTCCTCATTTTTCTTCTTTCTCTTCCACTGAAACCCTCCTTCCTTCCATTTTCTACATTTCTTCTTCAATATATGGGAGAATTGTTCAAAGAAATTATGAAATGAAGTTATATTTGTGATCCTCTCTTCATGATCTTCAAGATGGTGTAAGTATGTTATATTTTATTCAAGTTTGGAAATGGGTTGAAGTTTAGAATTGATATTTGAGTTGATATTTGAGATATTGAGATGTTGGAGATGTTGAAATTGTGTTGGTTTGAATTTTAAAATGGAATTGAAGCCAATGACAAAGTAAAGGAGTTAACTCTTTAGCACGCATGGCATATGTTTGATAAAATGATTCAACAAATGTTTTTATGGCATATTACGGTTAAGAAATTTACGGATCTTGATTTGAAGCAGTATTGGATTAATTATGAATTTTGAACAAAAACTACTATGTTTTGATAGATGATCAAAGTTCTTGAGTTATAGTAGAATTCAGAGGTTCAAGACTTCTCACCTACACATTTCAATCTTCTTTTGGTAATATTTGAAAGGTATGTTACGGTCGGTAACATACGAGGTAAAAGTATCATTTTTATTTTAAATTGAAAATTCTATGGCTCGATGAATTACTTGTGATTTGATGATGATTGTGGCCTTGAGATTAGTTTATTATAATATCGAAATGATGATATTGATTTGCATCATTACATTGCATATTGAGCCACTTGTTGATTCAGATTTGATATGGCGGAGGTCGCCTTGATTTATTGATTTTTTGGACAAATGGGGCTATAGTTGAGTTGGCATAGTGTATGCTGAGGTCGCTGGTATAGCATGAACACTCTCTATATGCGCACCATAGTCCTGGGATTGTAGAACACAGCACCCCACCTCGAGCGGATGAGTCGGTGGATGTTGCTGGGGGATTCTCTTTCCTTGGGTACCCTATGACCAGATGATTCACTTGATCTTGAGATTTATTGATAGCCCACAGCTTCTGATCATGCATTGCATTATATTGCATATTTATGAATTTCATGTGAACTATATGTCATTTTAAATCTCATATGTTATTGATTGTATCATACTGGGTTTATACTCACCGGCATGTCCGGTACCTCTTGTTTTCATGTGCTTGACGGTAGGTGAGGCGAGGCTTGGGATGCCAGAGTCCAGCTCAAGGCGAGGAGATACGAGTTAGAGTGGGATTCTCGGGTCTTAGGAGCTATTTTATGATGTTGGGATTTCTTTATTTTGGCATGTTGAAAATTATATTTCAAACATTTGAGACAATTAAATTATTTTGACGATGTTTATGTGGATTTGTGAACCACAAATTATGTATTTTACTCGATCATTTGGTTTGTTACAATTATAATTATTAGTATTAGATATCGGACCCGGGGCCCCACATTAGGTGGGTATCAGAGCGTAAGATATTTGGGAACAGGGTAGATCGAGTCAGTTAGAATTGATTAATCATTTGATATATTTGTTAGCATTTTCATTGTGCTATGATGTGAAATACATGATTTAAATTGAGATATTATATGGTTGAGTTTTATTCGAGATTTTTGAGATTGTTGAGTCTCGAGAGCCAGAGATGATTGATACAAGATTGAGATGATTGTGATTTTGTGATTTTATATGTGTTTGATCTATTGTATATCAGACATGGCTACTCGAGGTAGAGGTCGTGGTAGACATAGACAGAACGTACCAGTGGCACAAGATCAGGGCAGTGCTACTCATACTCAGATGGATATAACTCCGACTCCAATGGAGATACTGTTAGCCAGATTTCAGTCTTTGCATCCACCGATGTTGAAGGGTACAGAGAATGCATTAGAGTGTGAGAACTGGTTGGAGAATATGGATCAGTTATTTGAATCTCTCGAGTATTCAGATGATCGTAGAATTAAATTAGTTGTCCATCAGTTATTGGATGTTGCTAAGAGTTGGTGGATCATGACCAAGAAAGCTTTAGAGGGTCGAGATACGATTGTTACCTGGGATATTTTTAAATCTGAATTTTATCAGCGTTTCTTTCCTACCTCTTACAGGAAAGATAGGGGAGCCGAGTTTGAAAATTGAAAGCAGGGAAATTTGAATATTGAGGACTATGTTGCTAAGTGCTCGAATTTACTGAGATTTGCTCCTCATATAGCATCCGATGAAGAAGCTAAGGCCGATCATTTCATAAATGGTCTTAACCCTGATATCTTTACCTTGGTTAATACCGGAAGGCCTAACACTTTTGCAGAGGCTCTTGATCGAGCCAAGGGAGCTGAAACCGGAATCATTAGGCAGAGAGGTTCTCAGATGCAACGACCCCAACAGCCACAATATCGACAGCAGTTCAGACAGGGTAATAATGGCGGTAACAGTGGCAACATAAGAGAGCAGTTTCGGGCTAGAGGCAAGCAATTTAAGATGCATGGCAGTAATTTTTCGAGTTTTAGTGGATCGAGACAGTCTGGTTCAGTTCAGAGCACTGGTTATTTAAGTCCGACTTGTGGTCAGTGTGGTGGTAGACATTATACCGATCAGTGTAGAGGAATCTCGGGAGCTTGCCACTTGTGGAACCAGGTGGGACACTATGCTCGAGTGTGTCCTAACCGTGGCAGTGATATGTCTCAGAGTGGGGGATCATCAAGACAGACACCACACCAGAATGGTCAGAACCCTACAGTTCATTCCTATCAGCAGTCAAACCGATCAGATCAGAACAAACGGAGTGGTAGCCACAGGGTAGGACAGTCACCTAGACAACAGGGTCGAGTTTTGCACTCACGGAGGATGAGGCACATAATGCTCCAGATAATGTCATTGCAGGTAATTGTTTTCTCTCAGGTTATCCTGCTTATGTTTTGATGGATACTGGTGCATCACATACTTTCATAGCTGAGCACTTTGTCTCATTCCATTCACTGCATTCTGTGCCATTATCATCTACATTATCTATCTCTACATCACTGGGCAAAGTGATGAGGTCAGCAGAAATGATAAGTGGTTGTGAATTTCGTTATGAGGATAATGTCATTGAACTTGATTGTATTGTGTTGGAGATGTCTGATTTTGACTGCATACTTGGTATTGACATGTTGACAAGATTCAGGGCTACTGTAGACTGTTTTCAGAAGATTGTTAAGTTTTGGCCTGATATGACAGATCACTGGACATTCTATGGTAAGGGTTCTCGAGCTAAGATTCCTTTGATATCTGTTTTGTCCAGGACTCGTTTGTTGCAGAAAGGAGCAGAATGTTTCTTGGTTTATGCAATTGATATTTCAAGGTCAATACCTAAATTGGCAGATATTCCAATTGTTAGTGAATTTTCAGATGTATTTCCAGATGAAATTCCAGGATTTCCTCCAGTCCGAGAGGTTGAGTTCAACATTGAGTTGATGCCAGGTACACAGCCTATTTCTAGAGATCCTTATAGGATGGCACCAATTGAACTGAAGGAACTAAAGGAACAACTTGAGGATCTATTGGCTAAAGGATATATAAGACCAAGTGTTTCACCTTGGAGTGCTCCGGTTTTATTCGTGAAGAAGAAAGATGGGTCAATGAGGCTTTGTGTCGATTATAGACAATTGAATAAAGCCACAGTAAAGAATAAGTATCCTTTACCAAGGATTGATGATCTCTTTGACCAGTTGCAGGGTTCTTCAGTATATTCTAAGATTGATTTAAGATCTGGATATCATCAGTTAAGAGTTAGAGAAGCAGATGTGCCTAAGACTGCTTTTCGTACCAGATATGGGCATTTTGAATTTTTGGTTATGCCTTTTGGGTTGACCAATGCACCTGCGGTATTTATGGATTTGATGAACCTTGTGTTTCAAAGGTATATAGATCAATTTGTTGTGATATTCATTGATGATATTCTTATTTATTCAAGATCTGAATTTGAGCATGCCGAGCACTTGAGAGTTGTTTTGCAGATTTTGAGAACTGAAAAGTTGTATGCTAAATTATCCAAATGTGAGTTTTGGTTTGTTAGAGTGGTTTTTCTTGGACATGTGATTTCGAGTGCTGGTATATCAGTTGATCCGAGTAAAGTTGAGGCAGTCATCAATTGGTTTAGACCGACATCAGTTCCTGAGGTACGTAGTTTTATGGGTTTGGCAGGCTATTATCGTAGATTTATTAAAGGATTCTCACAGATTGCGAGGCCAATTACCCAGCTGACACAAAAGAATACACCATTTATTTGGTCACAGACATGTGAGGCTAGTTTTGTTGAACTTAAGCAGAGATTGACTAGTGCTCCAGTTCTGACTATTCCATCAGGTGTAGGAGGATTTACAGTGCACACTAATGCTTCACATCAAGGACTGGGTTGTGTATTAATGTAGCATGGCCGTGTTGTTGCCTATGCTTCACGACAGTTGAAGCCACATGAGTCTAGATACCCAGTGCATGACTTGGAACTAGCAGCAGTGGGTTTTGCCCTAAAGATCTGGCGTCACTACTTGTATGGTGAAAAATTTGAGATATTCACTGATCATAAGAGTTTGAAATACCTCTTTTCACAAGTAGACCTGAACATGAGACAGAGGCATTGGTTAGATTTGTTGAAAGACTATGATTGCGAAATAAAATATTATCCAGGAAAGTCTAATGCAGCAGCCGATGCTTTGAGCAGAAAAGTATGTAATATGTCCTTGATCACTAGCAGTGTATCTGATCTAGTAGAAGAATGTTGTTTATCTGGTTTGGATTTTGTGGTAGATACTCAACCTGTAAGAGTATTTATGATTCAGGCGGAGCCCGAGTTGTTCGTAAAAATTAAAGAGGCCCAAAGGGTAGATCAAAGCATTCAGAAATCAGTTGAACTCGTCAGATCAGGACATCTATCAGAATTTCAGGTCAATACTGATGATATTTTGTTTTTGAATGATCGTATTGTAGTTCCTAATATTTCAGAAATGAGGATACAGATTTTGCGTGATGCTCATTGCAGTAAGTTCAGTGTAAACCCTGGAAGTAAAAAGATGTACAATGACTTGAAGAAACAATTTTGATGAAAAAGAATGAAATCTGACATAGCAGAATTTGTATCTCGTTGTTTGAATTGTTAACAAGTGAAAGCAGAAAAGAAGCGACCAGGAGGTCTTTTGCTTGGCCTTAAGGTTCCAGAATTGTAGTGGGAACATATCACCATGGACTTTGTCACGAAATTGCCGAGGTCGTCGATCGGTTGCGATGCAATTTGGGTTATCGTTGACAGATTAACTAAGTCTTCGTGTTTCATTCCTTATCAGATGACATATAGGCATGATCAGATGGCCAGATTTTACATCAGAGAAGTTTTGAGATTGCATGGTGTGCCTAAGTCAATTGTATCAGATCGTGATCCCAGATTTTCTTCTCATTTTTTTCATAGTTTACAAGAGGCCCTTGGTACTCGTTTGCATTTGAGTACAGCATATCATCCTAGACAAACGTACAGTCAGAACATACTATTCAGACATTAGAGGATATGCTGAGAGCTGTAGTTATGGATTTTGGCATTGGTTGGCAGGATTCGTTACCACTTGTTGAGTTTTCTTATAACAACAGTTATCAAGTAAGCATTGGAATGTCACCATTTGAAGCATTATATGGCAGGACGTGTCGATCTCCTTTGCATTGGGACGATTTATCTGAAGCACCAATTGTAGGACCTGATATGATAGGAGATATGACAGAGAAGGTGAAATTGATTCAGAGGCGTATGAGAGCTGCTCAAGATAGGCAGGCTAAGTATGCGAACATCAGGAGATGGCCGTTGATTTTTGAGAAAGGTGACAGAGTTTTTCTGAAAATATCTTCTTTCCGTGGTACAGTTAGATTTGGAAAGAAGGGTAAATTATCACCGAGATTCATAGGTCCGTATGAGATTTTGGAACGTGTTGGTGATTGGGCTTATAGATTAGCTCTTCCTCCTGCGTTATCAGGTGTTCATGATGTTTTTTATGTGTCCATGTTGAGGAAATATCATCTAGATCCTTCTCATGTACTTCCACCCGATGAAGTTGAGTTAGATCAGAATTTGAGCTACATTGAGAGACCGATTAAAATTCTAGATAGAAAAGATAAGCAACTCAGAAATAAATTGATACCGTTAATTAAAGTACAGTGGAACAGACATGGTGTCGAAGAGGCAACTTGGGAATTATAAGATAAAATGAGACATAAATATCCAGAGTTATTCAAATGAAATACGCTTCTATTCTAAGTTTTCTTTTCAGTATTGATCATTACATCTTAGACTTGAAAGAGATGATTGATTTCGAGGACGAAATCTATTTTTAGAGGGGAGGAATTGTAATGCCCGAATTTTGAAAAAAATAAAATTGTGGCAGTAGTTGTGATGGTTTATGGCTTTACGTTATGGTATGAATGGTAATGAATGTTATAGAATGGAATAGATAATGGATGGGTAGAATCAAAGGTTGAATTTGAGCTAAATAGGTAATAGAAGTGCAGAAACGGTATGGAAAATGTGGCAGTAGTTGTGGTTTTTAGCATAATGTTTTGTATATTGATCCAATTGATGTGAGGCCACTTTTATTAGAAAGATAAGACATAAGGCTATAACTTTCTTATTTTGAGCTTTGGTCAAATCATTAGGGAAGACGAGCCAAAAGCGCCCCGAAGTGTGTCGTGCGTATCGTCGTTCCTACAATGACACATGTTGGGAGATTGAGAATAACTTTTTACTAAGACCTCCAAATGACATGAGGCCAATTGGAGATGCAAGCCAAGACCTATAACTTTGTAGTTTACCACTTTCGCAAATTCTGAAGTTAAAAATGCGTTCTTGGCAGAATACTGCGCGCCCCTGCGCAGGATCCGGCGCAATGGCGCGCCCAGTGCTGAAATTTTGGGTGTTGGGAAGTATGGTGCGTGTCCCTGCGCCAAAACACGCGCCATGGCGCCCAGAACTTGTACAAAAAACGTGTTTTGGTGTTGGAAAGGCATAAAAATCGAATTGTATCATAATTTTCCTCATTTTTCTTCTTTCTNTTAGAAGCAAGGTAAGAAAGCTTATTTCCTTGAGTTAGTAATTGAAGAGAAAACAATGTGTTGTTTGGTTTGAGTGTTGAGGTAAAGTTGTTAATATAATGATTGATGGTATTATTATTGTATGTATTGATATTTTGAAAAGAAATGGAATTGAAGACAAGGGCAAAGTAAAGGAGCTAACTCTTTAGCACGCATGTCATGTGTTTGGTTAAATGATTCAATAAATGTTTTTATGGCATATTACGGTTAAGAAATTTACGGATCTTGATTTGAAGCAGTATTGGATTAATTATGAATTTTGAACAGAAACTACTCTGTTTTGATAGATGATCAAAGTTCTTGAGTTATAGTAGAATTCAGAGGTTCAAGACTTCTCACCTACACATTTCAATCTTCTTTTGGTAATATTTGAAAGGTATGTTACGGTCGGTAACATACGAGGTAAAAGTATCATTTTTATTTTAAATTGAAAATTCTATGGCTCGATGAATTACTTGTGATTTGATGATGATTGTGGCCTTGAGATGAGCTTATTATAATATCGAAATGATGATATTGATTTGCATCATTACATTGCATATTGAGCCACTTGTTGATTCAGATTTGATATGGCGGAGGTCGCCTTGATTTATTGATTTTTTGGACGTATGAGGCTATAGTTGAGTTGGCATAGTGTATGCGGAGGTCGCTGCTATGGCCTGAACACTCTCTATATGCGCACCACCTCGAGCGGATGAGTCGGTGGATGTTGCTGAGGGATTCTCTTTCCTTGGGTACCCTATGACCAGATGATTCACTTGATCTTGAGATTTATTGATAGCCCACAGCTTCTGATTATGCATCGCATTATATTGCATCTTTATGAATTTTATGTGAACTATTTGTCATTTTAAATCTCATATGTTATTGATTGTATCATACTGGGTTTATACTCACCGGCATGTCCGGTACCTCTTGTTTTCAAGTGCTTGACAGTAGGTGAGGCGAGGCTTGGGATGCCAGAGTCCAGCTCAAGGCGAGAAGATACGAGTTAGAGTGGGATTCTCGGGTCTTAGGAGCTATTTTATGATGTTGGGATTTCTTTATTTTGGCATGTTGAAAATTATATTTTAAACATTTGAGAGGAGCTATTTTTTTTGACGATGTTTATGTGGATTTGTGAACCACAAATTATGTATTTTACTCGATCATTTGGTTTGTTACAATTATAATTATTAGTATTAGATATCGGACTCGGGGCCCCACATTAGGGACTAGCTATTAAGGAACAGAGTTTTGATTGACTTTCAGCGGAGATCTGTTCTAGTCCGACCGCCTGGGATGGCGCAGTTCTTATTCGAGCCAGACAGGTACTTTCCTATACCGCGCATTATACCTTGTGTCCAGGCTAGGAAGCTCATGCATAGAGGGTGTCGGGCGTTTTTAGCGACTTTTGTATCCTTACCGATGCACCCAGTCAGTCAGCATCCGATGTTCCCATTGTTAGGGATTTTCTAGACGTTTTTCCTGAGGACGTCTCTGGTATGCCACCCGAGCGAGAGGTGGAGTTTTCTATTGAGCTTATGCCAGGTACGGTACCAATCTCAAAGGCCCCGTACCGATTAGCACCGACAGAGATGGCAGAACTGAAGAAGCAGATTTAGGAACTTCTTGACAAGCAGTTCATTCGCCCGAGTTTTTCCCCATGGGGCGCACCAGTTTTTTTTGTGAAGAAGAAAGATGGTTCGATGAGGCTCTGTATTGATTACCGGGAGTTGAACAGGGTTACAGTGAAGAACAAGTACCCACTTCCGCGGATTGAGGATTTATTTGATCAGTTACAGGGAGCTTCAGTATTCTCAAAGATTGATCTGCGTTCCCGTTATCACCAGTTGAGGGTGAAAGAAGCCGATGTTCTCAAGATTGCTTTTAGGACTCGTTACGGCCACTTCGAGTTCCTTGTGATGCCGTTCGGTTTGACGAATGCGCTAGCGATCTTCATGGATCTCATGAATGGCGTATTTCAGCCGTATCTTGACCAGTTTGTGATAGTATTCATAGACGACATTCTCGTCTACCCAAAGAATCACGAGGAGCACAGCAGACATCTGACCACAGTTTTACAGACCTTACAAAAGCACAAGCTGTTCGCGAAGTTCGGTAAGTGCGAGTTCTTGTTAGAAAAGGTGGCGTTCTTCGGCTACATCGTTTCTAGCAGCGGCATTGAGGTAGACCTAGCGAAAGTTGCTGCAGTCAGAGATTGTGTTGTGCCGCAGAATGCATCTGAGATCCGTAGTTTTCTTGGGCTTGCAGGATATTATCAGAAGTTTATTCAGGGATTCTCCTCTATCGCAGTTCCACTCACGTCGTTGACAAAGAAGAATGTTAAATTTGTGTGGAGCGATGACTGTCAGAAGAGCTTCGATACTTTGATGCAAGCTCTTATCTCAGCACCAGTATTGGCCATGCCGTCAGGGCCCGGTGAGTTTTTATTGTGTACCGATGCTTCGAAGCTCGGACTAGGCGCAGTGTTGATGCAGCATGGGAAGGTGATAGCATATGCTTCTCAACAGTTGAAAACCCATGAGAAGAACTACCTTACCCACGATCTAGAGTTGGCAGACGTAGTTTTTACCTTGAAGATTTGGAGGCATTATTTGTACGGGGAGAAGTGCCAGATCTTTACCGACCATAAGAGTCTCAAGTACTTCTTTACGCAGAAAGAGCTGAATATGCATCAGAGGCGTTGGTTGGAGCAAGTGAAGGACTACGATTGTGACATTAGCTACCACCATGGTAAAGCTAATGTAGTTGTGGATGCATTAAGCAGGAAAGTTACAGTGATGGCTCATTTGACGATTTCGAGACCTCTTCAGTGCGAGATGCAGAGGTTTAATCTAGAGACATATCCACGAGGTAGAGTTCCTCGTCTATCTACTTTGACGATTCAGTCTTCTCTTCTAGACCGTATTCGCAGTGGTCAGTCAGCAGACGATAAGTTAGCAAAGTGGAAGCAGAGAGATGAGGCCAAGGGCAGTATCTTGTATACAGTTAGCGACGGTATTGTGAGCTATCGAGGCAGAATGTGGGTTCCTAGCAGTGGTTCTATTCGAGCAGATATTTTATCAGAGGCCCACAAGTCGCCGTACTCTATTCACCCTGGGAGTACGAAGATGTACAAAGATCTGCAGTTACTGTATTGATGGCCCGACATGAAGAAGGATATCAGACGTTTTGTATCCGAGTGCCTGACATGTCAGCTTGTGAAAGCGGAGCATCATAGACCAGCAGGTATGCTCAAGCCTCTTCCTATTCCCGAGTGGAAGTGGGAGAATGTTACCATGGACTTCGTGACCGGTTTGCCAAAGTCAGCCAGAGGATCAAATGTTATCTCGGTGATTGTTGATCGTCTTACCAAATCAGCGCACTTCTTGCCTATCAAGACGACTTTCACCATGATTCAGTATGCAGAGTTGTATATCCGGGAGATAGTCCGACTTCATGGTATTCCAGTTTCTATCGTGTCTGACAGAGACCCTAGATTCACTTCCTCATTTTGGAAGAGTTTGCATTCGACTATGGGTACAAAGTTGTTGTTTAGCATAGCTTTCCACCCTCAGACAGATGGGCAGTCAGAAAGGGTTATCCAAATTTTAGAGTATCTTCTCCGTGCTTGTGTTATTGATTTCTCAGGGAGTTGTGAGTCGAATTTGCCATTGGTAGATTTCACCTATAACAACAGTTTTCAGTCGTCTATAGGTATGGCTCTGTATGAAGCACTATATGGTCGCAAGTGCAGATCGCCTATTCACTGGGATGAAGTAGGGGAGAGATCAGAATTGGAGTTGTCACTTTGATTGTTGCACTCCCAAGAGCAGGTTGTCCACAAGTAGTATAATTCGGTGAGTCCGATATCGTATCCACGGGGAAGCTAAGGTAATTACAAGTCCACAACAATGTCTTTTTGTTTTTTTTTTTTTGGTTTCTTTTTAATTTTAATTGTTTGAATCTTTAATGGGTAAATTTTAATTGTTCAAATTTTAATTTAAGTAGTTGAGATTAAAGGATCCACTCTTGGTATTTTAATAAAGTTAACATTAACGAACAATATTGAAATCCACTTAATAAAATGGTTCCAATATATTAAATAATCATATTTATATTATGTTATAAATTATTATCTTATAAGTATATAATATATACCAAAACTTATAAATGTG
>NC_133314.1:12771735-12787125 GCF_012295235.1 Primulina huaijiensis | reverse complement strand
TTTTTTTTATTTTTGTATCAGCAATTATGGGAAACTGATTAAACCGACTATGAGAGTCACGGAGTACCGTTATCCGCCATTTAACCGGGAAAATAAAAAGATTAAGGAAACCTGAAATAAAAACAAACAAAATTAAATGCAACACAAAAAAAAAATCAAGGATCGGAAAGGGAAATGAACTCTTCTTGAAAAATTTCATTTTCTAAAAATGGTTTAAGCCTTTGTCCATTTATTTTAAAAACATCACCATTTTTAGGATTTTCAATATCCACAGCTCCATAAGTATACACATGCTTTACAACATATGGGCCTGTCCATCTTGATCGTAATTTTTCTGGGAATATGTGAAGTCGAGAATTATAAAGCAAAACTTTTTTACCAATCTCAAAAGATTTTCTAAGAATTGTTTTATCATGAAATGATTTGATTTTTGCTTTATAAATCCTTGAATTCTCATACGCGTCATTTCTGAGTTCATCAAGTTCATTAAGTTGCAATTTACGCAATTTGTTGGCATCATCCATGCTTGAATTTAAAGTTTTGATCGCCCAATAAGCTTTATGTTCCAATTCCACAGGCAAATGACAATGTTTTCCATAAACCAACCTATAGGGAGACATATTCAATGATGTTTTAAAAGCTGTTCGATATGCCCAAAGTGCATCATTAAGTCGCAGAGACCAATCTTTTCTATTTGAGTTAACAGTTTTTTCCAAAATTTGCTTTATCTCCCTATTAGCTAATTCAACTTGTCCATTTGTTTGAGGATGATAAGGAGTAGTTACTTTGTGAGTAATACCATATTTTTTCATTAATGAAGCAAATGGTTTATTAACAAAGTGAGTTCCCCCATCACTTATCATGGCTCGAGGAATTCCAAATCTACTAAAAATATTTTCTTTTAAAAATTTGATGACGATTTTATGATCATTTGTTCGACATGGAATTGCCTCTATCCATTTGGAAACATAATCAACTGCAACTAAAATATACAAGTATCCAAACGACGGTGGAAAAGGTCCCATAAAATCTATTCCCCAACAATCAAAGATTTCAATTTCAATAATAGGATTCAAAGGCATCATGTTTCTTTTTGAAATCGCACCCAATTTTTGACAATTTTCACAGATCTTGCAGATTTCGTGGGTGTCTTTAAACAAAGTGGGCCAATAAAATCCACACTGCAAGATTTTTGCAGCTGTTTTCTTTGAAGAAAAATGTCCTCCGCATGCTTCTGAATGACAAAATTTAATGACACTACTTACCTCATTGTCGGGTATGCAACGTCGAAAAATTTGATCCGGACAATACTTGAACAGATACGGATCATCCCAATAAAAGTTTTTTACCTCATTCAAAAATTTTCTTTTATCTTGAGAACTCCATTGCGGTGGCATTTTTCCTGTCACAAGAAAATTTACTATGTTAGCAAACCAAGGTGTAGTAGTAACTGAAAATAGATGTTCATCAGGAAAATTATCGTTAATTGGTGTCATTTCACAAGATGATCCTGTTACTAGTCTCGATAAATGATCGGCTACGACATTCTCGGTTCCTTTTTTATCTTTGATCACAATGTCAAATTCTTGGAGCAACAAAATCCATCGTATCAGTCGTGGCTTTGCATCCTGTTTGGTCAACAAATATCTAATAGCAGAATGATCAGTAAACACGATAGTTGTTGATCCAATCAAATAAGAACGAAATTTATCTAATGCAAATATTACAGCAAGTAGTTCTTTTTCAGTTGTGGAGTAATTCATTTGAGCATTGTTTAAAGTTCTACTTGCATAATATATCACATAAGGCTTACCGTTTCTTCTTTGACCCAATACTGCACCGACTGCATAATCACTCGCATCGCACATGATTTCAAATGGTAAAGACCAATCAGGAGGTTGCATGATAGGAGCTGATGTTAAATGTCGAATGATTTTATCAAAAGTATTTTGACATTCTTGAGTCCACTCAAATGCAGTGTCTTTTGTTAAGAGATTACAAATGGGTTTAGAGATTAAACTAAAGTCCTTTATGAACCTCATATAAAATCAAGCATGTCCCAAAAATGAGCGAATTTCTTTAATGGTTTTTGGAGGGGGTAAATTGGCAATGACATCAACTTTTGCTTTATCAACTTCAATTCCATGAGATGACACGACATGTCCCAAAACAATTCCATAAGTAATCATGTAATGACATTTTTCCCAATTTAAAATAAGACATTTTTCTTCGCATCTTTTTAAACTTTTTCCAAATTTTCAAGACAATTATCAAATGTATTCCCAAAGACAGTTAAATCATCCATGAAAATTTCCAAACAATTTTCAACCATGTCGCAAAAAATGCTTAGAATACATCTTTGAAATGTTGCTGGGGCATTGCATAATCCAAATGGCATCCTTCTAAATGCAAATGTTCCAAAAGGACATGTGAATGTAGTTTTATCTTGATCTTCGAGTGCAATGGGAATTTGATAATAACCTGAATATCCATCAAGAAAACAGTAGTATGGATGACCTGCTACTCTTTCTAAAATTTGATCCAAAAATGGTAATGGAAAATGATCTTTTCTAGTGGCGTCATTTAATTTTCTATAATCAATACACATCCGCCAACTAGATGGGACTCGACTTGTTAACAATTCA
The DNA here is from genome assembly GCF_012295235.1 of Primulina huaijiensis. Classification (NCBI taxonomy): domain Eukaryota; kingdom Viridiplantae; phylum Streptophyta; class Magnoliopsida; order Lamiales; family Gesneriaceae; genus Primulina; species Primulina huaijiensis. The sequence continues at coordinate 12,784,480 of NC_133314.1, read as the reverse complement.
CCTTTTTCATTTTTTATCACTGTGATGCCAGATTTTTTCGGAACTACTTGTGTTGGGCTTACCCACTTACTATCAGAAATAGGGTAGATAATCCCAACATCAAGTAGTTTGAGAACTTCAGTTTTCACAACATCTTTCATGTGTGGATTTAATCTCCTTTGTGGTTGTTGAGATGTTTTTGCATTTTCTTCTAAGTGAATTTTGTGAGTGCAAATTAGTGGATTAATGCCCTTGAGATCTTTTAGTGTCCAACCAATTGCATTTTTATGTCTTTTAAGCATATCAACTAATTTACCTTCTTCATCACTTGCTAGTTTGGAAGAAATTACCACCGGATATGTTTCATCTTCTCCAAGAAATGCATACTTCAATTCTTCTGGCAAGGGTTTTAACTCCAATATGGGTGGTTCGTCTTTGTTCTCATATTTTGCATCAAATTCTTTCTCTGATCCTGGTAACGAGTGATACCTGATAAAATCATCAAGATCAATTTCAATATTTTCTTTAACAGTTTCAATTGAACAAATATCTAATTGATCACGAGTACTCCCTTCTTGAATGTTTTCTTCCACAAGAGTTTCAATAAGATTTTCATCTTCACTTTCATCTCCTTTGTCATGTGGTTGCTTACAAAGATTAAACACATTAAGCTCCAAGGTCATGTTACCAAATGACAACTTCATTATTCCATTCCTGCAATTTATAAGAGCATTAGAAGTTGCTAAAAATGGACGACCTAAAATTACAGGAATTGCATTACAAGCTTCGATAGGTTGTGTATCTAAAACTATGAAATCGACAGGATATACAAAGTTATCAACTTGGACCAACACGTCTTCTACCATACCTCTTGGCACTTTAACAGATCTATCAGCAAGTAAAAGTGTTACCGAAGTAGGTTTTAACTCGCCTAGATTGAGTTCTTGATAAACTGAATATGGAAGTAAATTCACACTAGCTCCAAGGTCAAGCAAGGCTTTTTTAATCTTTCGTTCTCCAATAATACAAGAAATAGTAGGACAACCAGGGTCTTTGTATTTCAAAGCATTATTATTTTGAATGATTGCACTTACTTGTTCGGCTAAAAATGCTTTCTTTTTCACATTCAATTTTCTTTTCACAGTGCACAAGTCTTTCAAAAATTTGGCATATGATGGTACCTGTTTTATTGCATCTAATAAAGGAATATTAACTTTTACTTGTTTAAAAATATCATATATATCAGAATTCAAATTTGATTTTTTTGTATTTTTCAATGCATGAGGGAATGGTGGTGACACTGTCTGTTGAACCTCCTCTTCGCAAGTTATGGGTTCCACTTCCTTACCCTTTGGAGTTGATTTATCATCATCTTCACAAGGTTCAAGAATGGATTTTTCCACAACCTTACCACTTCGAAGGGTAATAACAGATTTTACCTGATCCATCGGTTGAGTTCCAGAAGTTCCAGTTTGTGAATGATGATCCTTGGGATTAGGCTGTGGTTGTGAAGGAAATTTACCTTTTTCATGAACATTAAGTGCAGATGCAAATTTAGCAAGAGTATCTTTCAAATCTGTCATGGTTTGAGCAGTTTGAGTATTGATAGACTCTTGCTTTGCAATGAAAGAATTCAATATATCTTCCAAATTCCTTTTAGGTGGAGGAACATAAGGTGCATAATTTTGAAAATTTTGTTGATTTTGGAAATGTGGTTGTGAAAATTGTGCAGCATTATCATTCCTCCAACTAAAATTTGGATGATTTCGCCAACCTGGATTGTAACTTTGAGAAAATGGTTCAAAATTTGGCCTTTTGAGATTGTTTAAAACATTGGCTTGTTCATGGAGACATTCTTTAAAAGAAGGCAAAGTGGGACAATCTTTTGTAGAATGATCACTTGTATCACAGATGTGACATGCAATTTCTTGAACAGATTTTAATTGACCATTCTTTTTCAATTCAAGTGCCTCAACTTTTCTTGCCAAAGAGGTAAATCTAGCTTGAAGATCATGTTCATCTTTGAGAGTGTACATACCTCCACCAGATGTAGGAGATTGAATCTTGTTTGATGGTTCGATTGTACCTATAGTGTCCCAATTTTGAGCATTTTCAGCTAATGAATCGAGATACTCAATTGCCTCATTTGGATCTTTATCTTCAAATGTTCCATTACACATAAATTCAACCATTTGCCTATCTTTAGGTGTTAAGCCTTCATAAAATTGAGAAACAACTCTCCAAATTTCAAAACCATGATGTGGACAAAGATTAAGCAATTCTTTATATCTATCCCAACACTGATAAAAAGTTTCTCCTTGTTTTTGAGTGAAAGTGATGATTTGCCTTTTGAAAGAATTTGTTCTATGAGATGGAAAAAACTTTTTCAAAAATTGTTGTTGCAATTCATCCCAAGTTCGAATGGATCCCGATCTAAGATTTTGTAGCCAAGTTTTAGCTTTATCTTTTAAAGAAAAAGGAAAAAGCTTAAGTCGAATGGTGTTCATGCTACAATTTAGATCATTATATGTGTTGCACACTTCTTCAAACTCTCGTAAATGCATGTATGGATTTTCAGAATCTAAGCCATGAAAGTTGGGTAAAAGTTGGATAATACCAGGCTTAAAATTGAAATGAGATGCATCAGGGGGAAAAACTAGACATGAAGGTGCACTAGTACGTGTAGGATTCATGTGATCTCTAAGTGTTCTTCGTCTATCATGATCATGTTGAGATTGAATTTCATCTTCATTTTCTTGGATGGGTTCTTCCGCCATGTTTTGTGAAAATAAAGGGTTATTTCGAATGAGTCGACCACTAAGTGTACGTGACCAAATAATGCTCATGCAAATGCAAATGCAAAAGAATAAAAACACACAAAAGCAATAAAAATTCAAATAAAGAAAAATAAACTATAAACAAAATTAAATAGACTTGAAATTAAATTATACTTCCCCGGCAACGGCGCCAAAAACTTGTTGTCACTTTGATTGTTGCACTCCCAAGAGCAGGTTGTCCACAAGTAGTATAATTCGGTGAGTCCGATATCGTATCCACAGGGAAGCTAAGGTAATTACAAGTCCACTACAATGTCTTTTTGTTTTGTTTTTGTTTTTGTTTCTTTTTAATTTTAATTGTTTGAATCTTTAATGGGTAAATTTTAATTGTTCAAATTTTAATTTAAGTAGTTGAGATTAAAGGATCCACTCTTGGTATTTTAATAAAGTTAACATTAACGAACAATATTGAAATCCACTTAATAAAATGGTTCCAATATATTAAATAATCATATTTATATTATGTTATAAATTATTATCTTATAAGTATATAATATATACCAAAACTTATAAATGTGGTCAAGTATTTATTGTGCTATATATATTTGTAAACACTAAATCAAGGTTCCCACTTTAAATGGTTGGTAAAACCAAACAAACATTTAAATGGTACCAATAAATTAATACTATGATATATTCATATATAATAAATCAAGGAATCCAAGTTAAATGGTTGGTAAAACCAAACTAACATTTAAATGGTTCCAAGAATTTAATATTATAATATATTGATATATAATAAATCAAGGCATCCACTTTAAATGGTTGGTAAAACCAAACAAACATTTAAATGGTTCCAAGAATTTAATATTATAATATATTCATATATAATAAATCAAGGCATCCACTTTAAATGGTTGGTAATACCAAACTAACATTTAAATGGTTCCAAGAATTTAGTGTAACATATAGCAACAATAAATCAAAACTCCCACTTATAAGTAGGGTATAAAAATGCTTAAAGAAATAAATATAACATAAACAATAAATAATGATTAAATAATATAAAACATAGATTCTCACCTTTTAATAACCTTATTATCATGCCAAGAGTTTCACCTTATCATCTCAACTTTAGGAAGTTAGCTATTCATTATTCAAAGTGTAAAACTTTGAATATGAAATTAACATGCTAATTGTATTTAAATGAAGAAATAAAGGAAAAATATAGAGAGAAATATTATGAACTCAAAGGTTTGTTCATAGAATGAGGGATATCCCTATTTATAGCCAAATTTGGGGAGACAACCACAAATAAAATATTATTTTTTACACATAAGTCTTCATTGGTGTTCCAAGATATTATATTATATTACACATCACTTTTGAAAATCTTCTTCTCCGAATTTTCTTATTCACATAAAAAAAAACATGTGGATAATTGAGTTATCTAGTTGTGGTATTTTTTTCAAACCATTTGACCAAGTAATTTGAGAGATATGGTCAAAATACTAGAGCATGGTAAAACTGCCACTCCTTTGGTAACTTTATTTGTTGCTTAATTTGATCTCAATTGTGAGAGGATTTTTATCTCATGCTTGTCAACAATATTGTAGATATTATAATCAACTTTCTACAGGTCCAAGAATCATCTTAATCTCATTTGCAACGCCAAGTTTATTCTTATTTTATCGAACCTGTAAAAAATAGTAAAAACTTGTAATTACACAACAAATTATATTTTTTACAATTTATTATAAAACATATAATATTTAAACATTTAATAAAACAAAAACTATATATTTATATTATAAAACATTTAATTAATGTACAATTTCTATGTTTATCAATTGGGTCCAGAGATCATTCAGCAGACCGCCGATGTAGTAGTCAAGATCCGTGATAGGATGAGGACTGCTGAGAGTCGACAGAGGAGTTATGCGGATCAGCGGAGGATAGATCTAGAGTTTGCTGTTGGATACCATGTTTTCGTGAAGGTAGCACCTATGAAAGGTGTCATGCGATTCGGGAAGAAAGGGAAGCTTAGTCCGAGATTCATCGGACTATTTGAGATCCTCGACAGGGTTGGGACGCTAGCTTATCGTGTTGCTCTTCCGCCGAATCTGTCCGGAGTACACAATGTGTTCCACGTCTCTATGCTGAGGAAGTATTTGGCAAATCCTTCGCATATCTTGAACTTCGAACCGTTGCAGCTCACTCCGAACCTGTCTTATGAAGAAAGACCCGTGCAGATCTTAGACAGATAGGAGAAAAAGCTTCGGAACAAACCGGTGAAGCTAGTGAAGGTCAAATGGCTTAATCATTCGGAGGAGGAGGCTACGTGGGAGTCTGAGCCAGAGATGAGGAGTCGTTACCCCGAATTATTTGGTAAGTTTTAATTTCGAGGACGAAATTTCTTTTAAGGGGGGGGGGGGAGGGGGAGTTGTAGAACCCATTAAATCAGACTACGTATAAGTCATGCATAATTACTATTATTTAAATTAAAATGATTTTTATGCATGAGGATTTAAATTTTTTTCATTAAATTTGTTGAGTTATTTTACGCAGTAGTTTAATTTTATCTTTTCAGTTAGATAAGTGAGGTCGGACTAGAGTTGGAGTATTGAAGATAAAATTTAATGATAAGAAAACATTCCTAGAATTTATTTAAGATAAATAATAATTTATTTTAATGTAAAAGAAATTTTAAGAATTTAATTAATTAATTAGAGATAAGTAGTAAATAAATTCTTTTATGTCCAATAATTTAATTAAAAGCCTAAAATAAAATATGTGACCAATTCAGATAAGTTAATCTAGGCTTATTTTATTTAAGAAATTGTAACTTGTCGGAAATATAATTTCGGTTGTTTGACAAACCATTTATCTATTGGACTAACTGATCAAGTATTCGTATTTTACAACTTGCCTAACTGAAGTATCACGTGAGTTATCAATGGCAACCGAATCCAGCTGAAATGAACCTTCGGTGTTAACTGACTAATCAGTTGGAAACCGATCAGTTGAACCTAACTGGATTTCTGAAGACAACTGACTGATCAGTTGGAAACTGATCAGTTGACTCACTCAGCACAAGCTTATCAGCTACTTTTATCAGCTGATCGCACAGCCATACACGTCATCAAATGAAAGAGATGTTCAACCGACATCAGTACAAGCAGATTGTAACTCGTAGTGGAACGCCGCATTTCAGAGTCTACAGTGTACGATTGTCAGGAGAATATCGACGTGGCAATCAACGGATATAAAATTCAAATATTATATTAAGTTGCCGTTGGAAGAGAAGCCTATAAATAGGCGAAGAGATCAGCTGAAGAATAGAGATAGAAGAACAACTATTTTACTCAAGCTGTTACTCTGTTGAAATCAAAAGCTCACTCTTACTAAGTTCTATCTGTAGCATTCAAGGCTACCTTCTTTGAGCTTGTTGGCACACTGTAATCTTTGTTATATTGTTAAGTTGTGTTAATATCAGTCATGAACTGAAATAGCCTGTTGTAACTAAGAGTTTCAGTTTTGGCACTGATAAGACCAAACTGAAGTGGGTCAGTACAAACATTGTATTCGCTCAAAGTCTTTTAGTAGAAATCCTATCTTCGTGATAGAAGGGGTGACGTAGGAGTTATTCCATTCTCCGAACATACAGAAACAAATCGCGTGCTTTTCATTTCAGTTACCTTTTATTTTAGTTATTCAATCTTTCATTCAATTTACTTCCGCATCTGTTTTCTCAGTTAAACTGATTGTCATCGACTGACGGGATATTGAGTACCAGTTTGTCATTAAACTGAACTCAACTTACGAAAAACGAACATAATCTGTGAGTGTTTATTCAACCCCCCCTTCTAAACACTTTTCACTTCTTAACCGATCCTTTCAAGTGATATCAGAGCGGTTATATCTCGTCTCAGAATATCTACACTTTCAAACTGATCATTATGTCTTCCTTCAACAAGATCCCTCTGTTTTCCAGAGAGGACTTTGATGACTGGAAAATAAGAATGCAGGCTCACTTAGCTGCACAAGATGATGACATGTGGTACGTTATCACTGACGGACTGATGAAGATTCTGAAAGCCAATACAGCAGTAGCTATTACAGAAGGGGCACCTCACCGTATTGAAAAGCCCAGAGATGAATGGACAACAGAAGACAAAAGAAAAACAAATTTGGATAATGTGGCAAAGGATATACTGTACAAGACACTGGACAAAGTAACCTTCAGCAAGATCAAGATGTGTAAGACATCTAAGGAGATTTGGGAAAAGTTGATCCAGCTGTGTGAAGGAAACGAACAAACCAAAGAAAATAAACTTTCTGTTGCTGTGCAGAAGTTTGACAACATCAAGATGAGAACTGGAGAATCGATGCATGAGTATGATGAGAGAGTCAGCTGCATCATCAATGAACTCAATGCACTTGGAAAAGTATATACCAACAAAGAAGTTGCATTAAAAGTAATCAGAGGTCTTCCCAAGGAGTGGGACGTAAAGACCATGGCAATGAGAGAATCCAAGGATCTAAACAGAGTTGAGCTTCATGATCTATTCGCTGATCTGAAAGCCTATGAGTTTGAGCTACGAACTCGAGAAGGAGAGCCTTCTACTCCAGCAGTCACAACTGCATTAGCTACTGTCAGAACAGAACCAACTGGTTCAGTCGAGAAGTCTGCTGATCAATTGAGCAATGATGCTATGTCATTGTTCATTAAAAAATTCGGAAGATTTATGAGAAGAAATCAAGGAAACTTCCAGAAGAATTATCAGAGAAATAATTCTAAAGAGGAATCAAATGGCTGCTACAACTGTGGCAAACCCGGTCACTTCATTGCTGACTGTCCCAAACCCAAGAAGGACAGTCAGGGCTCGACTGAAAGAAGAAAGAAGTCATATGAGCATAGAAAGAGATCCAAGGATGATAAGAAGTTTTCCAGAAAGAAGCATGAGGTACTCTTAGCTGAAGAAAGTAAATCTAAATGGGCAGAAACTGACAGCGAGGACTCAGAACCAGAAACCTCATGCAGTTCCAGTGATGGTGAAGAGGGAGTGAAGTGTCTAATGGCTGGTGATACAGAAGAGGAGTCAAGCAGTCAATAGGTATTTGACTTCAGCTCAACTGATTTCACTAGAGAAGAACTTATTTCAACTCATCATGACATGGTTAATGAGTATCATAAGCTTGCCTTATCGATTGAAAAGGCCAGAGCAAAGCAAACTGATCCCATAGACAATAAAACTAAAACTGATGAATCAGTTGATGTGTTGAGTCTGAAAAGGGAGATTGCTGACCTCAATGCTGAAAAGAGCAGGAATCAATCAATGATTCAAAAGTTGACGCTTGAGAATTCAAAGAAAACTGAGCTCATTCAGGCTTCGAACAAATCTTCTGTTGCATTAACTGAAATGCAGAACTCACAGAAATCAGCTACTGATAAAACTGGTTTAGGGTTCAGCGCCCAAGATGAAATGATTCCCAATGATACTTGACAAAAACTGAATATGGATAAAGGGAAATACATTCACTTTGTCAAATCAGTTATGGTACAAGAACAAGTTGAGCCAAGTAAACTGGTTGAACGGCCTACTGAAAGTATGAACAAAGCTAGAAGATATGGTATTGGTTATAGCCCAAAAGTTTTAACTGACTCACGTAGTCAATCATCAAAAAGATTCAGCAGAAAATATTCAAATGGCTACTCCAATTACTATAACAGCAAGCCGGTTCAGAAAAGATATCGGCTGAACAATCAGTCGAACAAAGCTAAATCACATGTCGTATCATCTGCACAATACACACCAAACACACACAAATCGAGAAAGACCATCTGGAATACAGCAACTGGACAGTCAGTCAGACTAATTCAAGTCTGGGTTCCTAACGGACTAATCAGTTTAGGACCCAAATAGAAAAGGGTACCAAAAATTAAATCTTGTATGTGACTGCAGGTAACAGGTACAATTAAAGAATCAATCTGGTACTTGGATAGTGAATGCTCACGACACATGACGGGAAATGCAGATCTGTTATCTCAACTGATCAAGTACACTGGACCAAACATCAGTTTTGGAGATAATTACAAAGGTAAAACTGTGGGTAAGGGTAAGCTTATCCAGGGTAACTTTACCATTAATGATGTTTTATTAGTTGAGAATCTCAAGTATAATCTGATTAGCATTTGAAAGTTATGCGATAATTGATTCTCAGTTCAGTTTGACAAAAACTCTTGTTCAGTCAAAGACTCAACTGATGAGGTTATTCTAACTGGCAAACATTGTGGAAACACTTACAAAGTCAGTTGGAATGATCAACCTTATGCACCAGTATGTTTCATTGCTTCAAAGATCTCTAAAAACTGGTTGTGGCATAAGAGATTGAACCACCTGAACTTTAAATCCATTGCATATCTGAGTAACCACGATCTTGTAACTGGTTTGCCCAAAATACATTTTTTCAAAGATAAAATTTGTTCAGCATGTCAGTTTGGTAAACAAGTAAAATCTTCTTTTAAAAACAAGGGCCGTAAATCTTCTTCCCGATGCTTAGAACTATTACATATGGATCTCTTTGGTCCAATACCAATCATGAGCTTAGGGGAAATGAAATACACCTTGGTGATTGTGAATGATTTTTCAAGATTTACTTGGGTTATTTTTCTCAAATCCAAAGACCAACCTGCTGCACAACTGATCAAGCTTTTCAAAAGATTATTAAATGAAAAATCAGTTGGAATTGATAGAAACAGATCTGATCGAGGAACTGAATTCATCAATCAAACTCTTTCAATTTTTTTTAGAAAATGCTGGAATTAAGCATGAGCTCTCAGCAGCTAGAACTCCTCAGCAAAATGGTGTAGCTGAAAGGAGAAACCGGATCCTTAATATAACTGTTATAACAATGCTTGCTGATTCGGGCATTTCTCAAAGGTTTTGGGCAGAGGCAGTAAACACTGCGTGTTATACTCAGAACAGATCGATGATTAATAAGAATCATATGAAAACGCCATATGAGATCTGGCATGGAAGAAAAAGTGTGGTCTTCTACTTTAAAATATTTGGCTGCAAATGTTTTATTCTCGATAATGGTAAAAATCATTTAAAAACATTTGATGCAAAATCTACAGAGGGAATATTTCTTGGATATTCTTCAGTTAGTAAAGCATATAGAGTTTTCAATAAAAATTCTTTGAATGTTGAAGAATCTATCCATGTTGTTTTTGAAGAAAACGCTCTAACTGATAAGCCAACTGATCCAGTTGAGCTAATTGATAGACTTACATAGATCAGTTTGGAGGATGAAGATGAAGAAGATAATCATATCAATCACAACAACCTCCAAACACCAGAACCAGAACTACTAGAACAACCAGTTGAACAGGAAGCTATTCCTGATGTTCAGCTGGAGGAGCCTATTGAGAATATTCAACTGCCAACTAATGAAGCTCCAACTGATACAGAAGCAGTTACCAACTTCGATATAACAAACACTGAACTCAGATGGAAGAAATCACATCCTCTGGAATTGGTGATAAGTAATCCATCTGATCCGGTAAGAACAAGAAATCAGATGCTTAATTTATTTATTCATTCAGCTTTCGTATCACAATTGGAACCAAAGAAAACTGATGAGGCTCTTGCTGATCCAAACTGGATAAATGCAATGCAAGAGGAGCTGAATCAGTTTACCCATAACAATGTCTGGAACTTAGTTCCAAGACCACTTTCAAAAACTGTTATAGGTACAAAATGGGTGTACAGGAACAAACTGAACGAAGATGGTTCAGTTGTGCACAACAAGGCGAGACTGGTAGCACAAGGATATAGGCAGGAAGAAGGAATTGACTACGATGAAACATATGCCCCAGTTGCAAGACTGGAAGCCATCCAAATATTCCTTGCCTATGCATCATTCAAGAACTTCAAAGTCTACCAGATGTATGTGAAGAGCGCATTTTTAAACGGTCAGCTGTAGGAAGAAGTCTATGTAGAGCAACCTCCAGGTTTCATCAATCATACTTTTCCTGATCATGTCTACCATTTGAACAAAGTCTTATATGGTCTGAAACAAGCTCCAAGAGCTTGGTATGAAACGCTTTCAAAATTCCTAACTGATCATGATTTTTCAGTTGGATCAATTGATAAGACCTTGTTCAAATTCTCTAAGAATGGTCATATTCTACTTGTTCAAATTTACGTTGATGATATTATATTTGGGTCAACTAACCCCAGATTATGCGAGAAGTTTGCTAAGTTGATGCAGGACAAATTCGAAATGAGCATGATGGGTGGACTGACATTTTTCCTTGGACTGCAAGTGAAGCAACTGGAAACTGGTATCTTTATTAGTCAGACCAAATATACGAATGAACTGCTTAAGAAATTTGGCATGGAATCATGCTCAGCAGCAAGCACTCCCATGAGTTCATCAGTCAAACTAGACAATGATCAAGGGGGAATATCAGTTGAGGCGACATTATACAGAAGTTTTATAGGTTCATTATTGTGCCTAACTGCTAGTCGTCCCGATATTGTATTTGCTGTATGCATGTGTGCTCGATTTCAAGCAAATCCTAAGCAATCACATTTCTCAGCCGCCAAAAGGATTTTAAAATACCTTAAGGGCACACAAAATGTTGGGCTGTGGTATTCTAAAGACTCATCTTTCAATTTAGGTGGATATTTAGATGCAGATTATGTTAGAGTAGGTGCACGTCGAGCCAAGTGTTGGCCGAGTGTTCACAATGAAACTCTATGTATAAACGATCTTTATTTTAATAATATTTGAATTTATTGTTTTGGCACTTCTTTATCTGTATACCCATGCTAGTTGCATAGATAAAGCCCTTGAATATACAAATAGTAGAAAGAATATGAGATGCTCATATGATGAGTATCATGAAACTCATATTTGTAACACTGTATATTCTAAACAGTTCCTAGTCGATTCAGCCGCCACTAAGAAGGATATAGGCCGCTCGAGTTCGAGACTAGTATCTGCGATGTGAGTACCATGTTTCATTGGTAGGGGACATTGTGATGTCCGAACATGCAGATAGGTGCTCCTGGTAGAGTGCACTGAGCAACCCTCCATAAAGGACTTTCCAAGTGGTTCTCACTTATCGAGTGGAACAGTCCTAGTTTATGGTTGTACACCATTAGTCCTTATGACCCGGGACAACATTGAGACTCTATGTGCTAGCATTTCACTTTGACTTGTTTACCGACTCTTAAGGGGTCATTAGGTGGCAAGGTTGGGTGTTATGGCGAAACATATAGGAGTCGATGCATTGTAATNAATGGTTGTCGAATCGGTCGGGATATATGAGTTGAAGGGACCGTACTGTACGCTAACCATAATTGAATGGTTCTTGCAGGCACTATCATTTGATACCTAGGGAATCATGTAAGCGATGCTGCTAGGCGTTTAACATGATTGGTTGGGTACTATCAGACTTGAGTTCTGACGTTCTTATTATCAAGGAGTTGATAAGTAAGAATGGAGCAATTGGGGTATGCTCGAATAAGGACATGTTTAGTCCGAATCACAGGGAGATGTGAACCCACGGCTAGTTGTATCAATAAACTATTGAGGGCCACACAAGTACTAGCTTTCTAGATCCCGATGAGAAGTAAAATAGTTCAATGTGTTGAACGGCTTATAAATGAGTTTATAAGCGTAAAGAAAATGGAAGTATGAATTCTATAAGAGAAATGTAAATTTTAATTTATGAAAGTGTTCCTAAATTAAAATTTGGCCAAGTGAATAATGTATTTGAAAATTATGATTTTCATAAACATTATTATGGACTAAATTAAATTAATTCAAGTGTTGAATTAATTAAACACTAGTGGACCTAGTAGAGTCCAAATAATTAAATTAATTCAAGTGTTGGATTAATTAAATCATATTGAGTCTTGTAGAGCTCTATTAAAATAATTATTTAACTAGTGGGACTTGGGTAAATTCAAGTA
>NC_133314.1:12769090-12771635 GCF_012295235.1 Primulina huaijiensis | reverse complement strand
GTTATTATGATTCAGTTAGTCACTTATTTTTCAGCTGATGAGATTGACTATTGCAGAAAAATAAAAGATAAAGCTAAAACAAAATGAGTCTTTATTTAAAGAAATTGTTGCGGATTACACCAAAATATTCTTCTTCAACAAAATCCCTCCATTTTTTCATCCAACCGGATATTTCGCCAGTTGCAGTCTTAAGAAAACTATCAGAAACAGCTATTCGCTCCAGAATAGTCCTCTCTTTGTGGAGCATCAGCTGGTAGACATAACCATCTTCAAAGAGGTTCACCGTCTCGGCGACGTGCAAACGCTCTCTATACTTTTCCAGCTTTGCCAACACTCTAGGAGTGTTCGCTTCTCCACATTCATAGAGGAACTGGAGTCCTTGCAGCTCCTCCCAATAGCGAAGAATTTTATGAAAGACCTCATCTTCTATATCAACTTTACGTTTCTCCAGAGCAGTGTTCATAAACTCTTCAGCGATATCTGGAAGCTTTGAGCTACTTACACCTGCCATTTTATCTGCTGAATATTCGTAACTGATATGTTTGATACTAACTGAGCCACTTCTATTTATAGCGCATGGTCAAGGAAGATGAAAGGGCTCAGTCACTGCAGCAGACGATTAATCTTCCAAGCATAAGATTTTATTTAATTAATCTTGCTTAAGTTCGCTTAATATTTATATGAATTTATTAAGGGGGAATATTGGTTTTAAATGGTTAACTGAGAAGACAGCAGTTAGTAAATCTTCAGCTGAAAGGACACAGTTTTACAACTGATCGTTCAGTTTGATATTCCACTAATCTTCTCACATACGTTAACAAATTAACCATTTTTTATTCCAAATTAAGTGACGTGACTATCTATCAAGCATTAAATGCTATCTTTCAGCAAATGACAAGTTGAATCGTGGACTCATATAATCCACATATTTACTACACACGTACTTACCACACAAACACACGTTTTTATTGCAAAATTTTCATGGACTGACAAGTGTCCAATAATACGAACAGTCGCGTACAAAAGTACTTTTCCCGCTCCAATTCAGTTCTTTTTCTTACGCTTATCCAAATTTCTCAGAGCAAAAGCAAATTCAAACCTTCTTTTTCGCAAAAAATCATTAAGCTCAAATGGCTAACCAGATTCCAGCGCATATGACGAATGCTATGGCATTCAATTTCGATTCAATCCTATCTATCAAAGAAGCCGAGGTCAAGAATGTATTTCAGAAGCTTCAATCAGCTTGGCTCAGAACATTCTTGGGACAATCTTCCCAAGAGATCTATCCAAAGGAGCTTTTCGATTTCTACTCTAATGGATTTATCAATCAAGATGGAAGCATCTCATCTATTGTCAATGGTCAGTTGTTGACCTTATCTGCAGACTCCATTGGTGAGATATTCTTGTTGCCGTCTGAGGGATTGGCACACATTGCTGATGTTAAAGAATCAGATATTGAAGAGATGCAGACACAACTCTCTGCTGATGGACGAAAGATCAAAGTTTCCAACCCAAAGAAGGAACTAAAACATGAGGTTCAGTTGTTGGCAGACATTGTAGCCAAGGGGTTATTCGCAAAGGCAGGATCTTTTGCTGCTCTTACCTTGGAGAAATTTCAAGCCCTTACCATTATCATGGCAAGACGAAGACTCAACTGGAGGAAACTCACCTTCAACATATTGAAAAACATGTTTCAATCCACCAAACAGTCCAAAGGATTTGCTGTTCAGTTGAGCTATTTGTTGAAAATCAAAGGGTTGGTGGCTGATTATTCTGAAAGATCATCCAAATTCAAAGTTTTTAATGCTAAGAATATTCTGCCGCCCAATGCCAAACTGGATCTTACGCTTGGTCAATTCATCATGATCAAAAAGGAGATTGGAGCACAGCAGGCTGCTCCCAAGTGTAATGGCCCGTATTTCGTATTCATAATTTTGCGGAATCATTAAAATTTTTCTAAATAAATAAATAACTTGCCCAATTTATAAAATAAACATGTAAATAATTTTAACTTTAAAATAACAACGGAAGTCAACATTGTAATTCAAACAACAATTTAAAATAATCCAACATGTTAAAATCGAGTTTGAATGATAAAAGGTGCATAAATTAAATCATGAGGTCCTCGGGTTTACTACTGCCGTCCCAAGATCGCTCACTGGTCTCCGCACGCGGTCTCGACCTCATCAATACCTACAACAATCAAGTCTAGTGAGTCTAAAGACTCAACATGTATATATCGTAAATAACAAGTAAATATATCATAAAATCGCATGCAACGTAAAAATAAAGTATCGTAAAGCGTACGGTGAAAATCGTATCATGAGTAATTATATCTACGTGCATATCTGAAAATCATACGTAAAAGCTTTGCTCCATAGAGCTCTGTCATATCATATCATAATTTTCTGGTAGAGATAATGTTTCTAAGCAAGTGGCCCATAACATAACGTGAGCGCCTGATCAGACTAAACCACAGTATACTGGGCGGTAGAGATCAATCCCAGCCCTTGGACTGGATGTCCGTACCCATACATAATCATAA
>NC_133314.1:12767999-12768659 GCF_012295235.1 Primulina huaijiensis | reverse complement strand
CCCAAGGACTCTTACTAACATCCTAAGGCATGGCTTGGACCATGGCTAAAGGCTAAAAGCTAACCACAAACCAAGCCATCACCTAAGACAATGTACAGCTCAAACCGAGAGTACCCAGAAATTCTGTGCTATAGTAATCGAATTAATTTGTTGTCTTGTTTCGTTCCGGTGGCTATATGATCAACCATGGCATGATAGAGACATGAGGGAGTGTTGTATGAACCATGGCTATGGGTTAGAATTCAGCCACAGCCCACCCAAGCATCTCAAAACCGAACTCACTCATACAAAGATCAAAATTTTAAAAACAGAGGAATCTTGATATGTTGCTGTAAAATCTGATGAACCATGAACCGATCATTTAAAAATTTGACTTGATCACATCCTAGACATGGTAAGGAAGGGTTCTAACCATGGCTACGGTCCTAGGACAGCCATGGTTCGAACTCTCATCCCAAACAACCAAGAACGAAAATCGTGACTCAATTCTGCAGCTTATGTAAAGTTTGCTGTCATTGCTTAATTCTTGAGTGTATGGACTGAACCAACTGACCCAACAACACCCTAACATACTCTAAATCATGCCTATAATCAGCTTTGAGAGCCTGGAACCGAAGCAACTCCTGAAACCCACAAAATACAGCAGCCGTGAAGCACCAT
>NC_133314.1:12758745-12765398 GCF_012295235.1 Primulina huaijiensis | reverse complement strand
CTGCTCGTCTGCTAACTGTCCACTGCGAATACGGTCTAGAAGAGAAGACTGGATCGTCAAAGTAGATAGACAAGGAACTCTACCTTGAGGATATGTCTCCAGATCAAACCTCTGCATCTCAAACTGAAGAGGTCTCGAAACCTCCAAATGAGCCATCCCTGCGACTTTC
Organism: Primulina huaijiensis; assembly: GCF_012295235.1. Lineage (NCBI taxonomy): Eukaryota > Viridiplantae > Streptophyta > Magnoliopsida > Lamiales > Gesneriaceae > Primulina > Primulina huaijiensis. The sequence continues at coordinate 12,765,229 of NC_133314.1, read as the reverse complement.
CTGCTCAACGCGTCTGCAACTACATTAGCTTTGCCAGGATGATAGCTAATGTCACAGTCATAGTCCTTCACTAGCTCCAACCAACGCCTCTGCCGCATATTCAACTCTTTCTGTGTAAAGAAGTATTTGAGACTCTTGTGGTCGGTAAAGATCTGGCACTTCTCCCCGTACAAATAATGTCTCCAAATCTTCAATGCAAATACTACGGCTGCCAACTCTAAATCATGGGTAGGATAATTCTTCTCATGAATCTTCAACTGACGAGAAGCATATGCTATCACCTTCCCATGCTGCATCAATACCGCGCCTAACCCGAGTTTCGAAGCATCAGTATACAAAACAAAATCCCCGGGTCCTGAAGGCATGACCAATATTGGCGCTGAAATAAGAGCTTGCTTCAATGTATCGAAGCTCTTCTGACATTCCTCGCTCCACACATACTTAACATTCTTCTTCGTCAATGACGTGAGTAGAACTGCGATGGAGGAGAATTCCTGAATAAACTTCCGATAGTATCCTGCTAGTCCAAGGAAACTACGGATCTCTGATGCATTTTGCGGCACAACCCAATCCCTGACTGCTGCAACTTTCGCCGGGTCTACCTCAATACCGCTGCTAGAAACGACGTGGACTAAGAACGCCACTTTCTCTAACCAGAACTCGCACTTGCTGAACTTCGCGGATAGCTTATGCTTTGGTAAGGTCTGCAATACTGTGGTCAGATGTCTGCTGTGATCCTCTTGGTTCTTTGAGTAGATCAGAATATCGTCTATGAATACTATCACGAACTGATCAAGATACGACTGGAATACGCGATTCATGAGATCCATGAAGATCGCTGGCTCATTCGTCACACCGAACGGCATCACAAGAAACTCGAAGTGGCCATAACGAGTCCTAAAAGCAGTCTTGAGAACATCAGCGTCTTTCACCTGCAACTGATGATACCCAGAACGCAGATCAATCTTGGAGAATACTGAAGCTCCCTGCAACTGATCAAATAAATCTTCAATCCTCGGGAGTGGGTATTTGTTCTTCACTGTAACTTTGTTCAACTCCCGATAATCAATGCAAAGCCTCATCGACCCATCCTTCTTCTTCACAAATAAGACTGGCGCGCCCCATAGAGAAAAACTCGGGCGAATGAACTCCTTGTCAAGAAGTTCCTGAATCTGCTTCTTGAGTTCTGCCATCTCGGTCGGTGCTAATCGGTACGGCGCCTTTGAGATCGGCGCGGTACCTGGCATAAGCTCAATAGAGAATTCCACCTCTCGCACAGGTGGTAAACCAGTGACGTCAGCAGAAAAAACATCTAGAAAGGCTTTGACAACAGGAACATCGGATGCTGACTGTTTGGGCGTCTCAGGAATAGATACAAGAGTAGCTAAAAATGCTTGGCACCCTCTATGAATGAGCTTCCTAGCCTGGACACAAGATATCATACGCGGTGAATTAAAATACCTGTCTGGTTCGAATAAGAATTGTTCCATCCCAGGCGGTCGAACTAGAACAGATCTCCGCTGGAAGTCAATCAAAACTCTGTTCCTCAAAAGCCAGTCCATACACAGAATGATATCAAACTCGGGCATCGGTAGCACTATAAGATCCGCATAAACGAGATTACCATGAAGTTCAAGGTCTATGTCTCGGATCACATTAGTAGCTGTCATCTCCTCTCCAGAAGGCAATGCTACTAAATACGCTATGTCTAGCCCAATTGTCTTGATCTTGAGAGAATTTGCAAAGGTTTCTGAAATGAATGAATGAGTAGCCCCTGAATCTATCAAGGCTTTCGTAGCTGAACCGGCTATAAAGATTCTCCCTGAAAGATTGGAATATCATGCTAAACCCAATAGTTTTACAAGAACTATGCTTATAGACATGCAAAGGTCAAAGTCCTCCTAACCTAAAGTCCCGTGAATAACACTGATTAGAACATGCAATCCTATCATAAATTCTAAGTTAAAAATCGTAACCCAAAACATTAAACTTCAAATACAACTTAAAGATTTAGGATACCTGTCATGAGCATCGTCTCTGGGTTAGTCTCCGCAGCATGGAGAGCAAAAACTCTGCCTTGGGTAGGCAGATTCTTCTGAGGACAATTCTTCAATATGTGGTCAGTACTACCACATTTGTAACACTTTCCCGAACCATACATACAAGTCCCAGCATGACGACGTGAGCACTTGGCACAGACTGGATACTCCACTGTTCTCGGGACTGCCCGCCCCTGTTGCTGCTGCTGCTGCCCTCTGTTCCTGTGTGGACCGTGGAAAGGTCTCTTATTCTGATGCTGCTGCTGGGGAGGGCGATGTGGTGCCTGAAATGGTCGTTTACCCTGGCGATCGCGCTCAATATCGTTCTGATCTTGCTCTGCCGCTAGAGCCCTGGAAACAGCAACATCATAGGTAGTAGGGCCAGCCACCCTAACATCACGGCGCAAGATCGGCCGCAGACCATCCATAAAATGCCTCAATTTTGCACCAGCGTCATTTGCAATTAGGGGTACAAAGTGACAACCCCTCTCAAATTTACGGATAAACTCCGTAACAGTCGTGTCTCCCTGTCTCAGGGTCATAAACTCCCTGGTCAACCTGGAACGCACCTCGTCAGTAAAATATTTAGAGTAAAATACCTCTGTGAAGCGTGCCCAGCTCAAAGTAGCCATATCCAAAGCTACAGTTGCTCCTTCCCACCACAGACGAGTGTCTCCTCCAAACAGATAAGTCGCACAACGAACCCTATCTCCATCTTCAAGCCCCATGAACTCGAAAATAACCTCAAGGGATTTAATCCAGCCCTCTGCAACCAAAGGATCTGACGTCCCTGAGAACTCTTTCGGCCTCATCTTCATGAACCGCTCACAGACAGCTTCAGGCCCCGTCTGTCTGGCTGCCACAGCGTTGTTCCCCGCAAACTGCGCGAAGAACTGAGTCATCCCAGCTAACATCTGGGCGTTCATGTCTGGTGGAGGGGGTGGAGGTCCCTGCCTCTCTTTCCTCTGACCCTCACCGTCATCATGACGGTGCTCACCACCACCTCTCGGGCGTCCAACCTGGCGTCTAGGAGGCATACTGTTCCATATATAGCCCATACGTAATTAACATGCATAATTCCATAATTTATCTTAAATTTAAATAAATACTGAAATAATTAAAAAATCTGAATGTAAAAACATTTCATGAAAACATGCTGTTAAAATAATTCATGCTTTAAATAAAATGCGTAAATGTAAACTTACAGACCGAAGACGTGACTTCATGAGCTTCTCGAGAGCAGTAGTAGTACAAACCTTTACAAGAACATAGGCTCTGATACCAACTGTAATTGCCCGTATTTCGTATTCATAATTTTGCGGAATCATTAAAATTTTTCTAAATAAATAAATAACTTGCCCAATTTATAAAATAAACATGTAAATAATTTTAACTTTAAAATAACAACGGAAGTCAACATTGTAATTCAAACAACAATTTAAAATAATCCAACATGTTAAAATCGAGTTTGAATGATAAATGGTGCATAAATTAAATCATGAGGTCCTCGGGTTTACTACTGCCGTCCCAAGATCGCTCACTGGTCTCCGCCCGCGGTCTCGACCTCATCAATACCTACAACAATCAAGTCTAGTGAGTCTAAAGACTCAACATGTATATATCGTAAATAACAAGTAAATATATCATAAAATCGCATGCAACGTAAAAATAAAGTATCGTAAAGCGTACGGTGAAAATCGTATCATGAGTAATTATATCTACGTGCATATCTGAAAATCATACGTAAAAGCTTTGCTCCATAGAGCTCTGTCATATCATATCATAATTTTCTGGTAGAGATAATGTCTCTAAGCAAGTGGCCCATAACATAACGTGAGCGCCTGATCAGACTAAACCACAGTATACTGGGCTGTAGAGATCAATCCCAGCCCTTGGACTGGATGTCCGTACCCATACATAATCATAAACCGGTCGTAAGTCACCGGGTGGAGAGGTCCTCGGTTGCGCCTACCGACTTCCAAACCCATAACATAAGGTGGCCACAAGACATATCGCATATATCTCAAAAATAAACATTTTATATTTTTATGCACGTAATATAATTAAAACCTTATTTTTTTTACCGGATGAGTTGGATCGCTCCCAGGCTTGCTGCGACTTAATTCTAATATGTGACACATGCAAAAAAAATCTTAACTTGCCCAAAACTTGACAATTGAACCAAAAACGAGACGATTCGGACCAACAACTTGATTTTTAATCATGGCATGTACCAACCCGAACCAACATTAAACCGACGATTAACCATGATTAAAAATACCCCAAACATACTGAAAAATATGCACAAAGACTGCAAAACATGAAATAGGTGAATGGAACTCAAAAACATAAAACACTCTTTCGAGAGTCATTTTGGCACCTTTCACCGTAAATTCTCGTACGACCTCTAAACTCGACCAAATCGTGAACGGCCAAAAACACGACTTTCCTAACTCATTAAGATAGTGTCCAGTCCAAGGCCATGGGCTAAAAGCCAACCAAGAACTCAAACCACTACCAAAACCGTGACCCAAAGCTGCTGTCCAAAGAGGCAGCAGTAGCAGCTTGTGTGTTTGTAGTAAAAATTCTGAAATTAATGACTATGGGCTTGAACCACCACCCAAGGACTCTTACTAACATCCTAAGGCATGGCTTGGACCATGGCTAAAGGCTAAAGCCTAACACAAACCAAGCCATCACCTAAGACAATGCACAGTTCAAACCGAGAGTACCCAGAAATTCTGTGCTATAGTAATCGAATTAATTTGTTGTCTTGTTTCATTCCGGTGGCTATATGATCAACCATGGCACGATCGAGACATGAGGGAGTGTTTTATGAACCATGGCTATGGGTTAGAATTCAGCCACAGCCCACCCAAGCATCTCAAAACCGAACTCACTCATACAAAGATCAAAATTTTAAAAACAGAGGAATCTTGATATGTTGCTGTAAAATCTGATGAACCATGAACCGATCATTTAAAAATTTGACTTGATCACATCCTAGACATGATAAGGAAGGGTTCTAACCATGGCTACGGTCCTAGGACAGCCATGGTTCGAACTCTCATCCCAAACAACCAAGAACGAAAATCGTGACTCAATTCTGCAGCTTATGTAAAGTTTGCTGTCATTGCTTAATTCTTGAGTGTATGGACTGAACCAACTGACCCAACAACACCCTAACATACTCTNTAGACAGGCAGGAGAAGAAGCTTCGGAACAAGCTGGTTAAGCGAGTGAAAGTCAAGTGGCTCAACCATTCAGAGGAGGAAGCTACGTGGGAGTCTGAGCCCGAGATGAGGAGTCGGTACCCTGAGTTATTCGGTGAGTTTTAATTTCGAGGACGAAATTCTCTTTAAGGGGGGGAGGATTGTAGAACCCGTAACTTAGACTACGTATAAGTCATGCATAATTCTAGTATTTAAATTAAAATGATTTTTATTGCATGAGTTTCTAAATTTGATTATTTTACGTAGTAGTTTAAATTTTTATCATTTCAGTTATTTCAGTGAGGCCGGACTGGAGTTGGAGTTTAGAGATAAAATTTTAGATTCAAGAAACTTTTCCAGAATTTAATTTAGCTAGCAAGTAAGTTAATTTAAGTTATTAAGGAGGTTTGAGGATTTATTTAAGCAACTTGAGGTGAGTAGAAAATAAATTCGTTTAAGTTCCATAATTAAGGAATTAGTTCACTAAATTATTTAAAGAATAAGTAAGGCTTTTAAGGGTTATAAATTTAGTAAATAATCAACATTTCCTCTCCATATATTAGTGAATTTTCGGCCCTTTAGTATCTAGACTAGTCATTGCCAACTCATCACCCTTTTGACCCATTCTTTGTTGAGTTAGCATACTAATCTTTTTAATTCTTTATCCACCTTAATTAATTAATTAGTGAGCATTATCCTAGTCTAGAAAACATGAGGATCGGCCACCTCACCCCAACAAGCACCAACAAATCATTTGATATGAAACAAGAATTCAAATTTCAAAAGGGGGAGACTTGGTCTTGGTTTGTTCCCTATATTTTGCACCCACTTCCCTCACTCTCCCAACCACCACTTTCCCCTCCCCCATCACCGAATTAGAGAGTATTTTAGAGTGTAAAAAACGTGAGAATTCAGTGGGAGATAGGAGAGAAAAATCGAGTAAGAAGAAAGGTAGAAAAGAAAGCGCTCCACCTCCTCCGCGCCTGATCGTCTCGTTCTTTTCGTTTTTCTTTCAAACGAAACCAGGCATGCATATATTTTTCCTTGACTCTTCAATCAAGTCATACTATCATTATTTTTATGATTTATGATCATCATTTCATGCATGAACCGAAATACATCAAGAAATTTCAGAAAATGCAACATGCAGAATTTTTCGGTTTTCTCTTGTGCTTCACGGGTTGCTTTGTTTTGTGGGTTTCAGGTATTGGTTCGATTCCAGGCTCCCAAGGC
>NC_133314.1:12740177-12756893 GCF_012295235.1 Primulina huaijiensis | reverse complement strand
GCTGCTAGGTAATGAGGATGAAGGTTACAAGGGGTGATAAAGGAGTCTTGAAGTGCATTTAGTTGAGAGTTACAAGTGAGAATTTGAATGGGTTTGCATTGTTTCTCCTTCCTCTTGCTAGCCGATTCTTGTTCTTAATTTTTTTTTTCCTGCCTATTCACGTTACTTTCTAGTAGAATAACTTGAGGAAGGAATAAGGTGTATTCTTGTATTTGATTATAATTAGTGCATTAAAATGGGGAGATGATTACACCATAAAATAAAAATTAGAGATGGCTTGAATAGGGTGTTATTAACCATTTGAATTATTTTAAATGTTGGACATTAGTACTAATTTGTATTGTATATTTTTATTTAAACCTTGCATTTTAATTGTTTAGGATTTTAAACCTTCATTGTATATATTTAAATGCATAAATAATTTAATTTAGTTTAGAATCTTGCTTAGAATATTGCATGGCATACATGACTTCAAATTTAAATGTTTAAAGGTTATGTTTAATTTCTTGAATATATTATACCTAGATTAATTCATCCCTATATGTTTACATATTTTAATTTAAGCTTTAATTAAATATTAACCTAAAGAACTTATTTACCAACTTAGCTCTAATTAATTTATTAAATCCCAAAGACATTCTTTTTCTTTAAATTAAATCATTCTTTGACTTAAATTAAATTTAGGAATATTTTTCTTATTATTGATCTTATCTCTAATCTCCAAACTCCGTTCCGACCTCGCGTATTTATCCTGAAAAGATAAAACTAAACATCTACTTTTAAAATAAATAATCATGACTTAAAATTATTAAAATAAACCAAACACTTCATATATATAAAATATTCATTTTTATTTTAAATAGTAACAATTATGCATGGCTTATGCGTAATCAAATTTTCGGGTTCTACACCAAGTCTGTAAAAAGGGCAAAAACTCTGGCACAGCTGAAGACCTCCAAGAGGAAGCTGATTGTCGATGAATCGGAATCGGAGAAAACTCCATCTCCCAAAGTTACCAAAAAGCCCAGAACTCAGAAAACCAAGCAAATAGCTTCGCTAGAAGTTATTCAAACTGAAAGGCTGAAACCTTCAGATGCTCAACAGCCTATTCAGGCTATTCCTCTAACAGCCATTCCAGCTGAAGTTTCAGCAAGAGATCAGTTGCCTCAATCAACTGATCCATCCAAGAAGGTCATCACCTCAGCAGGTGAAAAGGAGTCAGTCAGGGCCGTATCTTCTCTGGAAACCGTCAATCGCCCTACCATCTTTGCTCAGGCTCGACCTAAAAGGATCACTATTCAAGAACTGGTGGAAACGACTCGTTCGGGTCTGAACATTCCACACATTCTTACTGATGAGAAAGGCAAGGGCAAGATGATTGAAGAGCTCAGGCCAACAAATGCAATCCAGACCCATATTGACCTAATTTGGGAACAGGTCAATGCTTTTCCAGCATCCTAACTGAAAACTTATGAGGCTTGGATCACATACAGAACTCACACTTTTTTTGCCAAACAATTGAAGAAGAAGTCTCAGCTGAAGAAGTTTATCAGGCTGGAAGCCATCGTTTTGAGGATAGTCAAAGCTGCTACTATTGTGCAGGCTTTGGAAAGAATAATATATTTCTTTGATTTGATGAGAGCCAAGAAGTTGGCTCAACTAGTTGAAAAGTTGAAAGCAAACTACATATCGATGAATCCAACTGCTTACAATGATCGAGCTGTACTTACTCAGTTGGATTTAGATCTTACTTCCCTGAATTTATAGATAAGATTTTTGGAACAAGATCAAGAACTAGTTATTCATGGAGGGTCTTCAGAAGAAGAGGAAGAACCCTCATCACCGTATAAAGAGCAAGCTCAGGATGTGCCTGAACCCTCTGTTGCTGATCCACCATTGTACTCAGAAGCTGACTTAACACTTGCAAATATTGATGAAATTATTCAGTCAGTATTAGAGGAATCTAAACCAGAGGAGCTCATTTCTGAATCAGTTGATCACTCGACTGATCACGCAATTCTAGAGGCTCCTATCTTAACTGAAGAGCCCGTTCAGCAGGAAGATCCAACTAATGTGCCAGCTCAGTCCACAGACAAAGAAATCACTGAAAATGTGGAGGCTCAGTTGCTCAATTTTGAAAATATTCCAACTGGCGAGCCAGCCCAAATTTCAGCTGATTCTCAAGCAGAAGCACCAGTTGATGATCCTCCAACTGAAGGTCTCACAGATTTACCTCTTGATCAGGACAGTTCAGTTGCTACTCAGGATCCTTCTTCTCCTTCTCCAGCGCAAGTAGAGGTTACTGAATCAGTTGTTCCAGAACAAACTATTGTCGAGACAGTTGTATCTGACAGGACCTTGGTGGTCTTTGATCAATTCTCCAAAGAACAAGAACCTGGAACTTCTGGACATCTACCTCCTCAGTCGTCTGGTGATCTTGAAGTAGTTCTTGAAGAAATTCAAGACATTCAGAATAATATGCACAAAATACTTACTGTCGTTTCCCAGATTCAGCGAACTCAACTTGCTCATACTCTAAAACTAGAACATGCAGAGGTATTCAACTCAGAAAAACTGAAGGCAGTTCATGCTACCGTGACCTCTCTTTCCCTTTCCATAGAAGATATCAGAAAGAATAGAGGCTTAGCTGAAAGTCTCTCTGTAACCCAAGATGCAATAAGAAATAGAGTTGACTTTATGGAGACATCTGTTTCCAGAAAGATAGACTTGATGCAAACCACTGTGCTGAATGCAGTCTCAGACGTAGCCACTTCTGTTAAAGTTCTATCAACTGATGTTAAAAGATTATCTATCAGAATGGTGGCGTTTGACAAAAAGGGGGAATAGAGACCTAAGCAAGAGACCTAAGCTACAGTCAAATCAGTTGACGATTTATTTATTCAGATTATTTCATTCTTTCATTGTACGAATCTGTACACGACAGTTCTTATTTTATCTACAACCTATTTGAAGAACGTCTATAAGCTTAACTGATCAGTTATTATTCGCTTAGTGTTGTCAAACACTAAAAAGGGAGAAATTGTTGGAAACTTAATTTTGGCTGTTTGACAAACCATTTATCTATTGCACTAACTGATCAAGTATTCGTATTTTACAACTTGCCTAACTGAAGTATCACGTGAGTTATCTGATGAAACTTAAAATTAATAATTTATTATATGTTAAAACCTATATTTTAAAATTTAAGTTTCATTAAAATTATAAAATTATGTTATTTTAGTATTGTGTGTTTATATTTAAATGTCTTACTAAATATGTTTTATTTTCAAGTTTTCTACGTGTTAGTAAAATAATGATAACTCAAGCTAGAAAACTCAAATATAGGTGATTCAAATATTTTTGGAATCCTAGAGAAATTATCTACAACTTTGCAGAAGACATGATTGCCTAAAAAGTTGGTTAAGATGATCAAATTGTGAAAATATCAAAAGGAGAACAAATTTACTTTCACCATGACCAGCATATAGTAAAAAAATCATAACTATTTCAATATTTAACCAAATGAGGTGAACCAAGTTGCCAAATTCATCTACAGACAATTCCCCACATGTTTGCTGTTTTTAGCTGAGTCAAATTCGGTGATTAAAGTCGTGGAACAAAGCATTGAAAGAAGGGGCATGGAATTGAAGTTGGAGGAGACAAAAACTACTATTACAACTACATTGCATTAATTGAATTTTTGACCCTTTCTCTCATTTGGCCTATAAATAGAGGCCTTGTGCTAGATTGAGAATCATTCTATCTCATTGTAAAATATAGTGAGTGTGTATAAAAGTTCTAAGTTCCAATATATTTTCCATTTTCCAAATTATGAGTGATGTTTTTAGTGTTGATCAAAAGTAAGTTCATGGAAAGCTAAATCTATTATGTCAAGGTGAAGAGGATGAATTCTTGGAGAAGTAAGATTGTTTATATTTTGTATATTCTTTCTTTATTTCTTTTCATTTCGCTAATTTCTTTTTATTGTAGGTATAAAAATGAATTATTTGTTGTTATCAATTTACATCAAATGCTTGATACCATTTAAGTGGTTATCTTGATTTGTTGTTTNTTATTAAATCATATATTTCATTTAGGCAATAGCGTGGCTCTGCCGGTTGTTCTAAATGAAATATAATGATTTAATTTAACATTTATTTTATGCAGTTATATATTTATATATTTATATATATAATCATAGGTACCATATATAAAATATCGGTGAATTCGTTATTTTCTATAGTGGGAACTATATTATATTAGGTGTGTGTTTAAATATTTTTATTTTCTTGGAACCATTATTTATGGTGGTTTCCTTTGTTTTACTTTTATTTAAACAATATTGCATAAACCAAGAATAAATCCTCGAGCCTTCACAAAATTTATAATTTGTAAACTTCGTTCTTGCATTTGGTAATCTATAAATTAATAAATTTAAACTTAAAATAACCTCTCTGTGGATCGATCTCGTACTTACGAAATATATTACTTGCAGAAAACCTACACATGGGTGAATTATAATTTAAGTAGTAGCATTATCAATGCAACCGAATCCAGCTGAAATGAACCTCCGGTGTTAACTGACTGATCAGTTGGAAACCGATCAGTTGAACCTAACTGGATTTCTGAAGACAGTTGACTGATCAGTTGGAAACTGATCAGTTGACTCACTCAGCACAAGCTTATCATCTACTTTTATTAGCAGATCGATCAGCCATACACTTCATCAAATGAAAGGGATGTTCAATCGACATCAGTATAAGCAGACTGCAACTCGTAGTGGAACGCCGCATTTCAGAGTCTACAGTGTACGATTGTCAGGAGAATTTCGACGTGGCAATCAACGGATATAAAATTCAAATATTATATCAAGTTACCGTTAGGAGAAGCCTATAAATAGGCGAAGAGATCAGCTGAAGAATAGAGATACAAGAACAACTATTTTACTCAAGCTGTTACTCTACTGAAATCAAAAGCTCAGTCTTACTAAGTTCTATCTGTAGCATTCAAAGCTACCTTCTTTGAGCTTGTTGGCACACTGTAATCTTTGTTATATTGTTAAGTTGTGCTAAGATCAGTCACGAACTGAAATAGCCTGTTGTAACTAAGAGTTTCAGTTTTGGCACTGATAAGACCAAACTGAAGTGGGTCAGTACAAACATTGTATTCGATCAAATTCTTTTAGTAGAAATCCTATCTTCGTGATAGAAGTGGTGACGTAGGAGTTATTCCATTCTCCGAACATCCAGAAACAAATCGCGTGCTTTTCATTTCAGTTACCTTTTATTTTAGTTATTCTATCTTTCATTCAGTTTACTTCCGCAACTGTTTTCTTAATTAAACTGATTGTCATCGACTGACGAGATACTGAGTATCAGTTTGTCATTAAACTGAACTCAACTTACGAAAAACGAACGTAATCTGTGAGTGTTTATTCAACCCTCCCTTCTAAACACTTTTCACTTCTTAACCGATCCTTTCATAACTTAACATGTTAATAAATTTAATTTAATGATTTAGCCATGCATGCAAGAAAATAGTCTCCCTAAATTAGTTTATTTAATTCACTAAAATACCTAACGGGTAGATAAAACTCTAAAGATTTAAAATACAATATTTAAGCAATATTTTTCCCTCCCATTACCTTAGAAAATCAGCCACCTCCTTTAAAGGATTTAAATATTTGGAAACTCTCCATTATTGATCCCTTTCCTTATCCTTTCCTTGGTATGATTAATTCCCTCACATTTAATCATCAACAATTAATAATTAAGCAATATTCTCACCCCATTTACTTGGTAGAATTCGGCTACCCCACTTTTAAAAGATTTGTTATTGGTTTGACAACTCACCATTTGATATCATTCCTTATTCTTTTCTTGGGAGATAATTCCCCCACCGTTTAATCACCAAGTAATTATTAAATAAGCAATTTCCTACCCTATTTTGAATTAGAAAAATCGGTCATCTCATCCCATTAAACCTCCCTCAATCAAACAATATCAAATCATTTCTCTTATCTCTCAAACTCTAGGATAGAAAGATTTCTACCTTGCCATTCTATCCCCATATATCTTGCAACCTCCCTATTCATTTCCCTAGACATTCTCCTCTCCATCCATTCGAAAATTTCAGAGCAAATTTCAGAAAAAAATCTTGTGAGGCTAGAGGAAAAAGAAGAGAGAAAAGTAGAAAAGAAAAAGAACTCCGTCGCGTCGTATCGTCGTATTAATTCGTTTTCTTTTCAAACGATTTCCAGGCATGTTTATATCTTTCCTTGCTCTTCAATCAAGTCATATACATGTTTTTAAACCATCTTTGTTCATGATTTTAATATCAAAAACCGAAATTTGTTCAGCAACACTTCACAAAATTCTGCACAGATTTTTCTGTTTCCCTTCATGCTTCACGTTGGTACTTGTTTTGATGGTTTCAGGGTATGGCTCGTTCCAGGCGCTCAAGGATGCTTATGGTCATGTTATAGGGTGTGTTAGAAAGGGTTTATTCCATTGGTTGCATGCCATTCACCCCAGCAAAATGAGTTTAGACAGCAACTCCCCATCATGTCATTTTTTGTGTCTCGTTTTTTCTTGTTTTGCTGTCAAAGGGGGAGGGTTCTAATCTTGGCTGCCCTAGGGGCTGTAGCCATGGTTAGAATCTCTCCTTGGTTTGTCTAGGATGTGACCAAGATGGCCTTTCATGGCTTGGTTCATGGTCCCATCGAATTTTAAAAGAAACAACACAAGTGTCCCTTCGGTTTTAAAATTCTAGTTTTGTTGAGTGTGTTGAGTTTCGGTTTTGGGGTGTTAGGTGGGTTTTGGTTGTCTTCTAGCCCTTAGCCATGACTCATACAACACCTTAGAATGTCTATCAGGGACCATGGTTAACCTCATAACCATTTGATCCTTCATTTGACAGTAAAACAAGCAACACCCCCCCGCGTGCCATGTGTGTTCTCGGGTGAAGCTTGGGATTGTCTTGGGTGTTTGCTTGGATTGTGGCTGGCCTAGGGCCCATAGTCATGGTTCAAGCCACACCTAAGGATGTTGGTAAGAGTCTCTGGTCGGTTATTCAAGCCCCAATGGCCAATAGTCTCACAAACGAAGCACGGAAGCACGGCCGCTGCTGCTGAATTTTTGTTGCACAGCAGGTTGGCTTCGGTTCAGAGGTGTCGTTCGAGTTCTTGGTTGGATTTTAGCCTATGACCTTGGACTGGACAGTACCTTATTGAGTTAGGAAGGTCATGTTTTTGGCCGTTTGTGATTTGGTTAAGTTTAGAGATCGTAAGAGAATTTACGGTGCAATGTGCCAAAGTGACTTTAGAAAGAGCGTTTCATGATTTTGGCCTCCATGCACAATTTTCGTGTATTACAGCCCTATGGTCATGCTTTTCAGTATTTTAAGAGTATTTTAATCATGGCTAAATGATGGTTAGATGTTGGTTTGGGTTGGTACGAAGCCATGATTGAATACTAAGTTCGTTGGGCGTAATTGTCTCGTTTTTTGTTCGATTTTGAAGGGTTGGTCAAGTTAAGTTATTTGCATGTCCCTCATGTTAGAATTAGGTCGCAGCGAGCCTGAGATCGATCCAACCCATTTGGTAAAATAAAATAGGATATTTAATTATATTACGTGCATAGAATATAAAAGTTTATTTTGAGATATATGCGATATTGCTTGTGGCCACCTCACGTTCATGGGATTGCAGCTTATGGGATTACTACTTCACTCGGTGACCTACGACTGGTTCATGTTCACGTATGGGTACGGATATCCAGTCCAAGGGCTGTGATGATCTCTACCGCCCAGTATACTGTGGTTTAGTCTGATCAGACGATTCATGTTATGTTATGTTACGTTACGTTATGGGCCACTCGCGTAGAACATATTCTCAACAGAAAATTATGATATGTTATTTTATGTCAGGGCTCTATCAAGCAAACATTTTACGTATGATTTTCAGTTATGCACGTATTTATAATTAATCATGACACGATTTCCATGTTTACGTTACGACACGATATTTTTAAGTTGAATGCGATTTTATTATATATTTACTTGTTATTTCACGATATATGCATGCAGAGTCTTTAGACTCACTAGACTTGATTGTTGTAGGTACTGATGAGGTCGGGACCGATGGCGGGGACCAGTGAGCCATCTTGGGTCGGCAGTAGTAGGAACCCGAGGACCTCATTTTCAGCACTTACTATTTTTATACCAAACTCAGTTTTTATTTTGTCGAATTATTTTAAATTGTTATTCTGAAAACATTATTTACTTTCGCTGCTACTTTAAACATTGGATCTTTTTATCAGTATATTTTATGAATGAGGTATTTTATTTATTTAAAGAGAAAATTTTAAATTTTTCCGCAAGTTTTCAAATACGAAATACGGGCCTCTACAGCCTTACTTCCAAATTTCCTCAAAGCCGAACCCTCGTTAACAAGACACATTATTTCGGTTCCAGCTTGGTCTTCTTCTCGTGCAGCCTATTACTGTAGAGCTCAAAATCAATACACGTAAAACCAATGTATTTATTTAAATTGTTAAATTATTTAATTAAGTTTAAAGTAGTTTTTAGAGATGCATGATTCATGAATTTACATTACTTTAAATTATTTATGTTCATGTGATGCACGTTAAAATGTTTTCTTGAGTTTCATGTTTCAGGCGATTATTCGATGCGGGATCGAAGAAAAGAGACCGTCGACGAGTTTTGCGATTTTAAAATGTGGTATTTTATTTTAAATTAGTATTGGGACATTTTAAATGATTTATTTAGTTTTAAGCATTTTAAATCTTAATTTATTTATTTAGTGATTTTAGGATTTTAAAACTTATAAAGTTTAGCTATTGTGCATTTTATTTTAAATTAAGGGACTTTGTTTAGTAGTGGGAATTAACATTTTTAGTTAGCATTTAAATTAGTATTTTTAAATGTGTAATTAAGTGATGAAATTCAAAATTAATAATTTATTATATGTTAAAACCTATATTTTAAAATTTAAGTTTCATTAAAATTATAAAATTATGTTATTCTAGTATTGTTTGTTTATATTTAAATGTCTTACTAAATATGTTTTATTTTCAGATTTTCTACGTGTTGGTAAAATAATGATAACTCAAGCTAGAAAATTCAAATGGAGGTGATTCAAACATGTTTGGAATCCTTGAGAAATTATCTACAACTTTGCAGAAGACATGATTGCCTAAAAAGTTCATGAAGATGATCAAATTGTGAAAATATCAAAAAGATGACAAATTTACTTTCACCATGACTAGCATATAGTAAAAAAATCATAACTATTTCAATATTTAACCAAATGAGGTGAACCAAGTGGCCAAATTCATTTGCAAACAATTCCCCACTTGTTTGATGTTTTGAGCAGAGTCAAATTCGGTGATTAAAGTCATGAAACAAAGCATTGAAGAAGGGACATGTAATTGAAGTTGGAGGAGACAAAGACTACTATTACAACTACATGGCATTAATAAATTTTTTGACCCTTTCTCTCATTTGGCCTATAAATAGAGGCCTTGTGCTAGCTTGAGAATCATTTTATCTCATTGTAAAATATAGTGTGAGTGTATATAAAAGTTCTAAGTTCCAATATATTTTTCATTTTCCGCAACTAACTTATTAAATCATATATTTCATTTAGGCAATAGCGTGGCTCTGCCGGTTGCTCTAAATGAAATATAATGATTTAATTTAACATTTACTTTATGTAATTATATATTTATATAGTTATATATATAATCATAGGTACCATATAAAAGATATCGGTGAATTCGTTATTTTCTATATTGGGAACTATATTATATTATGTGTGTGTTTAAATATTTAATTTTCTTGGAACCATTATTTACGGTGGTTTCCTTTGTTTTACTTTTAGTTAAACAATATTACATAAACCAAGAATAAATCCTCGAGCCTTGACAAAATTTATAATTTGTAAACTTCATTCTTGCATTTGGTAATCTATAAATTAATAAATTTAAACTTAAAATAACTTCTCTTTGGATGGATCTCGTACTTACGAAATATATTACTTGCAGACAACCTACACTTGGGTGAATTATAATTTAAGTTGTAGCAAGTTTTTGGCGCCGTTGCCAGAAGGTATAAATTAAGTTTATATTTGTTAATTATGTTTTATTTATAAGTATTGTGTTGTTTTTTGTATGAGTATTTGGAGTCGAAAAAAAAGTTGTAGACTTATTCGAGTATCTGAAAATAATTTAAACATGGATGATAATTCAAATAATCAAGATAATGATAATAATAATAATAATAATAATAATAACAATAATAATAATCAAGAACATGATCAATTAAGAACACATAGGCACCATATGCCCTATTAGAACTAGTGCCCCATCTTGTTTAGTTTTTCCTCTTGATGCATCTAAGAAAATTTGAGGAAGTACTTTGTAACACTTATAATGATCAAAATTGTAGCATGAATATAGTTCGATTAAAGCTTTTCCCTTTTTCTTTAAAAGATAAAGTTAAAACATGGCTACAAAATTTGAGATCAAGTTCAATAAGATCATGGGAAGAAATGCAACAACAATTTTTCAAAAAGTTTTTTCCTTCCCATAGAACAAACGCTTTTAAAAGACAAATTACTACTTTTTCTCAAAAACAAGGAGAAACATTTTTTCAATGTTGGGATAGATATAAAGAATTACTTAATACATGCCCACATCATAGTTTTGAAACATGGAGAATAGTTTCTCACTTTTATGAAGGTCTAATACCTAAAGATAGGCAAATGATAGAATTCATGTGTAATGGAACTTTTGAAAAAAAAAACCCAAATGAAGCTATGGAGTATTTGGATTCATTAGCAGAAAAAGCTCAAAATTGGGATAATATAGGCACAATAGAACCACCAACAACTAAAATCAATAATTCAACAAATGGGGGTGGTATCTATAATCTTAAAGATGATATAGATATTCAAGCTAAACTTGCATCTTTAGCAAGAAAAATTGAGTCATTAGAAATGAAAAAGAGTGGTCAATTAAAAAGTATTCAAGAAATTGTTTGTCATTATGTGATACACATGATCATGCTACAAAAGATTGTCAAACATTACCTTCATTTAAAGAATGTCTCCATGAACAAGCAAATTATGTTAACAATTATAAAAAACCAATACTAGATCCTTTTTCACCATCATATAATCCTGGATGGAAAAATCATCCTAATTTTAGTTGGAGGAATGATAATAATGCACAACCCTCACAACAATATTTTTAAAATAACCAAAATCATCAAGGTTATATTCCTTATGTTACACCTCCAAGAAAAAACTTTGAAGAGGTAATAAATGCATTTATCCAAAATCAAGAGTCTATCCATATTCAAAGCAGTCAATCTATGAGTGATTTGAAAGAAACTCTTGCAAAATTTGCATCTGCACTTAATATTCATGAAAAAGGAAAATTTCCATCTCAACCTCAACCTAATACTAAAAATCAAAATCAATAATTAAAAAAGAAAAAAATTGATCAAATAAAATCTGTTATTACCCTTAGAAGTGGTAAAATAGTTAATGATCCATATAGTAATGAAAACAAGGATCATTTAAAATCAAAGATTAAGGATGATAATCCTGATACTTTTTAGAATGATTATACCTTAAATTCTAAAAATAATATGTTGATTGATAAATCATCTGAAATAGTAAATGAATCAAATAAACCTCCACCATTTCCTCATGAATTAACAAATCATAAAAAACAATAAAATGATTTTGATATCTATGAAGTTTTTAAACAAGTAAAGATAAATATTCCATTATTAGATGCTATTAAACAAGTACCTTCATATGCAAAATTTTTAAAATACTTATGTACTGTGAAGAGAAAATTGCATGTGAAGAAGAAAGCATTCTTGGCTAAACAAGTAAGTTCTATTCTTCAAAATAATTCTAGTTTAAAATATAAAGATCCTGGTTGTCCAACGATTTCATTTATTATTGAAGAAAATAAAATTAAAAAAGCCTTGTTAGATTTGGGAGCAAGTGTGAATTTACTTCCTTATTCAGTTTATGAAAAACTTAATTTAGGAGAATTAAAACCCACTTCTGTTACTCTCTTACTGGCGGATAGGTCAATCGAAATACCTAAAGGTATTGTAGAAGATGTGTTGGTTCAAGTTGATAAATTCATATATCCTGTGGATTTTATTGTTTTGGATACACAACCAATAGAAGTACATAATGAAATTTCAGTAATATTGGGACGACCATTTCTAGCAGCTTCAAATGCTTTAATTAATTGTCGAAATGGAATAATGAAATTTTCTTTTGGAAATATGACTCTAGAACTTAATGTGTTCAATTTATGTAAACAACCAAGTATTAATGAAAATGAATATGATAATGAAATTGAAACAATTGTGGAAGAAAATATACAAGAAGAAAACTTAAATCAACAATCTGAAGTTTTTTCAATAAAAAGTTTTGAGTCTGAAAATAATTTTAAAGAAGATGACAATACAAAACTTGAATTAAAAGTTTTACCATTCGAACTGAAATATGTGTTTCTTGGTGAAAATAAAACATTTCCTATTGTAATTTCTTCCACTCTTCTACCAAATCAAGAAAAAGATTTAATTAAATTACTTAAAAAATATAAAAGTGCAATTGGATGGACTTTGAAAGATATAAAAGGTATAAATGCTTTAATTTGCACACATATAATTCACTTGGAAGAAAATGCTAAAACATATGAACAATCACAAAGAAGGTTAAATCCACATATGAAGGAAGTTGTTAATAATGAAGTATTAAAACTATTAGACGCTGGAATTATCTATCCAATCTCAGATAGTAAATGGGTAAGTCAAACATAAGTAGTACCTAAAAAGTCAGGCATCATTGTTATAAAAAATGAAAAGGGAGAGTTATTACAAGCTAGGATTTCATCTATTTGACGTATGTGTATTGATTATAGAAAATTAAATGATGCAACTAGATAAGATCATTTCCCACTACCATTTTTAGATCAAATTCTAGAAAAAGTAGCAGGAAATTCTTATTACTGTTTTCTTGATGGGTATTCGGGGTATTATCAAATACCTATATCATTAGAAGATCAAGAAAAAACTACTTTCACTGTCTTTTCGGAACTTTTGCATTTAAAAGAATGTCATTTGGTTTATGTAATGCTTCGGCTACTTTTCAAAGATGCATGTTAAGTATTTTCAGTGATATGATTGAAGAATTTGTAGAAGTTTTTATGGATGATATAACTGTTTTTGGATGATATAACTGTTTTTGTGAAGAAAAAAATCTTGTTTTAAATTGGGAAAAATGTCATTATATGGTTAAATCTGGGATTGTGTTAGGTCATGTGTTATCTGAAAAAGGAATTGAAGTTGATAATCCAAAGTTGATGTTATTTCTAATTTAACATCACCAAAAACGGTCAAAGAAGTTCGATCATTCTTGGGTCATGCAGGTTTTTATAGAAGGTTTATAAAAAATTTCAGCATAATATCTAAACAAATATCGAATCTTTTAACAAAAGATACGCAATTTGAATGGACTCAGAAATGTGAAAATGCTTTTAAAAAAATAATTAATCTTTTAATTACATCACCTATTTTACAACCTCCAGATTGGTCTTTACCATTTGAATTAATGTGTGATGCAAGTGATTATGCTATAGGAGATGTGTTAGGACAAAGAAAAGAAGGAAAACCGTATGCAATCTATTATGCTAGTAGAATCTTAAATAGTACCCAAATAAATTATTCAACTACTGAAAAAGAATTACTTTAAGTGGTATTTGCATTAGATAAGTTTCGATCTTATTTAATTGGTTCTACTACTATTGTTTACACTGATCATTCTGCCGTAAAATATTTATCAAATAAACAAGATGCTAAGCCAAGATTAATACGGTGGATTTTATTGTTACAAGAATTTGATATTATAATTAAAGATAAAAAAGGAAAAGAAAATGTCGTAGCTGATCATTTATCTACAATAATGACTGAATCATCTCATAATGAAATACCAATAGATGAAAATTTTCCAAATGATCAGTTGTTTTATGCTACTATTATGCATTGGTTTGCTAACGTTGTAAATTTTATTGTGATAAATAAAATGCCTTCTCATTGGAATTCACAGGATAGGAATAAATTTTTGACAGAAGTTAAAAAATTTTATTGGGATGATCCTTACTTGTTTAAGTATTGTCCTGACCAAATTTTTCGACGATGCATACCCGAAAATGAAGTAAGTAATGTTATTAAATTTTGTCATTCTGAAGCATGTGGAGGTCATTTTTCATCTAATAAAACAACTACAAAAATCTTACAATGTGGATTTTATTGGCCGTCTTTATTCAAAGATACTCATTTATTTTGCAAATCTTGTGAAAACTGTCAGAACATGGGATCAATTTAAAACGAAACATGATGCATTTAAATTCAATCATACTTCTTGAAATATTCGATAGTTAGGGGATAGATTTTATGGGTCCATTTTCATTATCTTTTGGATATACGTACATTTTAGTCGCTGCTGATTATGTTTCAAAATGGATTGAAGCAATTTCATGTAAAACTAATGATCATAAAGTTGTTAAAAAATTTTTAAAAGAAAATATTTTTAGCCGATTTGGAATACCTAGAACAGAAATTAGTGATGGGGGAAGTCTTTTTATAAATAAATCATTAGAACAGTAATTAGTGATGGGGGAAGTCATTTTATAAATAAATCATTTTCTTCTTTGTTGAGAAAATATGGCATTACACATAAAGTTTCTACCCCATATCATCCTCAAAGTAATGGTGTAAAGGCCCGTATTTCGTATTCATAATTTTGTGGAATTATTAAAAATTTTCTAAATAAATAAATAACTTGCCCAATTTATAAAATAAACATGTAAATAATTTTAAGTTTAAAATAACAGCGGAAGCAAATATTGTTATCAAACAATAAATTAAAAATAATCCAACGTATTAAAACTGTGTTTGAATAATAAAAGGTGCATAAATTAAAACATGAGGTCCTCGGGTTTACTACTGCCGTCACAAGATCGCTCACTGGTCTACGCCCTCCGTCTCGACCTCATCAGTACCTACAACAATCAAGTCTAGTGAGTCTAAAGACTCAAAATGTATACATCGTGAATAACAAATAAATATATCGTAAAGTCGCATGGAATTTAAAAATATCNAAAAGGTGCATAAATTAAAACATGAGGTCCTCGGGTTTACTACTGCCGTCACAAGATCGCTCACTGGTCTACGCCCTCCGTCTCGACCTCATCAGTACCTACAACAATCAAGTCTAGTGAGTCTAAAGACTCAACATGTATACATCGTGAATAACAAATAAATATATCGTAAATTCGCATGCAATTTAAAAATATGATATCATAAAGCGTACGGTGATAAACGTATCATGAATAATTATAATTACGTGCATATCTAAAAATCATACGTAAAAGCTTTGCTCCATAGAGCTCTGCAATAGCATATCATAATTTTCTGGTAGAGATAATGTTTCAAAGCAAGTGGCCCATAACATAACGTAAGCGCCTGATCAGACTAAACCACAGCATACTGGGCGGTAGAGATCAATCACAGCCCTTGGACTGGATGTCCGTACCCATACATAATCATAAACCGGTCGGTAGTCACCGGGTGGAGAGGTCCTCGGTTGCGCCTACCGACTTCCAAACCCATAAACGTAAGGTGGCCACAAGACATATCCCATATATCTCAAAAATAAACATTTTATATTTTTATGCACGTAATATAATTATAACCTTATTTTTACCGGATGAGTTGGATCGCTCCCAGGCTCGCTGCGACTTAATTCCAATATGTGACACATGCAAATAATTTTTACTTGACAAAAACTTAACAACTAAACCAAAAACGAGACGATTCGGACCAACAACTTGATTTTTAATCATGGCATGTACCAACCAGAACCAACATTAAACCGACGTTTAACCATGATTAAAAATACCCCAAACATACTGAAAAATATGCACAAGGACTGGAAAACATGAAAATAGGTGAATGGAACTCAAAAACCTAAAACTCTCTTTCGAGAGTCATTTTGGCACCTTTCACCGTAAATTCTTGTACGACCTCTAAACTCGATCAAATCGCGAACGGCCAAAAAAACAACTTTCCTAACTCATTAAGGTAGTGTCCAGTCCAAGGCCATGGGCTAAATGCCAACCAAGAACTCAGAAAAACCTCCTGAACCGAAATGAAAGTTGCTGTCAAAATACAGCAGTAGCATTTTATGTGTTTGTGGAGTAAACTCTGAAAATAATGACCATTGGCTTGAACCACCAACCCAAGACTCTTACCAACATCCTAAGGCATGACTTGAACCATGGCTAAGGGCTAAAAGCCAGCCACAACCCAAGCAAACACCTCTGACAACAGAAAGTATCAACCGAGAGTACCAACTTTGTGCAGTGGAATGTACTGAGTTGTTTTACTATCTTGTGTCGTTCCAGTGGCCATTTCATCGACCATGGCTCGATCTAGACATGATGGAATGTTGTATGAACCATGGCTATGGGCTAGAAGCCAACCACAATCCAAACCCCACCCAAAAACCGAAAGTGTACACACACAAAAAATGAAGGAACCGAAGTGCACTTGTGTAGTTGCTGTGATGTTTTTAATGGATCTGTGAATTAAACCGTGAAAGAA
>NC_133314.1:12704522-12739145 GCF_012295235.1 Primulina huaijiensis | reverse complement strand
GTCCTCGGGTTTACTACTGCTGCCACAAGATCGCTCACTGGTCTACGCCCTCCGTCTCGACCTCATCAGTACCTACAACAATCAAGTCTAGTGAGTCTAAAGACTCAACATGTATACATCGTGAATAACAAATAAATATATCGTAAAGTCGCATGGAATTTAAAAATATCATATCATAAAGCGTACGGTGATAAACGTATCATGAATAATTATAATTACGTGCATATCTGAAAATCATACGTAAAAGCTTTGCTCCATAGAGCTCTGTCATAGCATATCATAATTTTCTGGTAGAGATAATGTTTCTAAGCAAGTGGCCCATAACATAACGTAAGCGCCTGATCAGACTAAACCACAGCATACTGGGCGGTAGAGATCAATCACAGCCCTTGGACTGGATGTCCGTACCCATACATAATCATAAACCGGTCGTTAGTCACCGGGTGGAGAGGTCCTCGGTTGCGCCTACCGACTTCCAAACCCATAAACGTAAGGTGGCCACAAGACATATCTCATATATCTCAAAAATAAACATTTTATATTTTTATGCACGTAATATAATTATAACCTTATTTTTACCGGATGAGTTGGATCGCTCCCAGGCTCGCTGCGACTTAATTCCAATATGTGACACATGCAAATAATTTTTACTTGACAAAAACTTAACAACTAAACCAAAAACGAGACGATTCGGACCAACAACTTGATTTTTAATCATGGCATGTACCAACCAGAACCAACATTAAACCGACGTTTAACCATGATTAAAAATACCCCAAACATACTGAAAAATATGCACAAGGACTGTAAAACATGAAAATAGGTGAATGGAACTCAAAAACCTAAAACTCTCTTTCGAGAGTCATTTTGGCACCTTTCACCGTAAATTCTTGTACGACCTCTAAACTCGATCAAATCGCGAACGGCCAAAAAAACAACTTTCCTAACTCATTAAGGTAGTGTCCAGTCCAAGGCCATGGGCTAAATGCCAACCAAGAACTCAGAAAAACCTCCTGAACCGAAATGAAAGTTGCTGTCAAAATACAGCAGTAGCATTTTATGTGTTTGTGGAGTAAACTCTGAAAATAATGACCATTGGCTTGAACCACCAACCCAAGACTCTTACCAACATCCTAAGGCATGACTTGAACCATGGCTAAGGGCTAAAAGCCAGCCACAACCCAAGCAAACACCTCTGACAACAGAAAGTATCAACCGAGAGTACCAACTTTGTGCAGTGGAATGTACTGAGTTGTTTTACTATCTTGTGTCGTTCCAGTGGCCATTTCATCGACCATGGCTCGATCTAGACATGATGGAATGTTGTATGAACCACGGCTATGGGCTAGAAGCCAACCACAATCCAAACCCCACCCAAAACCCGAAAGTGTACACACACAAAAAATGAAGGAACCGAAGTGCACTTGTGTAGTTGCTGTGATGTTTTTAATGGATCTGTGAATTAAACTGTGAATGAACGATTTGGTCTCGTCTTAGACATGATAAGGAAGAGTTCTAACCATGGCTACAGTCTCTAGGACATCCAAGATTCGAACACCATCCTTAACCATTCCATGACAGAAATCATGCCTCATTTCTGCACTTAAATATAAAGTTGCTGTCATTTCTTTGTTTCTGCGTGTATGGATGTAAACCAATGAACCAATAACACCCTAACACACTCTAAAACATTCCTAGAAGCAGCCTTGAGAGCCTGGAATTGAAGCAACCCCTGAAATCAACAAAACATTACAAACGTGAAACATGAACACATGGCCGAGAACCTGTGCAGATTTTTAGAAATTGTTGCTGTCCAATTTCGATTTTACCTCATGAATCCTGAACATATAATGTTTAAAAATATTTATAGGACTTGATTGAAGAGCAAAGAAATAATATATACATGCCTGAAATTTGTTTTGAAGAAAAACAAATCAAAACGACAATACGACGCGATGGAACCGAGTTGGATATCTTTTCTTGTTTCCTGCTGTGATTTTCACGATTTCTGCAGCTGGTTTCTTCTTGATATTTCGGTCATAGGAATGGGGGAAATGTTATGTAATGGAGGTGGTGGTTACAAGAGGTGTTAAAGGTGCCATAATATGCATTAAGGTGGGAGGTTACAAGTCAATAAGTTGAATGGGAATTTGAATGGCACTTAAATTATTTCCTCATGCTTGCTGCCGATTCTTTTATTTGTTTCTTGTTGCACGTTCCAGCTAATTTCCTAGGCTAGTGGTTTGAGGAGGAATGAGGTGGATTATAGTGTTTGAATTTATTAATTAGTGAATTAAAATTATCAAAGGAATGAATACATCATGAAGTCTCATTATAGGTGCTTTGAAAGGAAAAGTTACTACACCTTTGGATTGTATTGACCAAATTCCAACTTATTTTGAATGGTATTTTATGGTTTACATTTACATTTTAATTGTTTAGGATTTTAATCCTCCATTATATATATTTTAATGCCTTAACCAATTAATTTAATTTAGAATCTTGCTTAGAATCTTACATGGCATGCATGGTCTCAAATTTAAATATTCAAATGCTATGTTGAATTTCTTGAATATATTTTACCCAGATTAATTCATCCTCCATTGTTTACATATTTTAATTTAAGCTTTAATTAAATATTAACCCAAAGAACTTATTTAATAACTTAGCTCTAATTAATTTAATAAATCCTAAAATATTCTTTTTCTTTAAATTAAATTATTATTTGACTTAAATTAAATTTAGGAATAATTTTATTATTATTAATCTTATTTCTAATCTCCAAACTCCGGTCCGACCTCGCGTATTTATCCTGAAAAGATAAACTAAACATCTACTTTTAAAATAAATAATCATGACTTAAAAATTATAAAAATGAATTAAACACTACATATATTTATAAAAATTCATTTTAAATTTAATTAGTAGCAATTATGCATGGCTTATACGTAATCTGATTTTCGGGTTCTACAAATGGTCAAGTTGAACTTGCAAATAGATAAATAACACAAATTTTAGAAAAAACAGTTAATACAAATCGAAAAGATTGGTCTTTAAGATTAACTGATGCATTATGGGCATATAGAACTGCATTTAAGACGTCATTAGGGATGTCACCATATAGGTTAGTTTTTGGTAAACATTGTCATTTACCGGTTGAACTTGAACATAAAGCTTATTGGGCAATTAAAGTATTTAATATTAATTTAGATGATGGATCTAAATTAAGAAAATTGCAATTAAATGAACTGGAAGAATTAAGAAATGATGCATATGAAAATTCAAAGATTTATAAAGATAAAACTAAAGCCTTTCATGATAAAAATATTATGAGAAAGTTATTTGAAATTGGACAAAAAGTTTTACTTTATAATTCTCGTTTGCATTTATTTCAAGGAAAACTAAGATCAAGATGGTCATGACCATTTATAGTTAAATTTGTTTATCCTCATGGTGCTGTTGATATTGAAAATCCTAAAAATAATGACGTGTTTAAAGTTAATGGGCAGAGACTTAAGCTTTTATAGAAAATGAAATTCTTAACGATGAGTTTATGCCTTTATATGATCCACAATAGTTTGATATTTTCATATTGTTTTTGCAGATTCTAGTTCATTTCCTGGTTAAGTGGCGGATAACGGTACTCCGTGACTATCTAAGTCGGTTTCTTCAGTTTTCCCAAAATAATTGAAATATATAATAACAATAATAATATGGACGCTAGTATTATGAATCTTCGTAAATATTTTGCTTGTTTACCTGATAATACGTTGAAAAAAATTTATAAAGCTAGATGTGAGCGACTAAGGTTGATGATGTCATATGGCATACCGAATGATATCCGTTTGATAATTGAAGCAAAAGTTCAATTGGTTGAGGAAGCAAGTGAAATAATAATAAGACATATGCCAGGATTTGGTAAAACCACATATGCCAAAAAGCGAAGAGCTAAACGTATAGGTGGATGTTATAAATGTGCAAAGTGGACTTGTAAAGGGAAATTCAAAAATGTTGGAATGAAATCAATGAATAGAGAAGATAAAATTTTATTCATTAAGAATGGTCTAAGTAAAGAGTGTTTGGATAATTTTCTAGAGGTTCTTGATACGTATTCTAGTGGGTACGTACAAAATGAACTTCTTAAACTATGGTGGGAATTTCAACATGAGGAATATCAATATGGACGGTGGAATCAGCCTTATAAAGATCATATTATAGTAACGCATATCTGTTTAGATAAGTAAATATATATATACAATTTCCTCTCGGGAATCTGACGTTAAAAGACCATGTTTGCCAATTTATAAGAAAATTGGATGGGAACCATATCCTCGACTCATAGAAGGCGTTGAAGCCGTTACTGAACGTAAAATCAGAGGAAGATGTGAGCCACAATCACAACTACGCTGTATATATGTGTTTTAATTTATGTCATTTTTATTTTCTTTTAATAATAAAAATTTCCAGTTCAAATATTGACTTTTGGCATGTTACGCTTATAAATTCATATGCTGTGATCTAACAATTGCAGAAAACATATTTCTCAACATGTCGACGTCCACAGTAAGTAAAATCAAGAATATTTGTGTATTTTGTGGATCTAGTGCAGAAAAAGATTCAATTTATGAAGAGGTAGCAGAAAAGCTTGGAATAACATTTGCTAAAAAAAGATTCATTTGGTATATGGTGGTGGTGAAGTTGGTCTCATGGGAAAAGTTGTAAAAGCTGTGCATGTAGGTGGAAGTGAAGTCTTAGGCATTATTCCGATTACCTTAGCCAGTTTTACTGGACCAACAATAGGAGAATAAATGAAAGTGGACAACATATATGAACGAATTACTCAAACGAGTCAACATTCAGATGCTTTCATTGCTTTGACAGGAGGTTTCGGTACTTTGGGAGAAATATTTCATACTGTTTGTTGGGCACAATTAAATAACCATAATAAGCCAATTGGTTTGTTAAATGTTAACAATTATTATGATAAACTGCTATCGTTTCTTGATGATGTTGTGGAACAAGGATTTATTTCATTAGCTTCGCGAAGGATGTTAGTTTCTGCTACAAGTGAAGGTGAACTTATTGATTTACTGCAAGGATTTAGTCATGAACCAGATCCATTCTTATCTCAACTTAATTGGCCAACATCCAAGAGTCAGAAAAGAAAATTCATGTGATGCTAAACTTGTGATTCAACAGTATGTTTTAATTTTTTTCTTTCAGGTATGAATAATCTCCTCTTAGTTTTTTTTATATAAAAATAAAAAAAATATATTCATATATAGTAATAATAATAATAATTTTTAGTTCAATGTCGAGTAACGTGTTAGTAAAATGCACCTGAGACGCATTAGTTAATAATTATTGAAAAATCACAATACGATAGATTTTAATATTCATTATATTCAAATTACAGATTACAAGAAAAATTAGTTTTTCATATGTACCAATTTATATATATATATATTTTTTGATCAATTAATATAAAATGTATAATAGAAGTGTTTATATATATATATAATTGTGTGTGTTTTCAAATAAAATAATTTCTAAACTTTTTATTAGAATATAGTTAAAAGATATGGTTTGTATGGTTGTTAACATGTATAATTGAAAGAATTCTTTTTGTAAAAGTATAATATATACTCACACATCTTTTGTGAGTAAGTGGTGAGAAATGAGAAAATAATTAATAAACTTTTATTGATTATATAAAATTGTTAATTACAAGAATATAACCCCCTATAAAAAAATTAAAAATTAATTATTAAAAAAAAAGATAAATAACGGACTGCAAAGTTCTTTGTTCATTGTAATTGTTTTTTTCTAGATTTGATTGATTTACTATAAATGTGTTCTAAAAAAAACAAAAACCATCAATCAATATGTTCTAAAAAAAGATTTTTTTGTGTTGGATAAGATTAAAAGGTAGTCGAATGTGTCCGTTGTATAAATGTTTATATATATAGACATTTATGGTAGAATGTTTGGATAAAAAAATTTATGTCATTGCAAAACTTTGCATTAATAAAAAAAAAGAAAAAAAAAAGGATTTTATTCTTAGTAAATTTTCCTATTTTGTTTTCAATATTAGTTTATTTAATTGTCTGCTTTAATAATTAACCTTTTTCAATGAGAGTTAATATTCATTCCAACTCCATGAGTGTAAATCAACTATCCATTAAATATTTTGACCCGAAAGAATATGGAGTTGAGGTTTTTACGAAANAAAATATATATATATATATATATATAAATCGGCATATGAGTTTGTTTTTAAAATGAATATGTTTGTATATTTGAATATATAAAAGGAATAAAGAATCTAGGTTGTGATTTTCCGATAAATTTTATTACTAAGTGAATAGTAATAAGATAGTGTTGGGGTGTGATCAAATTTAAAATTAATAATTTATTATATGTTAAAACCTATATTTTAAAATTTAAGTTTCATTAAAATTATAAAATTATGTTATTTTTGTATTGTTTGTTTATATTTATATGTCTTACTAAATATGTTTTATTTTCAAGTTTTCTACGTGTTGGTAAAATAATGATAACTCAAGCTTGAAAATTCAAATAGAACTGATTCAAACATGTTTGGAATCCTTAAGAAATTATCTAGAACTTTGCAGAAGACATGATTGCCTAAAAAGTTCATTAAAAGATCAAATTGTAAAAATATCAAAAGGAGGACAAATTTACTTACACCATGACCAGCATATAGTAAAAAAATCATAACTATTTCAATATTTAACCAAATGAGGTGAACCAAGTGGCCAAATTCATCTACAGATAATTCCCCACATGTTTACTGTTTTGAGCAGAGTTGAATTCGGTGATTAAAGTCGTGAAACAAAGCATTGAAAGAAGGGACATGTAATTGAAGTTGGAGGAGACAAAGACTACTATTACAACTACATGGCATTAAAAATATTTTTCCCTTTCTCTCATTTGTCCTATAAATAGACGCCTTGTGCTAGCTTGAGAATCATTCTATCTCATTGTAAAATATAGTGTGAGTGTGTATAAAAGTTTTAAGTTCCAATATATTTTTCATTTTCTCAATTATGAGTGATGTTTTTAGTGTTGATCAAAAGTAAACTCATGAAAAGCAAAATCTATTATGTCAAGATGAAGAGGATGAATTCTTGGTGAAGTAAGATTGTTTATATTTTGTATATTCTTTCTTTATTTCTTTTCATTTTGCTAATTTCTTTTTATTGTGGGTATAAAATGAATTATTTGTTGTTATCAATTTCCATCAAATGCTTGATACTATTGAAGTGGTTATCTTGATTTGTTGTTTAATTTTGATACAATAAATATTTCATCAATTATTATTGTTATATTATACACATATATATATATTTATATAATTATATCATATATATCATTTAGACGATAGCGTGGCTCAGCCGGTTGTTCTAAATGAAATATTATGATTTAATACTAACATCTAACAATCTAACATTTACTTTATCGCAACTAACTTTTACTTTCCGCATCTAACATTTATATTATCGCAACTAACTTTTACTTTCTGCAACTAACTTTTATTTTTCCGCAACTAACTTATTAAATCATATAGTACTTTTCGATACCTTCGATTTGACAGTAAATTCGTAATTTTTGGATAAGAAACGAGTGAGTTATGATTTTTTTCGTGGGACTGCTCAAACTGTAAATTTCTGAAAATGTGTTCTTGGTGTGTTCTTGAAGTTTATTTGTTGCAGGCTTCGTTGGGAAATGACGGGTGATCGCTGCTGCGTTTAGGTATAGTAAATAAGATGTGGGTTTGATTTTTGGTGTTTCGTTTCGTGACGATGGGCACTTGGTTGCATTAGAAGTCGTAGGAAAAGCCTTGGCGTCAAATGTCGTGTTTATAGGTTGTGTCGCGTCGTTTGTTGCGTGTCTTTGTTTTGTGACATTTGTGTGAGTTTGAATCATTGCTATAGCGTCCAAGGATGAGTTTAGTTGCATCGGTTCGAGTCGTTTGAGCATGGCTTTGAAATTGCATCAAGAGTGTTCATGGGGTTGGAATTGCGCCCAATCCTCGCAACTTTAGCGCCGCGGCGCTGCCTTTGTGGCGCCACAGCGCTAGTGCTGCGGCATTGCAGTGCCTAGACGCTAATCAGGCACTAGGCGCTAAGCAGCGCCGCTTTGCTCAGCGCCTAGGCGCTTGTCCCAAAATTTTTAAACACTATTTTAGGATCGTGTCTTCTATGTTTTGGGAAATGTCGACACATCATTTTAGGATTTGTTTCGGGGTTGATGTCATGGTTTAGTACGATGATTAAACGAGGTAAAGTCTCGAGCGATTTAGAACGTCATAAGAAAATTGTCATCTTTGGTGGTGAGCAAGATTATTACGTCTGGGTATGGAATTTAAGTGCATGAAGTTGTGTTAGTATGTGCAGCAGTGGCACCAAGCGAGATCCAACGAATCTCTCAACGCCATGTAAGTATGTTCGACGTGCAAAAGAAAATATTTTATGTTTTTTAGGTATGCTAAATGTCTTGTCAACAATTATGAACGGGTTTGGAAGCCGGTGACCTCTCCACCCCAGTAAAGTATGACCGGGTTTACATCATGATTGGAAAGCGGTAAAGGATGATCAGGGACCAATCCACTCAGTAAAGCATGACTTGGGATCTCATGTTTGTGGTAGTGGATTTTCCCTGCCAGCCCAGTACTGTGGTTTAGTCTGATCAGGCGCATTTATGTATGGGTCACTTGCTTTTAAACATATCTCTACGCAAAATGATGAAGTTATGCATGGTCAAGTATGTGTGATGCAAGTATGTTTATAAAAAGGTTTATGATGATGGCACGTCTATGTTTATGTTATTACTGTCAAGTTTCAAGTATGTACGCTCTACTTTAAAGATGCATGTGGTTTTATTACGTATTATTTGTTATCTCAAGTTTATACATGTTGAGTCCTTAGACTCACTATACTTGATCGATGCATATGAGGACGAGTATGAAGAGACGAGGGGTGAGGACCAATGAGCCGGCTTGGACTGCGCATGAAGCTAAACCCGAGGACCGCCGATGTTTTAAGATTTTATGCATGACGATTTTAATACTCTGACTTTTACGAGATTTCTTCACGTTGTTTGAACAAGTATTTTTAGAAAACTTTATCTGTGATCTTTTTATTGCAAATATTTTGGATGAACAGTTTATTTTAATCGAAATTTGAATGTTTATTTCATATCTAAGAATTTTTTTTTATTTTTCCGCAAATTTTAAATAATTTAAAAGTACGGTAAGTTACAGTTAGTGTCAGAGCGGTGTTTTTGTAAAGGGTTATGCCTACTGCAAGTTGCAAGAAGCTCACGAAGCCACACCTCAAGTCTGTAAGTTTTAAAGTTTTAAATTCTTTCATGTAATATGCATTCAGTCATGATTTTAGTATGTACATATTTAATTCAAATTACGTGCATCTTATGATATCGATGTCGTGTTCATCCATGTTGGGTTTATGTGTTGGGTAAATTTTGGAACAGTATGCCTCCTAGACGTAGGATTGTGCATGATGAAAGCGATGAGAATAGGGAAGCTCAGGATGGGGAGAGGGCCACTCCTCCTCGTCCACCGCCAGACATGCAGGCTCATATGCTTGCAGGAATGACACAGTTCTTCGCACAGGGAGACAACACCGTTGCAGAGTATGTCAGGAAGTTTGATAGGGGGTGTCACTTTGTGTCCCTGATTGCTAATGATGCCCGGGAGAAGCTGAGGCATTTTATTGATGGCTTACGGCCGATCTTGCGCCGCGATGTCAGGGTTGCTGGTCCTAATACTTATGCAGTTTCCGTGTCGAGAGCCTTGGCGGCAGAACAGGACCAGAGGACATCGAGAGTGATAGGCAGGACAAGAGGTCCTATCAGGCACCTCAGCTTCAGCAGCAGCAGCAGTGACCCAAGTTTAAGAGGCCTTTCCAGGGACAGCAGGGGAAGAGGCCATTTCAGCGACCGCCGAAGGGCAAAGGTCCTATTCCTCAGTAGAAGGCTCCACAGAATCCCGGTGAGTACCCAGTATGCCCGAAGTGCCACCGCCAGCATCCGGGATAGTGTTTATGGGGATCGGGCAAATGCTTCAAATGCGGGGCCAGCGATCATATGTTGAAGGACCACCCACAGTGGAGGCAGCTGACCCAGGGTAGAGTGTTTGCCATGCAGGCAGAGGAGGCGAACCCAGACACGACCCTGTTGACAGGTTACTTATTTAATTCAGCATCGTATTAATTTTGTTATGCATGTTCTAATTTTTTTTTTTTGGGGATTATTAGTGTGTTAGTAATTTTGGTGACTTGTGTAGATATTGTCTACAATGCTTGGGGTTAAGATACGTATATTTTGGATATAAGTTTTTGTGTGTTGTGCTAATGTCTCGTAGGAAATATTTTTATAAAGAGGGTGGCCATGAAGCCCTTGATAGATTCCGGGGCAACTCACTCTTTTATTTCAAAGACGTTTGCTAATAATCTAGACGTCAAGTCTATTGGACTCGACGTTAGCTACTCAGTATCACTTCCATCAAGAGAAGAGTTATCAGCTACTAGCGTGGTCAAGGATATTGATCTTGAACTGCAGGGCCACCGAGTGTATGCCGATCTGATTGTGTTGCCAATGCCAGAATTTGATATTATCTTGGGAATGGACTGGCTGACAAAGACAGGGTTCTGATCGACTTTCAGAAAAGATCAGTGTTGGTAAGGCTGTTGGGTATGGAGCAGTTTCTTTTTGAGCCGGACAGATGGAGAAGTTTCCCTCGCATGATCTCTTGCATGCAGGCACGGAGACTTTTTCACAAGGGGTGTCAAGCTTTCTTGGCCAGTATTATTTCTGCACCTGACGTACCCACTCTGTCGATATCTGATGTACCAGTAGTCAGAGATTTTCCTCACGTTTTTCCCGATGACGTCACAGGCTTTCCACTAGAGAGAGAGGTGGAGTTTGCCATCGAACTTGTGCCAGGCACCGTGCCAATTTCTAAAGCACCGTACCGTCTAGCTCCAGCTGAGATGTTTGAGCTCAAACAGCATATTCAGGAGCTTCTTGACAAAGAATTCATCCGCCTTAGTTTCTCACCATGGGGCGCACCAGTGCTCTTCGTAAAGAAGAAAGATGGGAACATGAGGTTGTGTATCGATTACAAAGTACTGAACAAGGTAACGATCAAGAACAAATACCCACTTCCAAGGATCGAGGACTTGTTCGATCAGTTGCAGGGAGCTACAGTGTTTTCTAATATAGACCTTCAATCAGTGTATCATCAGCTGAAGGTAAAAGATGCATATGTGCATAAGACAGACTTCGGAACCAGATATTGGCATTACGAGTTCTTAGTGATGCCGTTTGGACTGACAAATGCTCCAACAATTTTTGTAGACCTCATGAATCGAGTATTTCAACCTTACCTAGATCAGTTCGTCATGGAGTTCATTGACGACATTCTTATCTACTCTAAGAACCATGAGGAGCACAGACAGCATTTGGGTACAGTTTTGCAAGTCTTGCAGAGTCGCAAGTTGTTTGCAAAATTTAGTAAGAGTGAATTATGGTTGGAGAAGGTAGCGATTTTGGGTCATATAATTTCTAGCAGCGGCATTGAGGTGGACCCAGCCAAGGTGGCAGCAGTTGAAGAGTTGATTGAGCTGAACATACTTGAACATACATAACTTCATCATTTTCGCGTAGAGACATGTTTCAAAGCAAGTGACCCATACATAATAAATGCCTGATCAGACAAACCACAGTAATGGGCTGACAGGGACGTATCCACTGCCACATACATGAGATCCCCGTTCATGCTTTAACGGATGGATTGATCCCCGTTCATGCTTTAACGCTTTCCAATCCCGATCTAAACCCTTTCATAATTTAACGGGGTGGGTTGGTCCCAGTTCATGATTTAACGCTTTCCAACCCCATACATAATTTGGTCACAAGACAATTAGCATACCTCAAAAACTTGAAAATATTTTCTTTGCACGTCGAACATAATTACTTGGCGTTGAGGGATTCGTTGGAGCTCGCTTTGGGGCCGCTGCTGCACAGACTAACATGATTTTAAAATACTTAACTTGCATAACTTAGACTTAGGTACTCAAGCTCACCACCAAAGTGACTAAGTTGCTTATGACATTCTAGATCACTCGGTGCTTGACCTCGTTTAATCGTACTAACCATGGCATCAAACCCCGAGACACACTCTAAGATGACGTGTGAACATTTCCCAACAATAAAAGACATGAACTCACTATTTGAACTTGAACATGAGTGGAAACCAAACATTCTCACAGATGGGGTGGCGCTCGGGCGGTAATATGTTTCCGCTCGAGCGCCAGGTCTTCTGGAGACCTGCACTCGAACAGAAAGAGTGGCGCTCGGGCGGTAAAAAATTACCGCTCGGGCGCCGAGCTTACAAAAATGAAACTCTCAACAGTGTAGGTGGCGCTCGGGCGGTAAGAAATTACCGCTCGGGCGCTGAGTGTACTGGACTCCGCGACTTGCATCTTAATACTCCTAACTAAAATAATACGATTCTTTAACCAATCCATCGAGACTCATCCTAGGACACTATGACACTGACTCGACTCCATAAAAACGTCCCATACGTTCCCAAAGAAACGACGCACCTCTCGCAATACAATAAAACCCATTACCTTAAATTTTGACACCAAAATAGTTTTTACGACTACGCGTTCTCCCAAGTGTCTAACGACACGAAACGAAACATCAATAACCCTCCCAACATCATTAAAAATATACCTATACGCAGCAGCGATCACCCGTCGATCCCCAACGAAGGCTGCAACAATAAAACTTCAAGAATTCATCAATAACATATTTTTCGGAAAAATGCATTTTGAGCAGTCCCACTAAAACGGTCATAACTTACTCAATGTTCATCCAAAATTTTTGAATTTTATATCAAATCGAAGGTATCAAAAAGTTCTACGATTTTTGTGTTGAAAGTTTTCTCGAAATCATGAGCAAAAATTCGCAGTATTTAAAAAGACAGCAAAAAACGTGATTTTAGATCCAAAAACGGTTTCAAAAGTGATCTAAACATAATTGCTCAAACTTCTACACAACATTCACATGATTTTCATATAAAATACATTGCAATGCATACTATGACATGATCGACGCAGAAACAAATAGTATATACGTGCCTTTTGATGATTAAAATACCGAAACGACGATACCGACACGGAGAAAGAAGCGAGGTCGATCCGGGACAACTTGGCTCGATTTTTCTTTGAAGGAAACCAGCGAAATTTGCTGGAATTTCAATGGGGAAGTGGGGCGGCTGCTAGGGTTCTTAGGAACCTAGGTTTTGCTTTCTCAAAAAAAATAAAATCTGAATGAATTATGTGTGTGTGTGTTGATCGGCTCTAGGTGTGTGTAAAAGTGTGTAAAGCGTGTATAGTGAGTGTGTGTGGCGTGAGTTTGTAGTAATTAGGGAATAAATTTGCTTAATTAAAAATTAACAAGCTAATTTAAAAATACTAACTCTCCCTTAATTAATAAAACCTCTAAATTTAAAATAACTTGTACAAGTGCTAAAACTTTAAAAAATTTTATAAAATCATAAAATATCTAAATAGATGATTTAGGCTCTAAAATACTGAAACTTAATAATTAAATTAATACGCCTCGATCCTAACTTAAAAATAAAATACTCCATTAAAATTACCCAAAATCGTCACCGGGTCTTTTCCTCAATCCCGCCTCGAATAATCGCCTGAAACATGAGACTTGAAAAACATTTTAACGTGCATCATATAACATAAGTAATTTAAAATAATGCATTTAAATAAATCATGCATGGTAAAAATCAATTAATCAAATGATTTACCAATTAAATAAATGCATGTGTTATACGTATACAGAATTTGGGCACTACAGTTCCTCCCCCACTTATAAAAATTTCGTCCTCGAAATTAAATCTTACCGCACCAATCCGGGTAGCGAATCCTCATGTCCACTTCGGACTCCCAAGTGGCTTCCACCACTGATTGGTTAAGCCACCGGACATTGACCAGCTTAGTCGTCTTGTTCCGAAGTCTACGCTCCTGTCTGTCTAGGATTTGGATAGGTCTCTCTTTGTAAGACAGGTCTGGAGCCAACTGCAACGGCTCATAACTCAGAACATGAGAAGGATTAGCTAGGTACTTCCTCAGCATTGAGACGTGGAACACATTGTGTAACCCGGCCAGATTCGGCGGAAGGGCAACACGATACACTAGTGTCCCAACTCTGTCAAGGATTTCGAAAGGTCCAATAAACCTCGGACTCAGCCTGCCTCTTTTCCCAAATCTCATAACACCTTTCATGGGTGCTATTTTTACAAAAACATGATCACCTACAGCAAAATCGAGATCTCTCCTCCTTTTGTCAGCATAACTCTTCTGACGGCTCTGGGCGGTCTTCATCCTGTCACGAATCTTGACCACCACATCTACAGTCTGCTGAACTATCTCTGGACCAAGTTCTGCTCTCTCACCGACTTCATCCCAATGAATCGGCGATCTGCACTTCCTTTCATACAATGCTTCATAGAGAGCCATACCAATAGATGCTTGAAAACTGTTGTTGTATGTAAACTCCACTAGAGGTAGCTTAGATTCTCGAGTCCCTTGGAAATCGATCATACAGGCTCGCAATAAGTCCTCCAAAATCTGAATCAGTCGCTCAGACTGGCCATCTATCTGCGGGTGAGAAACAGTATTAAATAGCAACTTTGTCCCCATGGCTGCATGCAAACTCTTTCAAAAGGATGAAGTAAACCTCGGGTCCCTGTCGGACACAATAGTAACTGGGATTCCATGCAATCGAATGATCTCCTTGATATAAAGCTCCGCATACTGCGTCATGGAGAAAAGTCATCTTCACTGGCAAGAAATGTGCCGACTTAGTGAGTTGATCCACTATCACCCAAATAGAATTCGATCCTCTGACTGACCTCGGCAAACCAACCACAAAGTCCATTGTAACATTCTCCCATTTCCACTCTGGGATGGGGAGTGGCTTAAGCATTCCTGCTGGCCTCTGGTGCTCTGCCTTCACCTGCTGACAAGTGAGGCATTCAGACACGAATCTTCGGATGTCTCTCTTCATCCCTGGCCACCAATACAAAATCTGCAGGTCTTTGTACATCTTGATACCTCCTGGGTGGATTGAATACAGAGATGCATGTGCCTCTGATAAGATATCTTCTCTGATCGAATCTACGTTAGGCACCCACATGCTTCCCCTGTATCTCACAATACCGTCTGACACTGAGTAGAGCACACTGCCCTATGCTTCATCATTCAGTTCCACTTCTGTAACTGTTCATCTGAAGACTGTCCTTGACGGATACGGTCTAGCAAATCAGACTTGACTGTCAGATTAGATAGTCTAGGAGCTCTGCCTTTACGATTAATCTCTAGACCAAATTTCTGAATCTCGGACTGAAGAGGTCTCTGCACTGACAATTGTGCTATGACTGCGACTTTTCTGCTCAGGGCGTCTGCCACAACGTTAGCCTTTCCCGGATGGTAGCTAATTTCGCAGTCGTAGTCTTTCACTAACTCCAACCATCGCCTCTGCCTCATATTCAGTTCTTTCTGTGTGAAGAAGTATTTGAGACTCTTGTGATCTGTGAATATCTGGCATTTCACGCCATACAAGTAGTGTCTCCAAATCTTCAACGCAAAGACTACTACGGGTAATTCAAGATCGTGAGTCGGGTAGTTCTTCTCGTGTACTTTCAACTGCCTAGAAGCATAAGCTATAACCCGAACATGGTGCATCAATACTGCGCCTAAACCAAGCTTAGATGCATCGCTGTACAACACAAAGTCGCCTTGCCCTGTTGGCATGGCTAATACCTGCGCAGAAATAAGAGCTTGCTTCAATGTATCAAAGCTCTTCTGACATTCATCACTCCACACGAATTTTGCATTCTTCTTTGTCAGTGAAGTGAGTGGCACTGCTAACGAAGAAAATCCCTGAATAAATTTCCTGTAGTAGACTTCTAGGCCTAGGAAACTGCGGATCTCTGAAGCATTCTTCGGCTCGACACATTCCTTAACGGCTGCTACCTTAGCTGGATCTACCTCAATACCACTGCTAGACACTATATGCCCCAAAAACGCTACCATCTCCAACCAAAACTCACACTTACTGAACTTCGCAAATAACTCGCGACTTTGCAAGGTCTATAAAACCGTCCTCAAATATTGACTGTGCTCCTCATGGCTCTTCGAGTAAATAAGGATATCGTCAATAAACACTATGACGAATTTATCAAGATAAGGTTGGAATACTCGGTTCATGAGGTCCATGAAAATCGCTGGGGCATTCGTCAGTCCAAATGGCATCACTAAGAATTCATAATGACCATATCTGGTTTTGAAGGCTGTCTTGTGAACATCTGCATCTTTCACCTTCAGCTGATGATACCCTGATCGAAGATCTATCTTAGAGAACACTGAAGCTCCCTGCACCTAATCGAACAAGTCCTCGATCCTTGGAAATGGCTATTTGTTCTTGATCGTTACCTTGTTCAGCTCTCGGTAATCGATACACAGCCTCCTGCTCCCATCCTTCTTCTTTACGAACAGCACTGGTGCGCCCCCTGGAGAGAAACTAGGGTGAATAAATTCCTTGTCAAGAAGCTCCTGTATCTGCTGTTTAAGTTCTGGCATCTCAGCTGGAGCTAATCGGTATGGTGCCTTGGCGATTGGCACTGTGCCTGACATAAGATCAATGGAGAACTCCACCTCTCTATCTGGTGGAAGACCTGTGACGTCGTCAGGAAAGACATCTGCGAAGTCTCTGACTACCGGCACATCTGATATGGATGGAGTGGGCGCATCAGGTGCCGAAATAATGCTGGCCAAGAAAGCCTGACACCCCTTAGAAATAAGTCCCCTTGCCTGCATGCAGGAGATCATACGAGGGAAGCTTCTCCATCTGTCTGGCTTAAATAGAAACTGCTCCATTCTCATCGGTCTGACCAACACTTATCTCTTCTGAAAGTCAATCAGGACTCGGTTCTTTGTTAGCCAATCCATTCCCAAGATAATGCCGAATTCTGGCATCGGCAATACTATCAGGTCGGCATACACCAGGTGGCCCTGCAGTTCTAGATCAATATCTCTGACCACACTGGTAGCTAACAGTTCTTCCCCTGATGGGACTGTCACTAAATAGTTCACATCAAGGCCGATAGACTTGATGTCTAAATGATTAGCGAATGCCTCCGAGATGAAAGAGTGAGTGGCTCCCGAATCTATCAGGGCCTTCGTGGCTAATCTCTTAATGAAGATATTTCCCGTCAACAGTGTAGTGTCTGGGTTCGCCTCCTGAGCATGCATGGTGAATACCCTGCCCTGGGTTGGCTGCTTCCATTGTGGGCACTCCTTCAACATGGGGTCACTTGCTCCACATTTAAAGCACTTGCCTGATCCGTAGAAGCACTCTCCCGGATGCTGGCGATTGCATTTAGGACACACTGGAAAATTCCTAGGTCTCTGAGGCGCCTTCTGCTGCTGAATAGGACCCTTGCCTTTCGGTGGTCCTTGATAAGGCTTCTTCCCCTGCTCCCCCTGGTAAGGTTTCTTGAACTGGGGCCTCTGATGCTGCTGCTGCTGATGCGGTGGTGCCTGGTAAGGCCTCTTGTCCTCCCTATCAGCCTCAATATCCCTCTGATCTTGCTCTGCCGCCAAAGCTCTCGATACGGCAATTGAGTAAGTAGCAGGACCAGCAACTAGAACGTCACGACGCAAGACCGCCACAATCCATCCATAAAATGCCTCAACTTCTCCCGGGCATCATTAGCTATCATGGGCACAAAGTAACACCCCATGTAGTACCCGAAAAACCAATATGCGTAGATATGTGCATAATTTCTTTTATTTAATTTTAAATGGTTATTATTTTAAGAAATTGTTAATTTAATTGCATTTAAATCATTAACGTAATTTTTAAAGATTTTTAAATCGCGTATTTCAAATTTTAGCTTTTTAGATATATACGCGAGACCGGACCGGAGATAGGAAATCGGAGATGAATTTTATGATCCAAAAATATTCCTAAAATTATTTCTGAGCTAAGAAATAATTTATTTTGTTGAAATAAAGTGGATTTAAGTCAACTTTAATTAATTAATCACCAATTTAATTGTAGGCTTCTTAATTCATCAAGATTGTGCTTAATTAACCTTTTAATCAAGCTTAGATAACCTAGGATTCTAATTAGCAAAACTTAAACAAATCCTACACCAATTTGGAAAGACAACCCTCGTTCATTTCACTCCACACAATCTCAACTTGACACCATTTATCTCCCCCAACAAGAAAACAAAGGCCACCCATTCATCATGCATGTTCCCCCCCCCCCAACTTGGCATTATTTACTCCCTCATGCATCACCTTATTTGACCACAACCCTTTACCACCTTCTGCATTCTCCCTAGCACGAAAATTAGGAGATTTGGCAGCTCCCATTCTTGGCCAAGACAACAACAATAGCAAGGTGTCTTCATTTCCGTTGCCGTGTCTTCCGATCCGACTTATTGTGCTGTTTATTGT
This sequence comes from Primulina huaijiensis, assembly GCF_012295235.1. NCBI lineage: Eukaryota > Viridiplantae > Streptophyta > Magnoliopsida > Lamiales > Gesneriaceae > Primulina > Primulina huaijiensis. Next base: position 12,720,543 of record NC_133314.1, on the reverse strand, counting down.
AAAAAACAACTTAAGGCATGTCTATATTATTTCTATGCTCTTCAATCAAGTTATGTATCTATTTTTAAACCATTTCATGTGCTTGATCCATGACAAAACCGAAATCATGTCAAGAAACCTTCTAAAATTCTGTGTAGTATGTTTTTGGCTTTCATTTATGTCTCACGGTTTTGGCTTGTTTTGTGGTTCAGGAGGTTGGCTCGATTTCCAGGCACCCAAGGCTTCATCTAGACATGATTTAGAGTGTGTTAGGAAGGTGTTAGTCCATTGTTTTAAGTCCTTTTCCCCCCAACAACACTGAATGGACAACAAGTCTCCATAGTACATATTTGAGTCTCGATTTTCTTGGTTTGTTGTCTAAGGTATATGTTCGGACCTTGGCTGCCATAGGGGCTGTAGCTATGGTTAGAACCTCTCCTTAGCATGTCTAGGAAGTGACCAAGATGACCTTTCATGGCTTGGTTCATGGTCACATTGGTTTTTAAAATAAACAAGACAAGTGCCCCTTCGGTTTTCATTTCTGTTTTTTGTGAGTAGTTTCGGTTTTGAGGTTGGGGGTGGATCTTGGTTGGCTTCTAGCCCTTAGCCATGGTTCACACAATACCTAATGATGTTTAGATCACGCCATGGTTGATCATATGGCCACTAGAATGATACATGACAGCAAGAACAAGCAACACTCTCCACGGTACAACATATGTGTTCTCGGGTGAAGCTTTGGATTGTTTTGGGTGGTTGCTTGGATTGTGGTTGGCCTAAGGCCCTTAGCCATGGTTCACGCCACACCTTAGGATGTTGGTAAGAGGTTTTGGTCGGTGGTTCAATCCCCAATGACCATTAGCCTTGTAATCGAAGCGAAGCAAGCACAGCTGCTGCCGCTGGAATTTTACAGCAGCTTGAGATTCGGTTCAGAGGTCATGTACGAGTTCTTGGTTGGCTTTTAGCCTATGGCCTTGGACTGGACAGTACTTTATTGAGTTAGGAAGGTCATGGTTTTGGCCGTTTGTGATTTGGTTAAGTTTAGAAGTCGTACGAGAATTTACGGTGCAATGTGCCAAAGTGACTCTCGAAAGAGCGTTTCATGATTTTGGCCTCCATGCATAATTTTCGTATATTACAGCCGTTGGTATATATTTTCCAGTATTTTAGGTGTATTTTAATCATGACTAAACGATGGTTTGATGTTGGTTCGGGTTGGTAAAGAGTCATGGTTAGATACTAAGTTTGTTGGGCGTAATTGTCTCGTTTTTAATTTGATTATGAGATGTTGGTCAAGTTGAGATTATTTGCATGTGTTTCATGTTAGAATTAGGTCGCAGCGAGCCTGGGAATGATCTAACTCAATTGGTAAATGAAAATAATATAATAATTATATTACGTGCAAAAATGTAAATTATCCATTTTGAGATTTATGTGATATTGCTTAGGGCCACCTTACGCTTATGGGATTACTTCACCCGGTGGTCACTTATCGGTTCAGTTCAGTTCATCCCGGTGGCTACTTACCGGTCCCACCCAGTAGACTGTGGCATTAGTCTGATCAGACGTACATTATTTCTCCCGGTCGTCAGTTACCGGTCAGTTCAGTTCAGTGCAGTTCAGGGGGCCACTTGCGTATAACATAATCTCAACAGAAAATTATTACACGTTATTTTATGACCGGGCTCTATGGAGCAAACATTTTACTTACTACTTTCAGTTCAGTTTAGTTCAGTTATGCAAGTAATTATAATTACTCATGATACGATTTTTACGTTACGCTTTATGATACGATATTTTTATTTTGCATGTGATTTTATGATATATTTACTTGTTATTCACGATATATGCATGCTGAGTCTTTAGACTCACTAGACTTGATTGTTGTAGGTACACATGATGCAGAAGCTGAGGGCGGGGACCAGTGAGTTAGCTCGGATCGGTGGTAGTTCGAACCCGAGGACCTCACGTTTAGTTACTCAGTTTTATGTTCAAACTCTTGTTAAAACTTTTATATACTTTAAGTTGTTGTTTAAAATATTATTCAGTTTCCGCTGCTACGTTTATGTTAAACCGTTGAGCTATTTTACAAAAGTTTTCATACATTGCAAGTTTATTTATTTAAAGAGAAAATTTTTAATAATTCCAAAAAATTATGAATACGAAATACGGGCCGTCACAGTTGGTATCAGAGCGATGTTTCTTGTAAAAGGGTTCTACTTACTACTGATCTCGAGAAGCTCACGAAGTCACGTCTTCAGTCTGTAAGTCCTATTTTCACGTATTACATTTTTGAGCATGAAATAGTTTACCAGCATGTTCTCATGAAATATTTTATCAGCATGTTCTCATGAAAAATATTTTATGTCAAGATTATGTTTTAGCAATTATATATATTTAAATTTAAAGAAAAATAGTAGAAATATTGCATGTTGGTTACGTAAGGGGTGTTGAAAGCGAGGCTGATGAGACTCAGAACCGTTATAAGGATAGAGGTCCACCGCCACCTCCTCCACCACCTGATATGCATACCCAGATAATGGCGGGTATGACTCAGTTCTTCGCACAGTTCGCGGGGAACAATGCTGCAGCGGTAGCTAGGCCGCCTAGACCCGAGGCTATATGTGAGCGGTTCATGAGGATGAACCCGAAGGAGTTCACTGGGACGTCTGATCCCATGGTTGTTGAGGGATGGATTAAGTCCCTAGAGGTTACTTTCAGATTTATGGAGCTGGAGGATGTTGACAGGGTCCATTGTGCGACCTATCTTTTTGGAGGAGACGCCCGTCTATGGTGGGAGGGCGCATCTGTAGCTCTGGATCTAGCTACTCTCAGTTGGACGCGCTTTAGAGAGGTGTTCTTCTCTAAGTATTTTACTGATGACGTGCGTTCGAGGTTGACCAGAGAGTTTATGACCTTGAGACAGGGTGACATGACTGTTACGGAGTTTATCCGTAAGTTCGAGAGAGGTTGTCACTTTGTACCCTTGATCGCGAACGACGAGGGTGCCAGACTTAGGCACTTCATTGATGGATTGAGGCCGATCTTGCGCCGTGATGTTAGGGTTGCTGGCCCTACGACATATGAGGTCGTTGTCTCTAGAGCTCTTACTGCAGAGCAGGATCAGAGAGATATCGAGAATGACCGCCAGGTAAGCGGCCATTTCAGGCGCCCCACCTCCCTCCTCAGCAGCAGCAACATAAGAGGCCTTTCCATGACCCATCGAGGAGCAGATGGCAGCAACAGCAGCAGGGACGTGTGTTCCCGATAAGGCAGGAGTACTCGGTCTGTGCCAGTTGCACACGCCGCCATACCGGAGCTTGCATGTATGGCTCTGAGAAGTGTTTCATGTGTGGCGGTACTGGCCATTTGCTGAAGGATTGTCCTCAGGGGACATTTCCTACTCAGGGCAGAGTGTTTGCACTCCATGCAGTGGAGGCGAACCCAGGGACTATGCTCCTGACAGGTATCTTAAATCTTTAAGTTTATATTTGAGAAAATTTTAGCATATTTAATTCAGTGTTTTGGGATTAATTGTTTTGAATTACTGGGTTATAAGATTTGAACTTAGAAATTGTGATAAGATTGCATGTTTTATTCGGGTTGTTTTGGAAATCTAAGTTAGAAGAACTTTGACCTTTGCATGTCTATAGGATTAATTCTGGTAAATTATTGGGTTTAGATTGATGTTCCAACCTTTCAGGAAGAATATTTATTGGCGGAGCTTCTACGAACGCCTTGATTGATTCAGGGGCCACTAATTCATTCATATCTGAGACCTTTGCGAATTCCATCGAGGTCAAGACGATTGGATTGGATGTGGCGTATGCTGTGGTTATTCCATCTGGCGAGGAGATGGCAGCGACTAGCGTAGTCCGAGACATAGACCTTGAGATTCATGGAAATCTTGTCTATGCGGATTTGATCATGCTGCCGATGCCAGAGTTCGATATTATCCTTGTGATGGATTGGCTACACAAGAACAGAGTACTTATTGATTTTCAGCGGTGATCTGTTCTAGTCCAACCGCTTGGAAGGGAGCAGTTCCTATTTGAGCCTGACATGTACTTTAATTTGCCTATCATGATATCTTGTATTCAGGATAGGAGGCTCATGCATAGGGGTTTTCGAGCATTCATTGCGACTATTATATTTGTTCCCGAGGTACCCTGTCAGTTAGTCGCAGATGTCCCAGTTGTCAAGGACTTTTCAGAAGTTTTTCCCGATGACGTCTCTGGTAGACCACCGGTACGAGAGGTTGAGTTTTAGATCGATCTTATGCCTGGTACCGCGCCTATCTCTAAGGCGCCTTACAGATTATCACCGTCAGAGATGGTTGAGCTCAAGAAGCAGATTCAGGAGCTTCTTGACAAGGAGTTTATTCGCCCGAGTTTCTCTCGATGGGGCGCGCCTGTCTTATTCGTGAAGAAGAAAGACGGATCTATGAGGCTTTGCATTGACTACCGGGAGTCGAACATGGTTACAGTGAAGAATAAATACCCACTTCCGAGAATCGAGGATTTGTTTGATCAGTTGCAGGGAGCCTCAGTATTCTCCAAGATAGATCTGCGTTTCGGATATCACCAGTTGAGGGTGAAAGACGCCAATACTTTTAAGACTGCTTTTAGGACTCGTTATGGGCACTTCGAATTCCTTGTAATGCTGTTTGGTCTGACGAATGCACCGGCGATCTTCATGGATCTCATGAATCGTGTATTTCAGCCGTATCTTGATCAGTTCGTTATTGTATTCATAGATGACATTCTCGTCTACTCAAAGAGTCAAGAGGATCACAGCAGGCATCAGACCGTAGTATTGCAGACATTGCAGAGGCACAAGCTGTTCGCTAAGTTCAGCAAGTGAAAGTTCTGGTTGGCGAAAGTGGCGTTCCTAGGCCACATCATATCTAGCAGTGGCATTGAGGTAGACCCAGCGAAGGTTGCGACAGTCAGAGATTGGAAGGTGCCGCAGAGTGAATCAGAGATCCGTAGTTTCCTTGGTCTAGTAGGATACTATCGGAAGTATGTTCAGGGTTTCTCCTCTATCGCAGTTCCACTCACGTCATTGACTAAGAAGAATGCTAAGTACGTGTGGAGCGATGAGTGCAAGAAGAGCTTCGATTCTTTGAAGCAAGCTCTTATTTCAGCGCCGATCTTGTCCATGCCTTCTTGGCCCGGAGATTTTGTATTGTATACCGATGCTTTGAAACTCGGTCTAGGCGCAGTGTTGATGCAGCATGGGAAAGTAACAGCATATGCTTCTCGTCAGTTGAAGATCCACGAAAAGAACTACCCTACTCATGATCTTGAGTTAGCTACTGTAGTATTTGCCTTGAAGATTTGGAGGCATTATCTATACGGAGAAAAGTGTCAGATCTTTACCGACCACAAGAGCCTCAAGTACTTACTTACGCAGAAAGAGTTGAATATGCGTCAGAGGCGTTGGTTGGAGTTAGTCGAGGATTATGACTGTGATATTAGCTACCATCCTGGTAAAGCTAATGTAGTAGCGGATGCTTTGAGCCGGAAAGTCGCAGTGATGGCTCAGTTGACAGTTCAGAGGCCTCTTCAGAGTGAGATTCAGAGGTTTGATCTAGAGATTTATACTCGAGGTAGAGTTCCCCATCTATATACTTTGACGATTAAGTCTTCTTTATTAGACCGTATTCGCAGTGATCAGTCATCTGATGAGCAGTTGGCGAAGTGGAGGCAGAGAGATGAGGCGAATGGCAGTGTTTTGTACACAGTGAGTGATGGCATTGTTCGTTATCGAGATAGTATATGGGTTCCTAGCAGCGATTCTATTCGAACAGACATATTAGTTGAGGCCCATATGTCCCCGTAATCTATTCATCCTGGGAGTACGAAGATGTACAAGGATCTGCAGATGTTATATTGGTGGCCCGGTATGAAGAGAGAGATCCGGAGATTTGTATCCGAGTGTTTGACTTGTCAACTTGTGAAAGCTGAACATCAGAGACTAGCCGGCTTACTCAAGCCATTTCTCATTCCCGACTGGAAGTGGGAGAACATTAACATGGATTTCGTGGTTGGTTTACCGAAGTCGGCTAGAGGTTCAAATGCTATATGGGTGATTGTTGATCGTTTTACCAAGTCAGTGCATTTCTTACCTATTAAGACGACTTTCACCATGATTCAGTATGCCGAGTTATATATCCGTGAGATAGTCCGATTGCACGGTATCCCAGTCTCTATTGTTTCTGACAGAGATCCGAGATTCACTTCCCCATTTTGGAAGAGTCTGCATTCAGCGATGGGTACGAAGTTGTTATTTAGCACAGCTTTTCACCCTCAGACAGATGATCAATCAGAAAGAGTTATTCAGATCTTGGAGGATCTTCTCCGTGCTTGTGTCATCGAATTCTCAGGGAGCTGGGAATCGAAGTTGCCATTAGTGGAGTTTACCTATAACAACAGCTTTCAGTCGTCTATAGGTATGGCTCCTTATGAAGCACTGTACGGAAAGAAATGTAGATCGCCTATTCATTGGGATGAAGTAGGCGAGCGATCAGAGTTAGGACCAGAGATCGTTCTGCAGACTGCTGATCTAGTAGTCATAATCCGTGACAGGATGAGGACTGCTCAGAGTCGACAGAAGAGTTATGCCGACCGGAGGAGGAGATCTAGTGTTTGCCGTTGGCGACCATGTTTTCGTGAAGATAGCACCGATGAAGGGTGTCATGAGATTCGGAAAGAAAGGGGAAGCTTAGTCCGAAGTTCATCGGACCATTTGAGATCCTCGACAGAGTTGGGACATTAGCATATCGTGTTTCTCTTCCGTCGAATCTGGCCGGAGTACACAATGTGTTCCATGTGTCGATGTTGAAGAAGTATTTAGCGAACCCTTCTCATGTGTTGAACTTTGAGCCGTTGCAATTTTCTCCGAACTTGTCTTATGAAGAGAGACCAGTGCAGATCTTAGACCGTAATGAGAAGAAGCTTCGAAACAAGGTGATCAAATCAGTGAAGGTCAAGTGGCTTAATCATTCCGATGAGGAAGCTACTTGGGAGTCAGAGTCAGAGATGCGGAGTCGCTTTCCAAATTTATTCGGTAAGTTCTAATTTCGAGGACAAAATTTTATTTAAGGGGGGGAGTGTTGTAGTACCCGAAAAACCAATATGCGTAGATATGTGCAAAATTTCTATTATTTAATTTTAAATGGTTATTATTTTAAAAAATTGTTGATTTAATTGCATTTAAATCATTAACGTAATTTTTAAGGATTTTTAAATCGCGTATTTCAAATTTTAGCTTTTTAGATATATACGCGAGACCGGACCGGAGATAGGAAATTGGAGATGAATTTTATGATCCAAAAATATTCCTAAAATTATTTTCGAGCTAAGAAATAATTTATTTTGTTGAAATCAAGTGGATTTAAGTCTACTTTAATTAATTAATCACCAATTTAATTGTAGGCTTCTTAATTCATCAAGATTGTGCTTAATTAACCTTTTAATCAAGCTTAGCTAACCTAGGATTCTAATTAGCAAAACTTAAACAAATCCTACACCAATTTGGAAAGACAACTCTCGGTCATTTCACTCCACACAATCTCAACTTGACACCATTTAGCTCCCCCAACAAGAAAACAAAGGCCACCCATTCATCATGCATGTTCCCCCCGCCCCCCCAACTTGGCATCATTTACTCCCCCATGCACCACCTTATTTGATCACAACCCTTCACCACCTTCTTCATTCTCCCTAGCACAAAAATTAGGAGATTTGGCAGCTCCCATTCTTGGCCAAGACAACAACAATAGCAAGGTGTCTTCATTTTCGTTGCCGTGTCTCCCGATCCGATGTATTGTGCTGTTTATTGTAAAAAACAACTTAAGGCATGTCTATATTATTTCTATGCTCTTCAATCAAGTTATGTATCTATTTTTAAACCATTACATGTGTTTGATCCATGACAAAACCGAAATCATGTCAAGAAACCTTCTAAAATTCTGTGTAGTATGTTTTTGGCTTTCATTTATGTCTCACGGTTTTGGCTTGTTTTGTGGTTCATGAGGTTGGCTCGATTTCCAGGCACCCAAGGCTTCATCTAGACATGATTTAGAGTGTGTTAGGAAGGTGTTAGTCCATTGTTTTAAGTCCCTTTCCCCCCAACAACACTGAATGGACAGCAGCTCTCCATAGTACAGATTTGAGTCTCGATTTTCTTGGTTTGTTGTCTAAGGTATATGTTCGGCCCTTGGCTGCCCTAGGGGCTGTAGCTATGGTTAGAACCTCTCCTTAGCATGTCTAGGACGTGACCAAGATTACCTTTCATGGCTTGGTTCATGGTCTCATCGGTTTTTAAAATAAACAAGACAAGTGCCCCTTCGATTTTCATTTCAGTTTTGTGTGAGTAGTTTCGGTTTTGAGGTTGGGGGTGGATCTTGATTGGCTTCTAGCCCTTAGCCATGGTTCACACAATACCTAATGATTTTTAGATCATGCCATGGTTTATCATATGGCCACTGGAATGATACATGACAACAAGAACAAGAAACACTCTCCACGGTACAGCATATGTGTTCTCGGGTGAAGCTTTGGATTGTTTTGGGTGGTTGCTTGGATTGTGGTTGGCCTAGGGCGCTTAGCCATGGTTCAAGCCACACCTTAGGATGTTGGTAAGAGGTTCTGGTCAGTGGTTCAAGCCCCAATGACCATTAGCCTTGTAATCGAAGCGAAGCAAGCACAGCTGTTGCCGCTGAAATTTTACAGTAGCTTGAGCTTCAGTTCAGAGGTCATGTATGAGTTCTTGGTTGGCTTTTAGCCTATGGCCTTGGACTGGACAGTACCTTATTGAGTTAGGAAGGTCATGGTTTTGGCCGTTTGTGATTTGGTTAAGTTTAGAAGTCGTACGAGAATTTACGGTGCAATGTGCCAAAGTGACTCTTGAAAGAGCGTTTCATGATTTTGGCCTCCATGCATAATTTTTGTATATTACAGCCTTTGGTATATATTTTCCAGTATTTTAGGTGTATTTTAATAATGACTAAACGATGGTTTGATGTTGGTTCGGGTTGGTACAGAGTCATGGTTAGATATTAAGTTTGTTGGGCGTAATTGTCTCGTTTTTAGTTTGATTATGAAATGTTGGTCAAGTTGAGATTATTTGCATGTGTCTCATGTTAAAATTAGGTGGCAGCGAGCCTAGGAATGATCCAACTCAATTGGTAAATTAAAATAATATAATAATTATATTACGTGCAAAAATGTAAAATATCCATTTTGAGATTTATGTGATATTGCTTGGGGCCACCTTACGCTTATGGGATTATTTCACCCGGTGGTCACTTATCGGTTCAGTTCAGTTCATCCCGGTGGCTACTTACCGGTCCCACCCAGTATACTGTGGCATTAGTCTGATCAGACGTACATTATTTCACCCGATCGTCAGTTACCGATCAATTCAGTTTAGTGCATTTCAGGGGGCCACTTGCGTATAACAAAATCTCAGCAGAAAATTATTCATCGTTATTTTATGATAGGGCTCTACGGAGCAAACATTTCACTTACTACTTTCAGTTCAGTTCAGTTCAGTTATGCAAGTAATTATAATTACTCATGATACGATTTTTACGTTACGCTTTATGATACGATATTTTTACTCTGCATGCGATTTTATGATTTATTTACTTGTTATTCACGATATATGCATGCTGATTCTTTAGACTCACTAGACTTGATTGTTGTAGGTACTGATGATGCAGAAGCTGAGGGCGGGGACCAGTGAGTCAGCTCGGATCGGTGGTAGTACGAACCCGAGGACCTCACGTTTAGTTATTTAGTTTTATGTTCAAACTCTTGTTAAAACTTTTATATATTTTAAGTTGTTGTTTAAAATATTATTCAGTTTCCGCTGCTATGTTTATGTTAAACCGTTGAGTTATTTTACCAAAGTTTTTATACATTGCAAGTTTATTTATTTAAAGATAAAATTTTTAATAATTCCGAAAAATTATGAATACGAAATACGGGCCCTCACACCCCCTCTCAAACTTCCGGACGAAGTCTGCCACGCTGCTGTCTCCCTGTCGCAGCGACATGAACTCTCTGGTAAGTCTGGATCGTACTTCCTCAGTGAAGTACTTGGCGAAGAATATTTCCTTAAACCCATTCCAAGACAAAGTCGGCAAATTAACTGCTACCGACGCACTATCCCACCAACGCATGGCATCCCTTGCTAGAAGAAATATGGCACAACGGACTCGGTCTGCATCCTGCAGCTCCATGAAATCAAAGATCACTTCGATGGACTTAATTTATCCCTCTGCCACCATCGGGTCCGTAGTTCCCGAAAACTCCTTAGGATTCATCCTTTGAAACCTCTCATACACCGCTTCAGGTCTGGGCCTTGCCCTTGCATTCGCTGCAGCCTGGTTCCCCGCAAACTGCACGAAGGACTGCGTCATACCTGCAAGCATCTGCGCCTGCATATCCGGAGGTGGACGAGGAGAAGTGACCCTCTCCTCCTCTCGGGCCTCTCGGTTCTCCTCTCTAGCTTCGCGGTTAATCACACGTCTGGGAGGCATACTGTTCCAACAATTTACCCACCACATAAACCCAATATGCATGAACATGATACTAATAGCATAAGATGCACGTAATTTGAATTAAAAACATGGACATGCTGAAACCATGATTCAATGCTTACTACATACATAATGCAAAATTTTAAAACTTACAGACTTGAGGTGTGACTTCGTGAGCTTCTTGCGACTGGCAGTAGGCGTAACCCTTTACAAGAACACCGCTCTGATACCAACTGTAACGTACCGTAGTTTTACTACTTAAAATTTGCGGAAAAATTTAAGATTTTCTAAAATAAAAAGTGAACATTCAAAATTCGATAAAAGAAGTAAAATTGTACGTCTCTCAAGTTGTTGCAACAAAAGATTTGAAATTTAGAGTTTGACATAAGAAATCAATGTTTTCATAAAACATAAAACATGGCGGTCCTCGGGTTTAGCTTCCCGCTCAGTCCAAGCCTGCTCCTTGGTCCCCACCTCCAGCCTCCTCATAAACATCATCGCCTGCATCGATCAAGTCTAGTGAGTCTAAAGACTCAACACGTATAAACTAGAAGTAACGAATAATACGTAATAAAACCACATGCAACTTCAAAATAGAGCTTACATACTTGAAACTTGAACTTGCATATCAAAAGTTTGAACATATGTACATACATACATAGACGTTCCATCAACATAAAACTTTTCTTAAACATGCTTGCATATTGAACATACTTGAACATACATAACTTCATCATTTTCGCGTAGAGGCATGTTTCAAAGCAAGTGACCCATACATAATAAATGCCTGATCAGACAAACCACAGTACTGGGCTGACAGGGACGTATCCACTGCCACATACATGAGATCCCCGTTCATGCTTTAACGGGTGGATTGGTCCCCGTTCATGCTTTAACGCTTTCCAATCCTGATCTAAACCCGTTCATAATTTAACGGGGTGGGTTGGTCCCCGTTCATGATTTAACGCTTTCCAACCCCATACATAATTTGGTCACAAGACAATTAGCATACCTCAAAAACTTGAAAATATTTTCTTTGCACGTCGAACATACTTACTTGGCGTTGAGGGATTCGTTGGAGCTCGCTTTGGGGCCGCTGCTGCACATACTAACATGATTTTAAGATACTTAACTTGCATAACTTAGACTTAGGTACTCAAGCTCACCACCAAAGTTACTAAGTAGCTTATGACATTCTAGATCACTCGGGACTTGACCTCGTTTAATCGTACTAACCATGGCATCAAACCCCGAGACACACTCTAAGATGACGTGTGAACATTTCCCAACAATAAAAGACATGAACTCACTATTTGAACTTGAACATGAGTGGAAACCAAACATTCTCACAGATGGGGTGGCGCTCGGGCGGTAATATGTTACCGCTCGAGCGCCAGGTCTTCTGGAGACCTGGACTCGAATAGAAAGAGTAGCGCTCGGGCGGTAAAACATTACCGCTCGGGCGCCGAGCTTACAAAAATGAAACTCTCAACAGTGAAGGTGGCGCTCGGGCGGTAAGAAATTACCGCTCGGGCGCCGAGTGTACTGGACTCCGCGACTTGCATCTTAATACTCCTAACTAAATAATACAATTCTTTAACCAATCCATCGAGACTAATCCTAGGACACTATGATACTGACTCGACTCCATAAAAATGTCCCAAACGTTCCCAAAGAAACGACGCACCTCACGCAATACAATAAAACCCATAACCTCAAATTTTGACACCAAAATAGTTTTTATGACTACTCATTCTCCCAAGTGCCTAACGACACAAAACGAAACGTCAATAACCATCCCAACTTCATTAACAATATACCTATACACAGCAGCGATCACCCGTTGATCCCCAACGAAGCCTGCAACAATAAAACTTCAAGAATTCATCAATAACATATTTTTCGGAAAAACGCAGTTTGAGCAGTCCCACTAAAACGGTCATAACTCACTCAATTTTCATCCAAAATTTTCAAATTTTATATCAAATCAAAGGTATCAAAACGTTCTACGATTTTTGTGTTAAAAGGTTTCTTGAAATCATGACCAAAAATTCGTAGTATTTAAAAAGACAGAAAAAACGTGATTTTAGATTGAAAAACGGTTACAAAAGTGATCTAAACATAATTGCTCAAACTTCTACACAACATTCACATAATTTTCATACAAAATACATTGCAACGCATACTATGACATGATCAACGCAGAAATAAACAATATATACGTGCCTTTTGATGATTAAAATACCGAAACGACGATACCAACGCGGAGAAAGAAGCGAGGTCGATCCGGGACAACTTGGCTCGATTTTTCTTTGAAGGAAACCAGCGAAATTTGCTGGAATTTCAATGGGGAAGTGGGGCGGCTGCTAGGGTTCTTAGGAACCTAGGTTTTGATCTCTAAAAAAAAAAAATCTGAATGAATTATGTGTGTGTGTGTTGATCGGCTCTAGGTGTGTGTAAAAGTGGGTAAAGCGTGTAGTGTGTGTGTGTGGCGTGAGTTTGTAGTAATTAGGGAATAAATTTGCTTAATTAAAAATTAATAAGCTAATTTAAAAATACTAACTCTCCCTTAATTAATAAAACCTCTAAATTTAAAATAACTTGTACAAGTGCCAAAACTTTAAAAATTGAACACAATCATAAAATATCTAAATAGATGATTTAGGCTCTAAAATACTGAAACTTAATAATTAAATTAATACGCCCCGATCCTAACTTAAAAATAAAATACTCCATTAAAATTACCCAAAATCGTCACCGGGTCTTTTCCTCAATCCCGCCTCGAATAATCTCCTGAAACATGAAACTTGAAAAACATTTTAACGTGCATCATATAACATAAGTAATTTAAAATAATGCAATTAAATAAATCATGCATGGTAAAAATCAATTAATCAAATGATTTAACAATTAAATAAATGCATGTATTATACGTGTACAGAATTTGGGCACTACAACAAGAGTCTTAAGTATTTCTTCACGCAGAAAGAGCTGAATATGAGACAAAGATGGTGGTTGGAGTTAGTGAAAGACTATGATTGCGAGATTAGCTACCATCTAGGGAAAGCTAATGTTGTGGCAGATGCTTTGAGCAGAAAAGTAGCCGTCGTAGCTCAGTTGTCAGTGCAGAGATCTCTTCAGTTAGATTCAGAAGTTTGGCCTAGAAGTTTATCCTAAGGGCATAGCTCCTAAGCTGTCTAATTTGACAGTCCCGTCTTCTTTGCTAGACCGAATCTGTAGGGTTCAACCTTCGGATGAGAAGTTACAGAAATTGAGACTGAATGATGAGATCAAGGGCAGTGTACTCTACACAGTGTCCGATGGTATTGTGAGATACAGAGAGAGAATGTGGGTGCCTAGTGTTGGTTTGATCAGAGAGTATATTCTGACAGATGCAAACGCATCTCCGTATTCCATCCATCCAGGAGGTACCAAGATGTACAAGGATTTGCAGATTCTGTATTGCTGGCCAGGGATGAAGAGGGACATCCATCGATTTGTATCTGATTGTTTCACTTGTCAGCAAGTGAAAGCAGAACATCAGAGGCCAGTAGGAATGCTTAAGCCACTCCCTATCCCTGAGTGGAAATAGGATAATATTACCATGGACTTTGTTGTTGGTCTGCTGAGGTCAGTCAGAGGATCCAACGCCATTTGCGTTATAGTGGATCGACTTACTAAGTCAGCGCATTTCTTACCGGTGAAGACAACTTTCTTCTTGACTTAGTATGCAGAGCTCTATATCAAGGAGATAGTCCGATTGCACGGGATCCCAGTTTCTATTGTGTTCGACCGGGACCCGAGGTTCACATCGTCCTTCTGGAAGAGTTAACATGCAGACATGGGGACGAAGTTGCTATTTAGTACAACATTTCACCCGTAGACAGATGGCTAGTTGGAGCGTGTGATTCAGATTTTGGAGGATTTGTTGAGAGCCTGTTTGATTGAGTTCCATAGCAATTGGGAATCAAAGCTACCTCTAGTGGAGTTTACCTACAACAACAACTTTCAGTCATCTATAGGTATGGATCCCTACGAGGCGCTGTATGGAAGGAAGTGCAGATCACCGATTCATTGGGATGAAGTCGGTGAGAGATCAGAACTCGGTCTAGAGATTGTTCAGCAGACTGCAGATGTAGTGGTCAATATCCGAGACAGGATGAAGACCGCCCAGAGTCTTCAAAAGAGTTATGCTGACAAGAGGAGGAGAGATCTTGAGTTTGCCGTAGGTGATCACGTCTTCGTGAAGATAGCACCCATGAAGGGTGTTATGAGGTTTGGGAAGAGATGCAAGCTCTGTCCGAGATTTATTGGACCGTTCGAGATTCTATACAGAGGTGGGACACTAGCTTATAGCGTAGCCCTACCGCTGAATCTGGTCGGTGTACACAATGTGTTCCAAGTTTCGATGCTGAGGAAGTACCTAGCAAATCATTCGCAAGTTTTGAATTTTCAGCCGTTGCAGCTTGCTCCGGATCTATCGTATGAGCAAAGACCTGTCTAAATCCTAGACAGACAGGAGCGGAGACTTCGGAACAAAGTGACCAAGTTGGTCAAAGTCCGGTGGTTGAATCAATAAGTGGAGGAAGCCACTTGGCAGGTGTTGTCACTTTGATTGTTGCACTCCCAAGAGCAGGTTGTCCACAAGTAGTATAATTCGGTGAGTCCGATATCGTATCCACAGGGAAGCTAAGGTAATTACAAGTCCACTACAATGTCTTTTTGTTTTGTTTTTGTTTTTGTTTCTTTTTAATTTTAATTGTTTGAATCTTTAATGGGTAAATTTTAATTGTTCAAATTTTAATTTAAGTAGTTGAGATTAAAGGATCCACTCTTGGTATTTTAATAAAGTTAACATTAACGAACAATATTGAAATCCACTTAATAAAATGGTTCCAATATATTAAATAATCATATTTATATTATGTTATAAATTATTATCTTATAAGTATATAATATATACCAAAACTTATAAATGTGGTCAAGTATTTATTGTGCTATATATATTTGTAAACACTAAATCAAGGTTCCCACTTTAAATGGTTGGTAAAACCAAACAAACATTTAAATGGTACCAATAAATTAATACTA
This sequence comes from Primulina huaijiensis, assembly GCF_012295235.1. Taxonomy (NCBI): domain Eukaryota; kingdom Viridiplantae; phylum Streptophyta; class Magnoliopsida; order Lamiales; family Gesneriaceae; genus Primulina; species Primulina huaijiensis. Next base: position 12,704,921 of record NC_133314.1, on the reverse strand, counting down.
TGATATATTCATATATAATAAATCAAGGAATCCAAGTTAAATGGTTGGTAAAACCAAACTAACATTTAAATGGTTCCAAGAATTTAGTGTAACATATAGCAACAATAAATCAAAACTCCCACTTATAAGTAGGGTATAAAAATGCTTAAAGAAATAAATATAACATAAACAATAAATAATGATTAAATAATATAAAACATAGATTCTTACCTTTTAATAACCTTATTATCATGCCAAGAGTTTCACCTTATCATCTCAACTTTAGGAAGTTAGCTATTCATTATTCAAAGTGTAAAACTTTGAATATGAAATTAACATGCTAATTGTATTTAAATGAAGAAATAAAGGAAAAATATAGAGAGAAATATTATGAACTCAAAGGTTTGTTCATAGAATGAG
>NC_133314.1:12703919-12704468 GCF_012295235.1 Primulina huaijiensis | reverse complement strand
TCTAGTTGTGGTATTTTTTTCAAACCATTTGACCAAGTAATTTGAGAGATATGATCAAAATACTAAAGAATGGTAAAACTGTCACTCCTTTGGTAACTTTATTTGTTGCTTAATTTGATCCCAATTGTGAGAGGATTTTTATCTCATGCTTGTCAACAATATTGTAGATATTATAATCAACTTTCTACAGGTCCAAGAATCATCTTAATCCCATTTGCAACGCCAAGTTTATTCTTGTTTTATCGAACCTGTAAAAAATAGTAAAAAATTGTAATTACACAACAACTTATATTTTATACAATTTATTATAAAACATATAATATTTAAACATTTAATAAAACAAAAACTATATATTTATATTATAAAATATTTAATCAATGTACAATTTTTATGTTTATCACACCTTCCAACCAGCTTATTGCCAGTTCCTAGCAATTTAAGCGTTAATAGCAATACAAAACATGTTGATTAATTTAAATAGAAATGTAATCAAAACTATCTAAGTGTTTAAATTAAATTTGAAAACTGTCAAAGTTATATCAAGATCAT
>NC_133314.1:12698833-12703059 GCF_012295235.1 Primulina huaijiensis | reverse complement strand
TGCTTGATTGCGACCAATTGATCTTTGTTATCATCGGATCAGGCTTATGAACAAAAGCTTCCAAATCATCAATTAATTGGTCGGCAGTCGAAGCACAGATGAGCATCCGTCGTGAATTTTCTGAAATGAAATTCTGTTCCACAGCTTTATCAAGAAATGTCAACAAACTGTCATAATAATTATTGATATTCAACAAGCCCACAGGTTTATTATGGATATTAAGTTGTGCCCAAGAAACAGTGTGAAAAATTTCTTCTAATGTACCAAAACCACCTGGTAGTGCGATAAAAGCATCAGAATTTTCAATCATTTTTGTGATTCTTTCATACATAGAAGAAACTTTTAATTCCTCACCAATCGTAACACCTGTAATATTTCCTTCAGCTAAACCTGTAGGAATAATACCCAAAACCTGACTACCTCCAAGATGAGCAGATGTTGAAACAGATCCCATTAACCCAATATTACCTCCCCCATATACCAAGTGAATTTTTCTCTCAGCCAATATCTTTCCAAGATTATTTGCTGTTTCTACAAACACTTCATTTTTTCCAGGACCCGACCCACAAAATACACAAATATTTTTCAATGTTTGTGAAGAAGATCCAGCCATGTTTTTACTTTCTTTTTGGTCTGCGAAAATAGAGAGAAAGATGAGAGATTTTATAGGGGTTATATGTTATCATAACAAAACTATGGGTCACAGTTGTAAACAGAATAAACAGTAAAAAAATATTAACACACATGCATATAAACAGTAGTGTTATTGTGGCTCACAATTTTCCTCTGGTTTTAAGTCCAGAAACGGCTTCAACGCCTTCTATGAGTCGAGGATATGCTTCCCATCAAATTTTCTTATAAATTGGCAAACAGGGTCTTTTTTAGTAGGATTCCCAAGACTATGACGCTCATCTTGGAATTGTTTCCATAAACGGAGAAGTTCAATATGCACATGTCCACTAGAATGCGTCTCAAGAGTCAATAAGATGTTATCTAAAGACTCCTTACTCAGCCCATTCTTAATGAAACCAATTTTATCTTCTTCCTTATTGGAAACACATCCCAAAGATCTGCATCGTTTGTCACAAGTCCATCTTGCACACTTATGACAAACCCCTAAACTTTTGGCCCTTCGTTTTTTCGCATAAGTGCTTTTTCCTAATCCAGGCAAATATCGAATGAGCAATGATTGTGGAACTTCTCCTCCTAATCGGACCTTAGCTTCTATTACAAGACGAATATCTTCTGGAATTCCTTTTTGCATTAGCAATCTCAATCTTTCACACCTTCCTGCATAAATTTTTCTTAGAACATTTTCAGAAACAGAGGGAAAATATTTACAAATTTTTGAGAGAATTTCATCCATTTTGAAAAGAAAAGAAATGATTTTTTTTTTTTTTTTATCAGCAATTATGGGAAACTGATTAAACCGACTATGAGAGTCACGGAGTACCGTTATCCGCCATTTAACCGGGAAAATAAAAAGATTAAGGAAACCTGAAATAAAAACAAACAAAATTAAATGCAACACAAAAAAAATCAAGGATCGGAAAGGGAAATAAACTCTTCTTGAAAAATTTCATTTTCTAAAAATGGTTTAAGCCTTTGTCCATTTACTTTAAAAACATCACCATTTTTAGGATTTTCAATATCCACAGCTCCATAAGTATACACATGCTTTACAACATATGGGCCTGTCCATCTTGATCGTAATTTTCCTGGGAATATGTGAAGTCGAGAATTATAAAGCAAAACTTTTTTACCAATCTCAAAAGATTTTCTAAGAATTGTTTTATCATGAAATGATTTGATTTTTGCTTTATAAATCCTTGAATTCTCATACGCGTCATTTCTGAGTTCATCAAGTTCATTAAGTTGCAATTTACGCAATTTGTTGGCATCATCCATGCTTGAATTTAAAGTTTTGATCGCCCAATAAGCTTTATGTTCCAATTCCACAGGCAAATGACAATGTTTTCCGTAAACCAACCTATAGGGAGACATATTCAATGATGTTTTAAAAGCTGTTCGATATGCCCAAAGTGCATCATTAAGTCGCAGAGACCAATCTTTTCTATTTGAGTTAACAGTTTTTTCCAAAATTTGCTTTATCTCCCTATTAGCTAATTCAACTTGTCCATTTGTTTGAGGATGATAAGGAGTAGTTACTTTGTGAGTAATACCATATTTTTTCATTAATGAAGCAAATGGTTTATTAACAAAGTGAGTTCCCCCATCACTTATCATGGCTCGAGGAATTCCAAATCTACTAAAAATATTTTCTTTTAAAAATTTGATGACGATTTTATGATCATTTGTTCGACATGGAATTGCCTCTATCCATTTGGAAACATAATCAACTGCAACTAAAATATACAAGTATCCAAACGACGGTGGAAAAGGTCCCATAAAATCTATTCCCCAACAATCAAAGATTTCAATTTCAATAATAGGATTCAAAGGCATCATGTTTCTTTTTGAAATCGCACCCAATTTTTGACAATTTTCACAGATCTTGCAGATTTCGTGGGTGTCTTTAAACAAAGTGGGCCAATAAAATCCACACTGCAAGATTTTTGCAGCTGTTTTCTTTGAAGAAAAATGTCCTCCGCATGCTTCTGAATGACAAAATTTAATGACACTACTTACCTCATTGTCGGGTATGCAACGTCGAAAAATTTGATCCGGACAATACTTGAACAGATACGGATCATCCCAATAAAAGTTTTTTACCTCATTCAAAAATTTTCTTTTATCTTGAGAACTCCATTGCGGTGGCATTTTTCCTGTCACAAGAAAATTTACTATGTTAGCAAACCAAGGTGTAGTAGTAACTGAAAATAGATGTTCATCAGGAAAATTATCGTTAATTGGTGTCATTTCACAAGATGATCCTGTTACTAGTCTCGATAAATGATCGGCTACGACATTCTCGGTTCCTTTTTTATCTTTGATCACAATGTCAAATTCTTGGAGCAACAAAATCCATCGTATCAGTCGTGGCTTTGCATCCTGTTTGGTCAACAAATATCTAATAGCAGAATGATCAGTAAACACGATAGTTGTTGATCCAATCAAATAAGAACGAAATTTATCTAATGCAAATATTACAGCAAGTAGTTCTTTTTCAGTTGTGGAGTAATTCATTTGAGCATTGTTTAAAGTTCTACTTGCATAATATATCACATAAGGCTTACCGTTTCTTCTTTGACCCAATACTGCACCGACTGCATAATCACTCGCATCGCACATGATTTCAAATGGTAAAGACCAATCAGGAGGTTGCATGATAGGAGCTGATGTTAAATGTCGAATGATTTTATCAAAAGCATTTTGACATTCTTGAGTCCACTCAAATGCACTGTCTTTTGTTAAGAGGTTACAAATGGGTTTAGAGATTAAACTAAAGTCCTTTATAAACCTCCTATAAAATCCAGCATGTCCCAAAAATGAGCGAATTTCTTTAATGGTTTTTGGAGGGGGTAAATTGGCAATGACATCAACTTTTGCTTTATCAACTTCAATTCCATGAGATGACACGACATGTCCCAAAACAATTCCAGAAGTAATCATGTAATGACATTTTTCCCAATTTAAAATAAGACTTTTTTCCTCCCATCTTTTTAAAACTTTTTCCAAATTTTCAAGACAATTATCAAATGTATTCCCAAAGACAGTTAAATCATCCATGAAAATTTCCAAACAATTTTCAACCATGTCGCAAAAAATGCTTAGCATACATCTTTGAAATGTTGCTGGGGCATTGCATATTCTAAATGGCATCCTTCTAAATGCAAATGTTCCAAAAGTACATGTGAATGTAGTTTTATCTTGATCTTCGAGTGCAATGGGAATTTGATAATAACCTGAATATCCATCACGAAAACAGTAGTATGGATGACCTGCTACTCTTTCTAAAATTTGATCCAAAAATGGTAATGGAAAATGATCTTTTCTAGTGGCGTCATTTAATTTTCTATAATCAATACACATCCGCCAACTAGATGGGACTCGACTTGTTAACAATTCACCTTTTTCATTTTTTATCACTGTGATGCCAGATTTTTTCGAAACTACTTGTGTTGGGCTTGCCCACTTACTGTCAGAAATAGGGTAGATAATCCCAACATCAAGTAGTTTGAGAACTTCAGTTTTCACAACATCTTTCATGTGTGGATTTAATCTCCTTTGTGGTTGTTGAGATGTTTTTGCATTTTCTTCTAAGT
>NC_133314.1:12589452-12697578 GCF_012295235.1 Primulina huaijiensis | reverse complement strand
GTTGTGAAAATTGTGCAGCATTATCATTTCTCCAACTAAAATTTGGATGATTTCGCCAACCTGGATTGTAACTTTGAGAAAATGGTTCAAAATTTGGCCTTTTGAGTTGTTTAAAACATTGGATTGTTCATGGAGGCATTCTTTAAAAGAAAGCAAAGTGGGACAATCTTTTGTAGAATGATCACTTGTATCACAGATGTGACATGCAATTTCTTGAACAGATTTTAATTGACCATTCTTTTTCAATTCAAGTACCTCAACTTTTCTTGCCAAAGAGGTAAATCTAGCTTGCAGATCATGTTCATCTTTGAGGGTATACATACCTCCACCAGATGTGGGAGATTGAATCTTGTTTGATGGTTCGATTGTACCTATAGTGTCCCAATTTTGAGCATTTTCAGCTAATGAATCGAGATACTCAATTCCTTTGTTTGGATCTTTATCTTCAAATGTTCCATTACACATAAATTCAACCATTTGCCTATCTTTAGGTGTTAAGCCTTCATAAAATTGAGAAACAACTCTCCAAATTTCAAAACCATGATGTGGACAAAGATTAAGCAATTCTTTATATCTATCCCAACACTGATAAAAAGTTTCTCCTTGTTTTTGAGTGAAAGTGATGATTTGCCTTTTGAAAGAATTTGTTCTATGAGATGGAAAAAACTTTTTCAAAAATTGTTGTTGCAATTCATCCCAAGTTCGAATGGATCCCGATCTAAGATTTTGTAGCCAAGTTTTAGCTTTATCTTTTAAAGAAAAAGGAAAAAGCTTAAGTCGAATGGTGTTCATGCTACAATTTAGATCATTATATGTGTTGCACACTTCTTCAAATTCTCGTAAATGCATGTATGGATTTTCAGAATCTAAGCCATGAAAATTGGGTAAAAGTTGGATAATACCAGGCTTAAAATTGAAATGAGATGCATCAGGGGGAAAAACTAGACATGAAGGTGCACTAGTACGTGTAGGATTCATGTGATATCTAAGTGTTCTTCGTCTATCATGATCATGTTGAGATTGAATTTCATCTTCATTTTCTTGGATGAGTTCTTACGCCATGTTTTGTTTTTATAAAGGGTTATTTCGAATGAATCGACCACTAAGTGTACGTGACCAAATAATGCTCATGTAAATGCAAATGCAAAAGAATAAAAACACACAAAAGCAATAAAAATTCAAATAAAGAAAAATAAACTATAAACAAAATTAAATAGACTTGAAATTAAATTATACTTCCCCGGCAACGGCGCCAAAAACTTGTTGTCACTTTGATTGTTGCACTCCCAAGAGCAGGTTGTCCACAAGTAGTATAATTCGGTGAGTCCGATATCGTATCCACAGGGAAGCTAAGGTAATTACAAGGCCACTACAATGTCTTTTTGTTTTGTTTTTGTTTTTGTTTCTTTTTAATTTTAATTGGTTGAATCTTTAATGGGTAAATTTTAATTGTTCAAATTTTAATTTAAGTAATTGAGATTAAAGGATCCACTCTTGGTATATTAATAAAGTTAACATTAACGAACAATATTGAAATCCACGTAATAAAATGGTTCAAATATATTAAATAATCATATTTATATTATGTTATAAATTATTATCTTATAAGTATATAATATATACCAAAACTTATAAATGTGGTCAAGTATTTATTGTGCTATATATATTTGTAAACACTAAATCAAAGTTCCCACTTTAAATGGTTGGTAAAACCAAACAAACATTTAAATGGTACCAATAAATTAATACTATGATATATTCTTATATAATAAATCAAAGAATTCAAATTAAATGGTTGGTAAAACCAAACTAACATTTAAATTGTTCCAAGAATTTAATATTATAATATATTTATATATAATAAATCAAGGCATCCACTTTAAATGGTTGGTAATACCAAACTAACATTTAAATGGCTCCAAGAATTTAGTGTAAGATATAGCAACAATAAATCAAAACTCCCACTTATAAGTAGGGTATAAAAATGCTTAAAGAAATAAATATAACACAAACAATAAATAATGATTAAATAATATAAAATATAGATTCTTACCTTTTAATAACCCTATTATCATGCCAAGAGTTTCACCTTATCATCTCAACTTTAGGAAGTTAGTTATTCATTATTCAAAGTGTAAAACTTTGAATATGAAATTAACATGCTAATTGTATTTAAATGAAGAAATAAAGGAAAAATATAGAGAGAAATATTATGAACTCAAAGGTTTGTTCATAGAATGAGGGATATCTCAATACATTACAATGCACCCCTATTTATAGCCAAATTTGGGGAGACAACCACAAATAAAATATTATTTTTTTACACATAAGTCTTCATTGGTGTTCCAAGATATTATATTATATTACACATCACTTTTGAAAATCTTCTTCTCCAAATTTGCTTCTTCACATAAAAAGAAACATGTGGATAATTGAGTTGTCTAGTTGTGGTATTTTTTTCAAACCATTTGACCAAGTAATTTGAGAGATATGGTTAAAATACTAGAGCATGGTAAAACTGCCACTCCTTTGGTAACTTTATTTGTTGCTTAATTTGATCCCAATTGTGAGAGGATTTTTATCTCATGCTTGTCAACAATATTGTAGATATTATAATCAACTTTCTGCAGGTCCAAGAATCATCTTAATCCCATTTGCAATGCCAAGTTTATTCTTGTTTTATCGAACCTGTAAAAAATAGTAAAAACTTGTAATTACACAACAACTTATATTTTATACAATTTATTATAAAACATATAATATTTAAACATTTAATAAAACAAAAACTATATATTTATGTTATAAAATATTTAATTAATGTACAATTTTTATGTTTATCAGCAGGCCGAGGCAGATACGGGGAATCGCTAATCGGAACTGTTTGGTAAGATTTAATTTCGAGGACGGAATTTATTTAAGTGGGGGAGGAATTGTAGAGCCCAAAATCAGTATAGGTAAAACCAATGCATTTATTTAAATTGTTAAATTATTTAATTAATTTTAAAGTAGTTTTTAGAGATGCATGGTTTATGAATTTACATTATTTTAAATAATTTATGTTTATTTAATGTACGTTAAAATGTTTTCTTGAGTTTCATGTTTCAGGCGATTATTCGATGCTGGATCGAGGAAAAGAGACCGACGACGAGTTTGGCGATTTTAAAATGTGATATTTTATTTTAAATTATTTATTTAGTTTTAAACATTTTAAAACCTAATTTATTTATTTAGTGATTTTAGGATTTTAAAACTTTTAAAGTTTAGCTATTGTGCATTCTATTTTAAATTAAGGGACATTGTTTAGTAGTGGGAATTAACATTTTTAGTTAGCATTTTAATTAGCATTTTTAATTGTGTAATTAAGCAATTTATTTCCCTAATTAATACCAAAAACGCACGCACACACACTTTTACACACACCACAACCGTACGACACACACATGCAATTCTTTACACTCTCATTTCATATTTTATTGGAGAAACCTAGGGTTCTTAATGCAAGAGCAGCTGTCCCTTCCCTCTCTAATTTTCCAGCAATCCTTCGTTGATTTTTAGCATAGAAATCGCTCCACAATTCGTCCCGGATCAACCCTCGCACCATTTCTGCTTCGGTATCGCCGCATCGTGAGTTTTAAAAATCAAAAGGCATGTATAATCTTTTGTTTCTGCATCGATCTCGTCATATTATGTGTTGTGATGTTTATTATGCGTAAAAGTCCATGTATGTTGTGAAAAGTTTGAGCAAAAATGTTTGGGTTGAATTTTGGATAAAAAATTTTAGATCTAAAAATGTGTCTGCTGTCATTTCGATTCCTGTGTAAATTCGGTCGATTTTCTGGAAATGTATTCAACATATAAAATGTATTACTCTTTGATACCTTCGATTTGACATTAAATTTGTAATTTTTGGATAAGAAACGAGAGAGTTATGATCGTTTTTGTGAGACTGCTCAAACTGCAAATATATGAAAATGTGTTCTTGGCGTGCTCTTGAAGTTTATTTGTTGCAGGCTTTGTTGGGAACTGACGGGTGATTGCTGCTGTGTTTAGGTATATTAAGTAAGATGTGGGTTCGATTTTTAGTGCTTCGTTTCGTGTCGATGGGCACATAGTTGCATTAGAAGTCGTAGGAAAAGCCTTGGTGTCAAATGTCGTGTTTATGGGTTGTGTTGCGTCGTTTGTTGCGTGTCTTGGTTTTGGGATGTTTGTGTGAGTTTGAATCATTGCTATAGCGTCCTAGGATGAGTTTAGTTGCATCGGTTCGAGTCGTTTGAGCGTGGCTTTGACATTGCATCAAGTGTGTTCATGGGGTGGGAATTGCGCAAGGTTAGCGCCGCAACGCCCGATCTTTGCAACTATAGCGCCGTGGCAGTGCTTTTGTGGCACCGCAGTGCTAGAGCTGCGGCATTGCAGCTCTGCAGCGCTAGCTACTTAATGCCAAGGCGCTAAGCAGCGCCGCTTTGCTCGGCGCCTAGGCGCTTGTCCCAAAATTTTTAAACACTATTTTTGGCTCATGCCTTCTATGTTTTGGGAAATGTCCACACATCATTTTAAGATTTGTTTCTGGGGTTGATGACATGGTTTAGTACGAAGATTAAACAAGGTCAAATCCAGAGCGATTTAGAACGTCATCAGAAAATTGTCATCTTTGGTGGTGAGCACGATTATTACGTCTAGGTATGGAATTTAAGTGCATGAAATTGTGTTAGTATGCGCAGCAGTGGCCCCAAACGAGATCCAACGAATCTCTCAACGCCATGTAAGTATGTTTGACGTGCAAAAGAAAATATTTTATGTTTTTGAGGTATGCTAAATGTCTTGTGACCAATTATGAACGGGTTTGGAAGCTGGTGAACGTGGCCCGTGACCTCTCCACCCCGGTAAAGCATGACCGGGTTTAGATCAGGATTGGAAAGTGATAAAGCATGACAAGGGACCAATCCACCCGGTAAAGCATGACCGTGGATCTCATGTATGTGGTAGTGGATTTTCCCTGCCAGCCCAGTACTGTGGTTTATTCTGATCAGACGTTTTTATGTATGAGTCACTTTCTTTGAAACATATCTCTAAGCAAAAATGATGAAGTTATGCATGTTCAAGTATGTATGATGAAAGTATGTTTATAAAAAGTTTTATGATGATGTCACGTCTATATTTATGTTATTACGGTCAAGTTTCAAGTATGTACGGTCTACTTTAAAGATGCATGTTGTTTTATTACGTATTATTTGTTATCTCCAGTTTATACATGTTGAGTTCTTAAACTCACTAGACTTGATCGATGCAGTTAATACTCTTATTTTTACGAGATTTCTTCATGTTGTTTAAACAAGTATTTTTAGGAAACTTTATTTGTGATCTTTTTATTGCAAATATTTTGGATGAACAATTTATTTTAATCGAAATTTGAAGGTTTATTTCATTTCTAAGAAATTTTTTTATTTTTCCGCAAATTTTAAATATTTTAAAATTACGGTACATTACAATTACCGTGCCTCTTAGGACTCTTATACTTGTGTAAAAACAACCCCTCTGGATCCTTAATCATGGCAGCCCCTTCATGTAAATATATATCATGTTTTTGGAACAAAAATCAAGCTTTAAAACACATGTTTATGCATAAATAAAAAATAATGAAAAGGGATACTTGTTTTTCATGTAAACCATAATTAAATATATATTAGGGTGTGATAGATGGGAAAAGAAGAATTATGACGTGCCTTTGCGTTAATAACGCACGAATATAGGTTGACGAATCGAAGAACGACGCCGAGAAGACGATAGCCTGAAAACCTTGAGAAATTTCGATGCTTTCCTTGCTCAACTTGCGTGTGTGCCGTGTGTTTTTGAGAGAACAAGGAGTTGTGATGCCTTGGGGTACGGGGCGTGAATATATATGAAATGGCATGGGGTAGGGTTTAAGGCTTTAAATAATTAAATAAACTACTAATGATAGCTTAGGCCCATTAACAAGGTTAATTAGACCCATTAAGTCCATTAGTGCATTTAAAAATAATTTCGTTAAATATAGTTTGTGAAATTATTAGCTGAGTTGCCAAAACGTTCGTATTTTTGTTGAAAAACCAACGTTGATAAATTTTACGTCCCGGTGTATAAAATCACCTCAAAACCCCTTATTTTTTAAAAAAAAGAAAAAACATCAACCTGATTTTAAATAATTAAAAACAATTATTTAATAAAAATATTTTCCATTTTTCAGCCCTCGGTCTCCGTTCCTCGATCGCAACTTGAATATTTCTTAAAAATACATTTTAATGTGTATAAGTAGAAAAACTACTATAACATGTCACATAATCAATTTAACAATTAAAATCGATTAATTAACCATTTTTCATATTCCCTAGATTTGCATGCAGTTGGATTATGTTGTCTTAATTTTGGACCTTACACTATCAGACACGTCAACATTCTTCTGACAATCGTACACTGTAGTTTTTCTGCAATGCGGCGTTCCCACTACAAGTTGTAGTTTGCTTATTGTACAAATTGTCGCTTGATAGATTTGTTCCTTAACTGATGACGAGTCAAGCTGATTTATCAGTTGACTCTTTATAGCCGATAAGTGAAACGCCACGAAAATTTAAAGGTCCACGCGAACCACATGCATTCGAGTTATTAAATTCTTTGTATTTTAGTTAAATTGTTTTAATTGCATTAATTAATTATGTTGTGCATATTTGCATGTTTAGAATATATTTTTCTACATGATTGCTTTAAAATATATTTTTAAAGGTTATTCGAGTTGCGATCGATGAACGGAGACCGAGAGCTGAAAAAAAGAAAATGTTTTTATTAAATAATTGTTTTTAATTATTTAAAATATGGGTGATGCTTTTTCATATTTTTGAAAATAAGGAGTTTTGAGGTGATTTTATACGCCGGGACATAAATTTTATCGGTGTTGGTTTTTCATCAAAAATACGAACTTTTTGGCAACCCGACTAATAAATTCACAAACTTATTTTATCAAAACTATTTTAATAATTTAATTAAATCCTAATCAAGCTTTAATGGGCCTAAATTATGCTTAATAGGCCTAAAGTCTTGATTAGCAAGATATTTAACTTTTTAAAATATGATAAACACTCCCAAACCCTTTACACAAGTCATGCCAATTCAGAATTTCGGCACACACAAATTCTTCCCTCATCATACACGATACACAGCACCAAGTTTGAGAAGAAAAAAAATCGTAAGCTTCAAGGGTTGGCAAGCCTTGGTCCTCCGCGTCATCGTTCTTCGTCGTCAACGTTATTTCGTGCATTTAAAACGCAAAGACACGCCATATTCTTTATTTCAAACATCTATCACACCATAGTATTTTATTTAATTGAATTTGCATGAAAAAAAGTGCATCATGAAAAATTTTTCGTTTTTTGTGGCATATGTCAATTTTAAAGCTTGTATTTTCATCCAAAATCATGTTTAATGTTATATAAAGGGGCTGCCATGATTAGAATAGGGTTAAGGGTTGATTTTACATGTTTTAGAGAGCCCCAATTTACCCCAATATGCTGCAAACGTGAATAAGAACAAGCTGGATACCATCGAGTAGCATGGGGTTTGAGGGGCACGGGTTATGGACTTGGATGCTTGGCTTGGATTTGGTTGGGACCAGGGCTTGGCTAGGGTCCTTGAAGGGTCGGGGCTAGGACCCGAGTTATGAAGGCTTGCGCAGGTTGCAGAAGTGGTGCAGGGAGAGATGGCTCGGCCAGGGGGTTTGGGCTGGGCTAGGCTGGGTCCTTAGGGTCCCACGAGGGTGCACTAGGGTCTGGGCAGGTGTGGGGCCCTGGGTCCGACATCTAATATTAATAATTATAAATGTAACAAATCAAATGATTGAGTAAAATACATAATCAGTGGTTCACAAACCGACATAAATATCGTTAAAATAATTTAAAGATCTCAAATACTTGAAATATAAATTTTAACATGCCAAAATAAAGTAGTGAACCAAAGAAATCCAACATCATCACATAGCTCCTAAGACCCGAGAATCCCACTCTAACTCGTATCTCCTCGCCTGGAGCAGGACTCTGGCATCTCAAGCCTCGCCTCACCTACCGTCAAGCACATGACAACAAGAGGTAGCCGACGTGCCGGTGAGTATAAACTCAGTATGATACAATCAATAACATATGAGATTTAAAATGACAAATAGTTCATATAATTTCATAAAGATGCAATATAATGCAATGCATGATCAGAAGCTGTGGCTATAAATAAATCTCAAGATCAAGTGAATCATCTGGTCATAGGGTATCCAAGGGAAGAGAATTGTGATACCCTTGTCCCACATCGAAAAATCAAATATTTAAAATGAGTTTATAATGGCTTACAATGAACTTCTATAGCAACTTGGGTTAATCATTTTCGTAAAGCGAGGACGAATACGAAGTAGTTGCTATAGGAGCCCATTGCACAGTCACGCAGGCGCGGGCCTGGGCTCGGGGCTTGACAAGAATCCCCCAGCAACATCCACTGACTCATCCGCTCGGGGTGGGTTGCTGTGTTCTACAATCCCAGGACTATGGTGCGCCTATAGAGAGTGTTCAGGCCATAGCAGCGACCTCCGCATACACTATGCCAACTCAACTATAGCCCCATACGTCCAACAAATCAATAAATCAAGGCGACCTCCGCCATATCAAATCTGAATCGATAAGTGGCTCAATATGCAATGTAATGATGCAAATCAATTTCATCATCTCGATATCATATTAAACTCATCTCAAGACAACAATCATCATCAAATCATAAGTATTTCATCGAGCCATAGAATTTTCAATTTAAAATAAAAATGATACTTTTATCTCGTATGTTACCGACCGTAACATACCTTTCAAATATTACCAAAAGGAGATCCAAAGGTGTAGTCGAGAAGTCTTGAATCTTTGAAGTATACTATAACTCAAGAACTCGGTTCATTTATCAAAATAGAGCAGTTTCTGTACAAAATTCATATTTAATTCAATATTGATTCAAATCAAGATCCGCGAATTGGATATGCAAGAAAACTCAAAGCCCAACAATTTTTCTTCACAAAGTTTTGTCAAAAAAAATTGTTTACCCATTTGTTCATAATCTGAAACATACAACATCATTCTCACGAATTCTGCGTCAACACATTTCTGGCACACTTTATTATTTTGAGCATAACTTCCTCAATATCCAATGGAATCAAGCCAATTTATTATCATTTCGAAGATAAGACAATGCTCTATAACCTTTTTTGGAACATCAAATTCAGAATCCCAACCGATTAATACCAGAATTTGAATAAACATAAGGCATGTACACAAATCAGCACTAACTCGGAATTCCAGACCAGTTTTAGTAAAAATTACATATCTCTCTCATTTCTTCATGAAATTGAGTGATTCAAGAACCAAATCGAAGCTAGCTCAATGCTCTACAAGTTTGATGAAGACCATAACATCAAAATCCAAATATAACCGTCCCATATACCCGAAATACAGTAGGCATAAAAACCGATCTTGCATAAAAACAAGAAACCATGATCATATCCATTTTAAATTCAAACTGACTCAATTACAACATCTTCAACATCTTAATATCTCAAATATCAACTCAAATATCAATTCTAAACTTCAACCCATTTCCAAACTTGAATAAAAATGGAAAATACTTACATCCTCGTGAAGCCCGTGATGAGAGGATCACAAATCTAGCTTCATGTCATATTTTTACTTGAGCAATCTGCCATAAAATAAGGAAGAAATTTCGAAAATGGAAGGGAAGAAGGTTTCGATGGAGGAGAAGGAGGAGAAATGATTGGAGGAGGTGAAAGTTGACTTAAATATTGATTTTTCGCGTCTGTAGCGCCGCAACGCCATTTTCTAGCGCCTCAGCGCCAAATTCCCGAACTGTCAGCGCCTAGGCGCCACTATTCAAGCGCCGCAGCGCGTGAATAGTAACTCGTGAACAGTAACTTTTTTTTTCTATATTTTTTTTTTAAATTCGGGTATTACAATTCCTCCCCTCTAAAAATATATTTCGTCCTCGAAATCAAACCATCAATTTCAAGTCTACGATGGAATGATCAATACTGAAAATAGAAGCATACTTCATTTGAATAACTCTGGATATTTTTGTCTCATTTTGTCTTCTAATTCCCAAGTTGCCTCCTCGACACCATGTCTGTTCCACTGCACTTTAATCAACGGTATCAATTTATTTCTGAGTTGCTTATCTTTTCTGTCTAGAATCTTAATCGGTCTCTCAATATAGCTCAAAGTCTGATCTAACTCAACCTCGTCAGGTGGAAGTACATGAGAAGGATCTGGATGATATTTCCTCAACATAGACACATGAAAAACATCATGAACACCTGATAATGCAGGAGGAAGAGCTAATCTATAAGCCAAATCACCAACACGTTCCAAAATCTCATACGGACCTACAAATCTCGGTGATAATTTTCCTTTCTTTCCAAATCTAACTGTACCACGGAAAGGAGATATTTTCAGAAAAACTCTGTCACCTTTCTCAAAAATCAATGGTCGTCTCCTGATGTTCGCATACTTAGCCTGCCTATCCTGAGCAGCTCGCATACGACTCTGAATCAATTTCACCTTCTCTTTCATATCTCTTATCATATCAGGTCCTACAATTGGTGCTTCAGATAAATCGTCCCAATACAAAGGAGATCGACACTTCCTGCCATATAGTGCTTCAAATGGTGACATTACAATGCTCACTTGATAACTGTTGTTATAAGAAAACTCGACAAGTGGTAACGAATCCTGCAACCAATACCGAAATCCATCACTACAGCTCTTAGCACATCCTCTAATGTCTGAATAGTACGTTCTGACTGTCCGTCTGTCTGAGGATGATATGCTGTACTCAAATGCAAACGAGTACCAAGGGCCTCTTGTAAACTCTGCCAAAAATGAGAAGAAAATCTAGGATCACGATCTGATACAATGGACTTAGGCACACCATGCCATCGCAAAACTTCTCTGATGTACAATCTAGCCATCTGATCATGCCTATATGTCATCTGAGAAGGAATGAAACACGAAGACTTGGTTAATCTGTCAACGATAACCCAAATTGCATCGCAACCCCTCGACGACCTCGGCAATTTCGTGACAAAGTCCATGGTGATATGGTCCCACTTCCATTCTGGAACCTTAAGGCTATGCAGAAGACCTCCTGGTCGCTTCCTTTCTGCTTTCACTTGTTGACAATTCAAACATCGAGATACAAATCCTGCTATGTCAGATTTCATTCTTTTCCACCAAAATTGTTTCTTCAAGTCATTGTACATCTTTTTACTTCCCGGGTGTACACTGAACTTACTGCAATGAGCATCACGCAAAATATGTATCCTCAATTCCGAAATATTAAGAACTACAATACGATCATTCACAAACAAAATACCATCAGTATTGACCTGAAATTCAGACCGATGTCCTGATCTGACGAGTTCAACTGATTTCTGAATGCTTTGATCTACCCTTTGGGCTTCTTTAATTTTTACAAACAACTCTGGCTCTGCCTGAATTACAAATACTCTTACAGGTTGAGTATCTACCACAAAATCCAAACCAGAAAGACAACAGTCTTCTACTAGATCAGATACATTGCTAATGATCAAGGACATACTGCATACTTTTCTGCTCAAAGCATCGGCTGCTGCATTAGACTTGCCTGGATAATATTTTATTTCGCAATCATTGTCTTTTAACAAGTCTAACCAACGTCTCTATCTCATGTTCAGCTCCGCTTGTGAAAAGAGGTATTTCCAACTCTTATGATCAGTGAATATCTCAAATGTCTCCCCATACAAGTAGTGACGCCAAATCTTTAGAGCAAAAACCATTGCTGCTAGTTCCAAGTCATGTACTTGGTATTTAGACTCATGTGGCTTCAACTGTCGTGAAGCATAGGCAACAACACAACCATGCTGCATTAAGACACAACCCAGTCCTTGATGTGAAGCATCAGTGTGCACTGTAAATCCTCCTACACCTGATGGAATAGTCAGAACTGGAGCACTAGTCAATCTCTTTTTAAGTTCAACTAAACTAGCCTCACATGCCTGAGACCAAATAAATGGTGCATTCTTTTGTGTCAGCTGGGTAATTGGCCTCGCAATCTGTGAGAATCCTTCAATAAATCTGCGATAATATCATGCCAAACCCATAAAACTACGCACCTCAGGAACTGATATCGGTCTAGACCAATTGATGACTGCCTCAACTTTACTCGGATCAACAGATATACCAGCACTCGAAATCACATGTCAAAGAAAAACCACTCTATCGAACCAAAACTCGCATTTGGATAATTTAGCATACAACTTTTCAGTTCTCAAAATCTGCAAAACAGCTCTCAAGTGCTCGGCATGCTCAAATTCAGATTTTGAATAAATAAGAATATCATCAATGAAGATCAAAAAAAATTGATCTATATACCGTTGAAACACACGGTTCATCAAATCCATAAATACCGCAGGTGCATTGGT
Organism: Primulina huaijiensis; assembly: GCF_012295235.1. NCBI lineage: Eukaryota > Viridiplantae > Streptophyta > Magnoliopsida > Lamiales > Gesneriaceae > Primulina > Primulina huaijiensis. The sequence goes on along the minus strand of NC_133314.1, from coordinate 12,685,061 downwards.
CAACCCAAAAGGCATTACCAAAAATTCAAAATGCCCATACCTGGTACGAAAAGCAGTCTTAGGCACATCTGCCTCTCTAACTCTTAACTGATGATATCCAAATCTTAAATCAATCTTAGAATATACTGAGGAACCTTGCAACTGGTCAAAGAGATCATCAATCCTTGGTAAAGGATACTTATTCTTTATTGTGGCTTTATTCAATTGTCTATATTCGACACAAAGCCTCATAGACCCATCTTTCTTCTTCACGAATAAAACCGGAGCACCCCAAGTTGAAACACTTGGTCTTATATATCCTTTAGCCAATAGATCCTCAAGTTGTTCCTTTAGTTCCATCAGTTCAATTGGTGCCATCCTATAAGGATCTCTAGAAATAGGCTGTGTACCTGGCATCAACTCAATGTTGAACTCAAGCTCGCGGACTGGTGGAAATCCTGGAATTTCATCTGGAAATACATCTGAAAATTCACTAACAATTGGAATATCTATCAATTTAGGTACTGAACTTGAAATATCAATTGCACACACCAAGAAACATTCTGCTCCTTTCTGGAACAAACAAGTCATAGACAAAACAGATATCAAAGGAATCTTAGCTCGAGAACCCTTACCATAGAACGTCCAGTGATCTGTCAAATCAGGCCTAAATTTAACAATCTTCTGAAAACAATCTACAGTAGCCCTGTATCTTGTCATCATGTCAATGCCAACTATGCAGTCAAAATCAGACATCTCCAACACAATACAATCAAGTTCAATGACATTATCCTCATAACGAAATTCACAACCATTTATCATTTCAGCTGACTTCATCACTTTGCCCAGTGGATTAGAAATAGATAATGTAGATGATAATGGCATAGAATGCAACAAATGCAATGTGACAAAGTGCTCAGCTATGAAAGTATGTGATGCACCGGTATCCATCAAAACATAAGCAGGATAACCTGAGAGAAAACAATTACCTGCAATGACATTATCTGGAGCATTATGTGCCTCATCCTCAGTGAGTGCAAAAACTCGAGCCTGTTGTCTAGGCGGCTGTCCTACCCTGTGGCTACCACTCTGTTTGTTCTGATCTGACCGGTTTGACTGCTGATAAGAATGAACTGTAGGGGTCTGGCGGTTCTGGTGAGGTGTCTGTCTCGATGATCCCCCGCTCTGAGATATATCACTGCCACGGTTAGGACACAGTCGAGCATAGTGTCCCACCTGATTACACAAGTGGCAAGCTCCCGAGACTCCTCTACACTGATCGGTATAATGTCTACCACCACATTGACCACAATTCGGGCCTGAATAACCAGTGCTCTGAACTAAACCAGACTGTCTCGATCCACTAGAACTCGAAAAATTACCGCCATGCCTCTTAAATTGTTTCCCTCTAGCCCTAAACTGCTCCCTTATGTTGCCACTGTTACCGCTACTATTACCCTGCCTGAACTGCTATCGATTCTGTGGCTGTTGGGGTCGTTGCATATACTGAGAACCTCTCTGCCTAATGATTCCGGTTTCAGCTCCTTTGGCTCGATCAAGAGCCTCAGCAAAAGTGTTAGGCCTTCCAGTATTAACCAGGGTAAAGATATCAAAATTAAGACCATTTATGAAGTGATCGGCCTTAGCTTCTTCATCAGATGCTACATGAGGAGCAAATCTCAGTAAATTTGAGAACTTAGCGACATAGTCCTCAACATTCAGATTTTCCTGCTTCAAATTTGCAAACTCGGCTCCCCTATCTTTCCTGTATGAGGTAGGAAAGAAACGCTGATAAAATTCAGATTTAAAGATATCCCAGGTAACAATCGTACCTCGACTCTCTAAAGCTTTCTTGGTCATGATCCACCAACTTTTAGCAACATCCAATAACTGATGAACAACTAACTTGATTCTACGATCATCTGGATACTCTAGAGATTCAAATAATTGGTCCATATTCTCCAACCAGTTCTCACACTCTAATGCATTCTCCGTACCCTTCAACATCGGTGGGTGCAAAGACTGAAATCTGGCTAACAGTATCTCCATCGGAGTCGGAGTTATACCCATCTGAGTATGAGTAGCACTGCCCTGATCTTGTGCCACTGGTATGTTCTGTCTAGGTCTACCACGACCTCTACCTCGAGTAGCCATGTCTGATATACAATAGATCAAACACATATAAAATCACAATATCATAATCATTTCACTCTTGTATCAATCATCTCTGGCTCTCGAGACTCAATAATCTCAAAAATCACGAATAAAGCTCAACAATATAATATCTCAATTATAATCATGTATTCAACAGTATGGCACAATGAAAATGCTAGCAAATATATCACATGATCAAGCAATTCGAACTAACTCGATTTACCCTGTTCCCAAATATCATATGCTTTGATACCACCTAATGTGGGGCCCCGGGTCCGACATCTAATATTAATAATTATAAATGTAACAAATCAAATGATTGAGTAAAATGCATAATCAGTGGTTCACCAACCGACATAAATATCGTTAAAATTATTTAAAGATCTCAAATACTTGAAATATAAATTTTAACATGCCAAAATAAAGTAGTGAACCAAAGAAATCCAACATCATCACATAGCTCCTAAGACCCGAGAATCCCACTCTAACTCGTATCTCCTCGCCTGGAGCTGGACTCTGGCATCTCAAGCCTCACCTCACCTACCGTCAAGCACAGGAAAACAAGAGGTAGCCGAAGTGCCGGTGAGTATAAACCCAGTATGATACAATCAATAACATATGAGATTTAAAATGACAAATAGTTCATATAATTTCATAAAGAATATAATGCAATGCATGATCAGAAGCTGTGGCTATAAAAAATCTCAAGATCAAGTGAATCATCTGGTCATAGGGTACCCAAGGGAAGAGAATCCCCCAGCAACATCCACCGACTCATCCGCTCGGGGTGGGTTGCTGTGTTCTACAATCCCAGGACTATGGTGCGCCTATAGAGAGTGTTCAGGCCATAGCAGCGACCTCCGCATACACTATGCCAACTCAACTATAGCCCCATACGTCCAACAAATCAATAAATCAAGGCGACCTCCGCCATATCAAATCCGAATCGATAAGTGGCTCAATATGCAATGTAATGATGCAAATCAATTTCATCATCTCGATATCATATTAAACTCATCTCAAGACAACAATCATCATCAAATCACAAGTATTTCATCGAGATATAGAATTTTCAATTTAAAATAAAAATGATACTTTTACCTCGTATGTTACCGACCGAAACATACCTTTCAAATATTACAAAAAGGAGATCCAAAGGTGTAGTCGAGAAGTCTTGAATCTTTGAAGTATACTATAACTCAAGAACTCGGTTCATTTATCAAAATAGAGCAGTTTCTGTACAAAATTCATATTTAATTCAATATTGATTCAAATCAAGATCCGCGAATTGGATATGCAAGGAAACTCAAAGCCCAACAATTGTTCTTCACAAAGTTTTGTCAAAAAAGATCGTTTATCTATTTGTTCATAATCTGAAATATACAACATCATTCTCACGAATTCTGCGTCATTACATTTCTGGCACACTTTATTATTTTGAGCATAACTTCCTCAATATCCAATGGAATCAAGCCAATTTGTTATCATTTCGAAGATAAGACAATTCTCTATAACTTTTATTTGAACATCAAATTCAGAATCCCAACCGTTTAATACCAGAATTTGAATAAACATAAGGCATGTACACAAATCTGCACGAACTCGGAATTCATGACCAGTTTTAGTAAAAATTACATCTCTCTCATTTCTTCATGGAATTGAGTGATTCAAGAACCAAATCGAAGCTAGCTCAATGCTCTACAAGTTTGATGAAGATCATAACATCAAAATCCAAATATAACCGTCCCATATACCCAAAATACAATAGGCATAAAAACCGATCTGGCATAAAAACAAGAAACCATGCTTATATACATTTTAAATTCAAACTGACTCAATTACAACATCTTCAACATCTTAATATCTCAAATATCAACTCAAATATCAATTCTAAACTTCAACCAATTTCCAAACTTGAATAAAAATGGAAAATACTTAAATCCTCGTGAAGCCCGTGATGAGAGGATCACAAATCTAGCTTCATTTCATATTTTTACTTGAGCAATCTCCCATAAAATTAGGAAGAAATTTCGAAAATGGAAGGGAAGAAGGTTTCGATGGAGGAGAATGAGGGGAAATGATTGGAGGAGGTGAAAGTTGACTTAAATATTGATTTTTCGCGTCTGTAGCGCCGCAGCGCCATTTTCTAGCGCCTTAGCCCCAAATTCCCGAACTGTCAGCGCCTAGGCGCCACTATTCAAGTTGTTGTCATGTAGTCCAGCGGTTCGCAGTGGGCCGAAGAGGGCCGGGGGTGATCGCCGGTGCCATGAGGTTGCACGAAAAATGAGCTGCTCCTGGCAGGCTTCTAGGCGGAGAGAACATGAATGAACCGATCTTACACCAGAAAGAGGGGGATTCCGAAACTGTTCAATGTAATGGACAGTACAGTTGAAGAAGGTTTAAAAGATTTGATATGTACTACTCATACCACAAAGGTGCATCTTCTTTTCGATAGCTCATCACATAAGAACTCCAAAGTTAAGCGTGCTTGACTTGGACAATTCTAGGATGGGTGACCTCCTGGGAAGTTTCCTAGGGTGCGTGTGAGTGAGGACATAAGCACGCTGGAAAGACTCTTCTAGGTACAGTGAGGACAGTCGTCTAATTTGGGGCGTTACAGTTGGAATCAAAGCCGACCTCTCCTACTACGGTGTGGGTTCGGGGACGAACCAAGCGGAAGCTGGTGGGCATGTGAGGCCCGGGGCCGAAGAGGGCGGGGGTGATCGCCAGTGCCATGAGGTTGCACGGACAATGAGCGGCTCCTGGCAGACTTCAAGGCGAAGGGAACGTGAATGAACCGATCTTACACCGGAAGGAGGGGGATTCCGAAACTGTTCAATGTAATGGACAGTACTGTTAAAGAAGGCTTAAAAGATTTGATATGTACTACTCATACCACGACGGTGCACCTTCTTTTTGGTAGTTCATCACATAAGAACTCCAAAGTTAAGCATGCTTGACTTGGGGCAATTCTGGGATGGGTGACCTGCTGGGAAGTTTTCTAGGGTGGGTGTGAGTGAGGACATAAGCACGCTGGAAAGACTCGTCTTAGTACAGTGAGGACAGTCGTCGAATCTGTGGTGTTACAATAAGAATAAATGATTGCTATATAACTGACCAGTCTTAATTGATCATCTAGTTGACTACACAGCTTCAGTTAGCTTTGAACACTTTAGTTGCCATTAATAATTTGCCCATTAATCTTAAGTTCATGCAACTTTTAGTTATACATCATCAATTTAATTATCTTCAGTTGTCTTGATCAGTTCTTTAATCTTTTCACGCTAAATTTGTCAAACTCCGAAATTATAATTCCCACAATTTCCTTCCTTTTGGTGTTTGACAAAACTTAGAATTTACAAACTGATTAAACTGAACTTTGTAGATAAATTAATCTTTTAATGAGAATCTTTCACTTATAAATTCGTACAAAGAATGAAAGAATAAAAAAATCTCATAATAAAAAATCTTCTACTGACTGAAAATCTGCCAAAACTAATAACCGAATATTGAGACTGTCTTCTAACTGATCTGAACTGAAATGTTCTTCATTTTTTGGATCTTTTATCAGCTGGTTCTTGATCAATTGTTCGACTAGGTGTTTTCTTAGATAGCTGCTGCTGCTGTTCTTCTTCCCCTTTTTGTCAACGCCATTAAATTTACTGTTTAATGTACGGACTTTTGAGGTGACAACAGATATAGCATTCATCATTTGTTCATGCATCAGATCCATTTGCTTTGTCATGCTTGTTTGTATAAAATCAATTCGATTTATCATCATGTCCTGAGTTTGGAAAAGTGATGGAACTGTCACTCTGTCCTTCTTCAATTGATCCACAAGAAGGAATAAGGAAGTGATATCCTTAGTAACAAGTTGAAGGCTCATCATAGTTCTCTCCTTCGTAGAATCAATCTTCAATGTATGCAGCAGTTGGTTTTACTTCATGTCAGAAACTCTTACACTTTATAATATAGTTATTTTTTTTCCCATAGTCATATATTAAATGTGACTTGAGTTTAAATTTGACATTTTAAAAGATAATGAACTTTGCTTTAAATTTAATATGGATGAGCATTATTTACACTTATATTTTTCTAATATCATTTCAATTTTACTTTCTAATAATTCACTATCGTTTTCTCACACTCAAGACCCAACAGGAGTTTTAAAATTTTGTTTTGAAGTGCAAAATGTTCTTGAACGTCGCATGATTAAAAATCATTAATAGGGTGTTCAAATTTGATTTACCTTTACCTTTAAGAACGTTGGACATCAATTCAGTTTGGGATTACCGGAGTTGGTCCTTCTTGTAAATCTCTACGGTCTTTCTTCAATCTTCTAATTAGATCTATGATCAGAAACTTTGTTCCTCTCTTAAATTGCACTAGAAAACTAAGAAAAATTTGTGTCGAGATTATATCGCATGATTTCAAAACTCCGGCGAAGTGGCGGCGGCAACTGGGAAGTCTCGGCCATGGGATTTATTTCCAAAGGTGACCTTTGATTTTTAAGTGAGGGATAAGGGATTGAATATTGTTGTCAAATTATTTTCAAATTTTGATAAAACATAATATGAATATATATATATATATATAATTAAATAACCATTATTTAATTATTTATTCAATTAACTGTGTAATTCTTAATATATCTGGAAAAAACAATAAAAATCTTATACTTAGTAGTCACTACTACTAATTTATTATTTAATTAGTATATTTTAAATCTACTTAATAAATAATTATGAACTCATTATAATCCTTGTCGACATAGACATTACCAATTTATCGAGAGTACAAATCTTGTTCATATAATGAAAAATGAAAATTTCGAATGCCAAAATTTTTCATTGATCTATTTTAGGCAGTGTCCAGTTTTGTGAACTCTTACGCTAAAACTGGTAGCTCCACTTTTTTCATTTTCTTAGTATTTAAGCTGAATTCCACAACTTAAAAATATATAGAATCAAGTAATAAACTCTTTTATAAGCAATCTGTTTGATCTCATCAAACTAAAGTTACCAAATTATACTCCTTGAATTCAACTATCTCAACGGGAACATATAATCCAATACGTATATGACTCTCAATGATTCTGTGTTACAGCTAGACGTGTGTTAGGATCGGTTGGGTGTGATAAAGTATTTAGAAGGGGTGAGTTGAATAAACACTTGACAATTATCACAATTTTTCGATGGATGAATCAGTTTAGTGATAAACTGAATTCGCGAATCTTGTTGTCAATGTCAATCAGTAAATTAATGAAAGTGCATAAATAAATTGTATGTGTGAGAACCCGGGATTTTCCGATCCGAAGCAAATCATGTAAGAAATACAAACTTGTAATTTAGCTTAAACTAAGTTCAACAACTTTAATTCTAACTACAAAACCCAAATATGAACTTAGATTTTTAGCTAACTTAACTCGAGGAAGTAGCTTCAAAGCTCGGAGATTAACTCAACATGAAGCCAAGCTGCAAGAAACCGCATCCATCAAAGAGTCATCACTAGAGGAGTAAAACCCCAGCCCAAGGAATCAATCTTTCAGCTCAAAGAAGCTCAACCTTGCTTGTCCTAAGAGGACCAAAGAGGGAGCTAAAGAAAGAGCTAAAGGTTAGGACAAACTTAGTATGCAAGAGATGACCTTTGAGTTAAACCATTAAAAAGCTAAGGGAGGAGCTAAGAGACCAGGACACATTAATGATGCAGGAAAAGACCTTTGGTGCTTGAGTTTGCTTTGACCACCATTGAGTGCACAATTACTCCATTCTTGGAGGCCAAGATTTCGGCCATGAAGGAGATGAGAAGGCCAAAATTCTTCTATAAATACCACTCACTTGGTGGATGAAAAGCATACCAAAAACCTCACTCAAACACTCTCAATTTTCGGCCAAAGGAGAGCAATGAAGAGGAGGAAAATTCTTGCAATGCAGGCGATCAAAATTCACGTCGAAGTGCTGCTAAAATTGTGTCTCAGTCTGCTCAAAGAAATAATCGAACTACTGCCCAATTTTTGGGAGAAGTCTGTTCGAAGATCAAGCAAACATTAGGACTATACCTTTGAATTTTGTAAGTGGGTTTTTGATATGTATGTTTGTTTGTATTTTTAAACCTTGCATATAAATAATATGACATGCTTGTATGTGTGTCCCCTTTTTTGAAAAAATTCAGTCCGTTCTGTTTAAAATTTCGATCGATTATATGTTTTTTCTGTTATTCGAATTTCTTTGATTCGGTTGTATCCGTCTGAATTTCTGATAAATTCTGTTCGATAAAAGTCTGAACTTTGTGTTGCACTGTTACAAATTGATTCAAAATGGGATGACAATTGTGATTATGTCTGGCCCCCATTGATGGGTATAAAACCATGTTCTGTTTGGCCCCCATTGGTGGGTATAAAACCGTGTTCTGGCCTCACCCCTTAGAGGACTAACATATTGGGGACAATTTGACCATAGAAATGAGATGAGTAACAGTGTTGTGTCTGTTCTGTCCAAAATGATCTGATTTGCTTCTGAACTGCTTCGAATCATCTGAAAACCTCTGTCTCCTATTTGTTTTGTTTATGTTATAAGTAATAAGATTTGAAAGTTTGTTAAAGAAATGCTTTAAAGATTAAGTTCTATATGTATCATCGGAAATCGATCGACCCCCACTTGCTGAGTATTTCCCAAAATACTCACCCCTTACAAATTTCAGATAAAAACGAAGAGCTAATAAATGAGGAAGAGCAAGAAGTTTTCTGGGGTTGGTGAACCGATGATCGAGATCAACATTCAAGATTTTTACTTTCCTTTTGTTTCCGCTTCTGAAACTTTGATGTAATTTTTATTTCATTGTCATTGTAAAGACAATATTGTTTTATGAAAAAGACTGATTTTTTTTGATACGAGGCTTAATTGTTTTCAAGTAATTGTTAAACAATGTCGAATGTCATTGCAGCTCAGTTTTTAAGCCTGAAGTCTGTAAGCTTTTACGTTCAAATGTTTTAAATGTTTTTACTGCTATCACCTGCATGATTACATGATTTATGATTTTCAATACATGTTTAGCAGCTTTTATGATTTGAGGATTAAATGTTTTGAAAACTAGATTAAATTGCATGATGAGTTACGTTTAGAATTTAGATTGTATTCAGATATCATGCCTCCCAGACGCGACCCCAGCGCAGACAGACAGGACGATATTCCTGGAGGTGGCAGAGGACCACCATGGCTGCCGCCAGGAGATGCAGCTACCTGTGTACTGGAGGGTATGGCAAGGCTTATGGAGCAGGCTCCCGGATCTCAGACTTATATTTATGAGCAGTTTAGACGGCTCAACCCGAAGGAGTTCGGGGGTACCACTGATCTGTTCTTAGCAGAGGGCTAGATTCATTCGTTGAAGCTCCATTTTCAGTACCTACAGATGGGGGATGGTGACAGGGTCAGGTGCGCCACCTATATGCTGAGAGATGACGCATCCCTTTGGTGGGAAGGAGCCGCTCATGGGGTGGACTTGGCTACCCTCACTTGGGATCAGTTCAAGGAGATCTTCTTCAACTAGTACTTCCCAGTTGATGTCAGGGGCCGCCTGACGAGGGAGTTCATGAGTCTCCGACAGGGGGACTCATCTGTGGCGGAGTTTATCCGGAAGTTTGACAGGGACTGTCATTTTGTGCCCCTCATTGCGAAAGATGCCGCCCAGAAGCTGAGGCATTTCATAGATGGTCTGAGACCCACTCTGCGCCGGGATGTGATGCTTATGAGATTAGCGAGCTATGACGAGGCTACTAGTTTTGCCTTTCAGACGGAGCAGGCCCTCTGAGATATCGATTTTGAGATGCAGCGGAAGCGGCATCAGACCCAGTCTAGCTCACAGTCACCGAAGAGGCAGTTTACTGGGCCACCGAGGCAGCAGGGGTAGCAGAAGCCCCAGGGACAGGTTAAGGGACACCAGCAGCAAAGACCACCTCAGGCACCACGAGCTCCTAAGCCCAAGGACCGTCAGCCATGCAAGGAGTGCAAAAGGTTCTACTTCGGCAAGTGCATGTGGGGGACCTTCAAGTGTTTTATTTGTGGATAGGAGGGTCACAAGGCGGCATATTGCCCTAGGAAAAAGGGACCCACTACTGGCAGAGCATATGTGATGCATGCCGAGGAGGCTGAATCGGAGCCAGATTCAAAGCTGATCACCGGTAACCCTTATGTTTAAAATTTTAATTTATCGTTTGATTGCACGTGTTATATGCTTGTTTTGAGGACTAATTTAGGGGATTGAGAACATAGAGAAAAATTAGGATGCATGCTCTACCTAGGGGGATTTAAGGATATAATAACATGAATTGAGAATTTTAAGGACCTAAGTCTATTAACTGATAATTTGACATGTTTGCAAAACTCAGAAATTTTAAGGGGATACTTTCGAATCTTTTGAATTTTTGGGATTTAATTCTTAGTTTCGAGAATTTTACGGTTTTATGGGCTGAATTCGAAAATTTTTGGGGACAAGTTGCAAATTTCGAAAATTGTAGGGCCAAAAATGCAAGTTTCAAAAACTTTAAATGCCAAATTGCATTTAAACGAAAAATTTTGAGGGTTAAATTCGATACATTTGAAGGATACTTGAGTTAAATTAGTAATTTTTGGAGGATTTTGGGATAATTGCTAGCTGAAAATTTCTTAAGTTTCAACGCTATTAGATTTGATGACGTGTTTTGTCACATGAAGGATATATATTTCAAGTGTAGTCATGCATGCATTGCTAGATTCCATAGCTACACATTCTTTTATATCTGAGACATTCATCCAGCGACAAGGAATCATACCGATGACGATGGTTCATGATTCAGAGTATCGATTCCATCCGGAGATCAGATGTTCACTTCCCTGATAGTGAGGAAATTGGAGCTTCGGTTACAGAAATATGCGGTGCAGGCATACTTGATTGTGCTACCGCTGCCGGAGTTTGATATTATTTTGGGTATGGACTGGCTTTCCTCGAACAGAGCTGTCATAGACTTCCGATAGAGATCAGTGTCTGTCCGACCACCCAGCGGTAAGCCGTTTATTTTCGAGTCAGCCAGACACCAGCAGATGCCGCACATCATTTCCTGCATGTGCGCGAGGGAGCTCATGAAGAGAGGCTGCTAGGCGTTTTTTGGCCAGTATTGTATAAGCGTTAGAGCCAGTCAGTCAAAGGCTAGAGGACGTTGATGTGGTCAGAGATTTCCCCAGTGTTTTCCCTGAAGATGTTTCAGCCTTCCACCAGACAAAGAGGTGGACTTCTCGATCGAGCTTATGCTAGGTACCGTGTCTATTTCTAAGGCATCCTATCACCTAGCACCTACAGAAATGAAATAACTGAAGGATTAGATTCAGGACTTTCTAGATAAGGTTTTCATTCGCCCAAGCTTTTCTCCATGGGACGCGCCGGTACTTTTTGTGAAGAAGAAAGATGGCAGCATGCGGCTTTGTATTGACTACACGGAACTGAACCGTGTCACGGTCAAATACAAGTATCCACTACCAGGATCGAGGATCTATTTGATCGGCTTCAGGAAGCGTCAGTATTCTCAAAGATAGATCTCCGATCTGGACACCATCAGCTGAAGGTGAGAGTGAAACGTCCACTACTCGTTTTGCTTAAAAAGTACTAGATTTTTTTTAAACACCCACTAACATTCGGCCGAACACCCATGCAAATATATAAAATATTTTGACACCATTTTTAAAATAAAATAACCAACTAATATTTGAAAATCAAAGGAAATAGTCAAAACATGAAATCGTCAAACGTTTTACCAAACCTAAAAAGCAGATAATTTGAAAAATATGGCACATACAATCACCTCTAAAAAATCTCTCAAAAGCATAAATAAATAGTCATAAAATCTTTAACGTAAATCATAAACATAAATCATAAGTGCTGAAAAATAGAAGCCCTGGTCCTCGGGTCATGTGCACCTCTAGTCCAATCAGATCAACCATCATGACCTCCACTACCCTCAACATCATACTCACCTGCATCGATCACAACTAGTGAGTCTAAAGACTCAACACTCCATAATCTTGATAACAACATAATATGTATACAGATCACATAAAACAATGAAAAATACTTGTACTTAAAATAAACATTTTCATAACCATACATAAACTTTATACATAAACATTTTCATATCAACATATTCATATTCATATTCATATTCATCAAAAACATATGCGTATTCATATTCATGTTCTTTGAATTCAGATCGTTGATTGTGACTCGTATTCGTATTCGTATTGGGGCGATGGACCCATCTACATAAAACCACAGTATTGGGCGACGGGGACATCATCGACACTCTCACCCGTCAACTGAGCCTTGGCGGGATAACTATTTTAGATTGTGCAATGGGTGCGGGTGTAGATTTAGAAGGCTTACCTGTGGATGTGTCAGCCGCTCCCTCTCTTTGATCTTATTTTTCTTTCTCTTCTTGTTCAAGCACTTTTCAGCTCCTCAACGCTATGGCTTTCACTTGCTCTTTCGGGTTAGTTTCCGTGTTTCTTGGCAAGGTGCCCGGTTCTCTGCTAGTGATCATTTTAGCCAACTGACCTATCTAATTCTCCAAGCCCTTTATTGATGCATCCTGGTTCTGCGGTCTAGTCTAGGTGGCTGAGATGAACTTAGACATCATTTGCTCCACACTAGACTTCTCATCTCGAGGCTCAGGTCGATACATCGGTTGCTTACTATACCGCTGTCCTCCTTGTGGTCAATTCTGACTGCTTTGACCACCCCATGAGAAGTTGGGGTGTTGTCTCCATCAAGATTGTATGTATTCGAATAAGGATCATTCCTCGGACGGTTTTGAATCCCCACTTGATTCACCGGTGCCTCCTCATTCACATTGAAAGTACCACTGTCTTGACAGTCCTTAATATAGTGTTCTCCTCTGCATTTTTCACAAAATATCTCTTGCAGGCGCATCGTTGTCACATTTACGTTCAAGCTGTCTATTTTCCTGTTAAGTGCTTCTAATTGAGCAATGACAGTTGAAAAATCAGTTACCTAGTGTACTCCTGCATTCTTTCTCTGACTGTTCCTCTCAGATTGAGAGTGATAGCTGCAAGCAGCCATCTCCTCCAGTAAATCATACCCTTCTTCGGTCGTTTTCCTCAACAGATTCCCACAGGCCGCAGCATCTATCATGGTACGGTTAGAGGGAATTAAACTATAGTAAAAAGTTTTGACAACTAACCCAAGAGGAAACTCATGATGTGGGAATCTTCGCAATAAGTCTTTGTAGCGCTCCCAAGCCTCGTAGAGTGAATCCTTCTCAAATTGAGAGAAGGTGGTTATGTCCGCTCGCAGCTTCATGTTTTTTGATGGAGGAAAGTATTTCAAAAGGAATGCCTTGGCCATATCCTCCCACGTTGTGATGGAACCTGCAGGCAAACAATTCAACCAATATTTAGTTTTGTCACGCAAAGAGAACGGAAATAAACGTAGTCTAACAGCATCGTCAGAAACTCTATTAAATTTAAAAGTGTTGCAAATTTCTAAGAAGTTGGCAATGTGAGTTTTTGGATCATCTAGAGTATTTCTCCCGAATTGGACAGTGTTCTGGATCATTTAAATTATGGCTGGGTTGATCTCAAACTGGTTCGCCATGACAGTTGGTCTCACTATGCTTGGACGTGCTCCATCAAGCGAAGGTTGCGCATACTCAAGCATGGGTATGCGCCTTGGATCTTCGACCCTTAGATCTTCGTGATGCTCTTCCTCATGTCCGTTCTTGTTCATGAAGTCTCTAAGACTCTGTTGTTGCCTTCTTCTGCGTAAGGTTCTTTCAATCTCGGGATCGAATATCTCTAGTTCAGTCTCTAGAGACCTTGGCATGCACGAGAGAGATACCTGCAAATAAATCGAAGGTGTCAAACAAATAAAATAGAGAATGCTAAAGTAAATAATTGAAAATAAAACTGCGGATTAACAATCCCCGGCAACGGTGCAAAAAACTTGATCGAGAAAAACTTGCACTATAAAATCCTTGGTCAAAATTTGTAACATTTAAGCTCGAAATAATTCAAGTGCATGATGTCAAGTAATAGTGTAATTTACTAGAGTACGAGTATCGCTCAACTGGAGACTGTCTTCTACAATTATTATTTTCAGTTATCAAATCTTTAGCAACGAAATTTGAATGATGATTTACTACTACTATGTTTGAATAAAAATTGCAAATGAAAAAGTTCAGAAATTAAATACTGAAATATATAAGCTAGAATGGTTTATTAAAGTTCAATGAGAAATGAATTTGTTGGGAATTTCGGTTCACCTACCCTTCGTTATTTACTTAATTCGTACGATAGTGATCTACGCTTCCGATAGGATTTCTTATTCAATTGAACACGTCCTCTCGAGCTATGCCAAACTAATTCTACTCAGTGAAGTAATTAAATTTCTTTAATTATTTATCACAGGTGAATCGCAAAACATTCTATGAAATCACCTAGCTTTCGCCCTACCGGAATATGAATATCGGCACGTATCCGACTTCATATTTCTATGTAAATTGTAAATCCACAGACTATGCTATTCGTTCCTATCACAAGCTATTCACTCGAACTCACTTGCGATATAAAATTGGTTATTAAAGTTAGCTACGATCTAACAACACAATAACACAATAGTATAATCAAGAATAAACAAAAAATCGAAATATTAATTAAATCGGTTTCGGGGTAGGATCCCCTTAAATCCAAAAAAATATGAAATTTAGCTACTCGAATTCATAGTAAAAATAAAAAGAACAATGTTTAAATGATAAAAACTAGTTTAGAAATACTATTCGTGACGAAAGTGCGAGGAACGGTGCCCATAAATATTCAAATCTTCTATCCAAGCCTTTGCTCCAAGCTTTTCTCTCTTTTTCTCCTTCCTTGGCTGCTCTCAATGATGCCTCAGTGACTCAAAAACATCCCAAAATCCCCTCCATATCATCTTTCTTCAGACAATTAGGGAAGAAATCGCGAGCAAATCTTTCCCAAAATTAGGTGGCGCTCGGGCGGTCAAGTCTTACCGCTCGAGCGCCACACTCTCTGTTTTCAACTTTCTCTCGCAGCCAACCGCGCTCGAATTGTAACATCTTACCACTCGAGCGCCAAGTCTTCTGTCAATTTCTTCTGAACTCACATCTCTCGCGCCCGGGCGGTAGAATATTACCGCTCGGGCGCCAACCTTTCTGTCGTTGTCCTCTTGGTTTGCACATTTTATTTCCGATTCTAGTTTTCCGGCCATTTTACATTCAAATTCATCATGTAGAAGTGAGACAAAATCATTTGCATATGATTACGCTAAAACGAACAAAAAGTAAATTAAATGCACACATGAACAATGCCAACACCCACAAAACTAATGCAATAAAACACGTAAAAATGACAACTATCACTTCTTCAATAGTTGAACACTCCTTCGGCTGGCCAAGCTTCTGAGGTTCTCCTGCTGATCCACCTATCAACTGGACGATCAACTGAACTGCTCATTTGACATATCTGTTCGCCTTATTCAGTTTGTGCGAACAGTTGGTTCTTCAGTTTGCGATTTAGATTCCTCAAAACAGATACTAGCTTCTGCACACTTAAGGTAAATTATTAGAAACAAAATAACAAGTTATTTTAACATCAAAATCAAGATTGCGAACTTTGAAAAAATTCCAACAATACCCTATCCTAGGCATCCCCTTAAACAACATAATAACATGTTTTTGGATGAAAAATCAAGAGTTTAGGACATGTATGTGTATAGTTACGAAAAATAACAATTTGTGTGCCTTGTTTTCATTCAAAACATGCTTAAAAAATTACGATGGTGTGATAGATGTTTGAAAGAAGAATATGGCGTGCTTTTGCATATTTAATGCACGAATAAACGTTGACGATTGCGAAGAACGACGACGAACGACCTTGGCTTGATTTTTTCTTGAAATTTTCGAACACTTCCTTGATGAATATGATGTGTGTGTCGTGTGTTATGAGGGAGAGAGTGTTTTGAAAGAGTAGGGAAAGGGGGCCGTGAGTTATGAGAAGGGTTAGGGTAGGTTTTGAATATTAAATACTTAATTAAACACTAATCAAGCTTATACCCATTAGGAAGGTTAATTAGGCTCATTAGTGCTCAATTAAAATATTAAAAATTATTTTGAGTAGACAAGTTTGTGAATTTATTAGCCGGGTTGCCAATACGTTCGTATTTTTGTTGCAAATCTAACACCGATAAAAACTATGTCCCGGCGTATATAATCACCTCAAAAACCCCTTATTTAATCATATTTTAAATAATTAAAACAATTATTTAATAAAAACATTTTCTATTTTTCAGTCATTGGTCTCCGTTCCTCGATCGCAACTCGAATAACCCTTAAAAATAAATTTTATTGTATATAAGTAGAAAACTACTAAAACATCATATAAACATATCACATGATCAATTTAGCAATTAAAATCGATTAATTAACTATTTTTCATATCCCCTAGATTTGCATGCAGTTGGATTACGTCATTTTAATTTCCCCCTACAGAGAGTGTCTGATGTGCATAAGACAGCATTCAGGATTCGTTATGGGCACTATGAGTCTATGGTGATGCCCTTTGGTCTGACGAACGCGCCAACGGTCTTCATGGATCTCATGAATAGCGTGTTTCAGCCATATTTGGATCAGTTTGTCAAAGTTTTTATAGATGACATACTGATTTATTTGAGGAGCAGCGAGGAGCACAGTCAGCATCTGAGGACCGTACTGCAGACTCTATAGGATAGACGACTGTATGTCAAGTTCAGTAAGTGCGAGTTCTGGCTTAACAGAATGGCGTTATTGGGCCACATTGTATCTCGGGATGGTATAGAGGTCGACCCTAGTAAAGTTGAGGCAGTCAGAGATTGGCCAGTGACTAAGAAAGTGACAAAGATCCATAGCTTCTTCGGACTGGATGGTTATTACTGGAAATTTATCCAGGGCTTTTCTTGCGGTGCCTATGACCGCGTTGACAAAGAAGAATGCCAAGTTTATTTGGGGGTCTGAGTGCCAGGAGAGCTTTGACAAGCTGAAGCAAGCGTTGACCACTGCACCAGTTCTACCTATGCCATCAGGGCAAGGAGAGTTCGTGGTTTGCACAGATGCTTCGAAGTTTGGTTTGGACGCGGTTCTGATGCAGCACGACAGAGTTATAGCCTACGCGTCCAGATAGCTTAAGGTCCATGAGAAAAACTATCCGACTCATGACCTCGAGCTAGCAGCAGTGGTTTTTGTTATAAAGATTTGGAGGCATTATCTGTACGGGGAGAAGTGCAGGATTTTCACTGATCACAAAAGCCTGAAGTACTTCTTAAATTACAAAGAACTGAACATGAGACAGCGGAGATGGCTAGAGCTAGTGAAGGATTATGATTTTGACATTAGCTACCAACCGAGTAAGGCTAATGTAGTTGCAGATGCCTTGATTAGAAAGATTGCAATGATCGCTCAGCTATAAGTACAGAGACCGTTGCAGATAGAGATTCAGTGGTTTGAGCTTGCAGTTTATGCCAGGGGCAGTGCCCCCAATCTTTCTACCCTGTCAATTCAGCCGACACTGAGAATTCGGGCAGGGCAGACTACAGACGAGCAGCTACTGAAGTGGAGACAGAGGGATGAGGCTAAGGGTCGGAGACTGTATACAGTTGTGGACCACATAGTCAGATATCGTGACCGACTATGGGTTCCTAGGACTGATTCCCTGAGAGTAGATATCTTGAGTGAGGCCCACAGCACCCTGTACTCCATCTATCCAGGGAGTACAAAAATGTATAAGGATCTTCAAACACTTTATTGGTGGCCAGGCATAAAGAGAGATATTATGCGTTTTGTCTTTGAGTGTTTGACATGTCAACAAGTCAATACCGAGCATCAGAGACCTGCAGAGAAGCTGAGATCACTCCCTATTACCGAGTGAAAATGGGAGAATATTACCATAGATTTCGTGACAGAGCTTCCGAGGACGACTGGAAGATATAATTCCATTTGGGTGATCGTTGATCAGCTCTCTAAATCAGCACACTTTTTACCGATCAGGAAGACTTTCACCATGACTCAGTACGCAGAGTTGTACATTAGAGAGATAGTCAGGCTTCATGGGATTTCGGTGTCTATCTTGTTTGATAGGGATCCGAGATTCACTTCTGCATTCTGGAAGAGTCTACACCAGGGATTGGGTACTAAGCTGCTATTCAGTACTAGCTTCCATCCTCAGACTTACGGACAATCAGAGAGAGTAATTCAGATTTTGGAGGACCTACTTAGAGCTTGCATGATCGACTTCCAGGAGAGTTAGGAGCCGAAGTTATCTCTTGTGGAGTTCACGTACAACAACAGTTTTTAGGCATCGATCGGTATTGCTCCATATGAGGCATTGTACAGGAGGAAGTGTAGGCCTTCAGTGTATTGGGATGAGTTAGGAGAGAGGGTAGAGATAGGGCCGGATATTGTCAGTCAGACTTCAGAGTTAGTGGTCAAGATCCGAGATTGGATGAAGGCCGCTTAGAGCTGACAGAAGAGTTAAGCAGATCAACGGCGTCGAGATCTTGAGTTTGCCGTAGGACACCATGTGTTCGTGAAGGTCGCACCGATGAAGGGTGTGATGAGATTTGGGAAGAAGAGCAAGCTCAGTCCGAGATACATAGGGCTGTTTGAGATCTTGGAGAGAGGTGGGACACTCGCTTACAGAGTTGTATTACCACCGAACCTGGCAGGAGTTCATAATGTGTTCCATGTTTCCATGTTGCGGAAGTAGATATCGAATCCTTCGCATGTACTGATTTATGAGCCACTTCAGCTGACACCGAACATGTCCTTTGAGGAGAGACCAGCTTAGATTTTGGACAAACAGGAGAGGAGGCTCCCGAACAAGGTGATTCACATGGTCAAAGTCAAGTGGCTGAATCACTCCGAGGAAGAGGCTACTTGGAAGACGGAGACCGAGATGAGGAGTCACTACCCAAAGTTATTCAGTATGTTTTAAATTTCGAGGAGGAAATTCTGTTTAGGGGGGAGAATTATAAGTTCTAGGAAATTCAAACTACTTAACCTGAATTTATGCAATATAAGATTTTAATTAAAATATGTGTTTAATAATTTTATTCATGTAATGCATGATTATTGTATGGTTAGAATTTATTTCATGATTATTTTAAAGTTTCATGCATTAGGGTTCTAAGTTGTATTTCGTGCTCGAACGAGGAACGAAGACCGGAGAAAATTAAGGAAAATATTTTTATTGAATAATTATTTTTAATTATTTAATTCGAGGTGTATATATGTATGATTTTTGAAAATGGGCCTTGGGTGGGCAATTTTACTCGCTGAGTTATATTTTTAACTAGTACGCAATTTATAACTGTTTGGAGGACTTTTTGAGGGTTCGAGTAATATTTCAAAAAAACGTACCTAAACGAAATATTTTTCAGGACTGTTTTTGTGACTGCCCGTATTTCGTATTCATAATTTTTCGGAATTATTAAAAATTTTCTCTTTAAATAAATAAACTTGCAATGTATAAAAACATTCGTAAAATAACTCAACGGTTTAACATAAACATAGCAGCGGAAACTGAATAATATTTTAAACAATAACTTAAAATATATAAAAGTTTTAACAAGAGTTTGAACATAAAACTGAATAACTAAACGTGAGGTCCTCGGGTTCGTACTACCACCGATCCGAGCTAACTCACTGGTCCTCGCCCTCGGCTTCTGCATCGTCAGTACCTACAACAATCAAGTCTAGTGAGTCTAAAGACTCAGCGTGCATATATCATGAATAACAAGTAAATATATCATAAAATCGCATGCAAAGTAAAAATATCGTATCATAAAGCGTAACGTGAAAATCGTATCATGAGTAATTATAATTACTTGCATAACTGAAAATCATACGTAAAAGCTTTGCTCGATAGAGCTCTGTCAAAACATATCATATCATAAATTTTTTTTTATAGAGATAATGTTTGTACGCAAGTGGCCATAAAATAACATGCACGTCTGATCAGACTAAACCACAGTATACTGGGTGGTAGAGATCATCACAGCCCTTGGACTGGATATCCATACCCATACATAATCGTAAACTGGTCGTAAGTCACCGGGTGAAGAAATCCCATAAGCGTAAGGTGGCCACAAGACATATCGCATATATCTCAAAAATAAACGTTTTCTATTTTTATGCACGTAATATAATTATTATCCTGTTTTAATTTACCAATTGAGTTGGATCATTACCAGGCTCGCTGCGACCTAATTCTAACATGAGACACATGCAAATAATCTCAACTTGACCAACATCTCATAATCAAACTAAAAACGAGACAATTACGCCCAACAAACTTAGTATCTAACCATGACTCTTTACCAACCCGAACCAACATCGAACCATCGTTTAGTCATGATTAAAATACACCTAAAATACTGGAAAATATATACCAAGGGCTGTAATATACGAAAATTATGCATGGAGGCCAAAATCATGAAACGCTCTTTCGAGAGTCACTTTGGCACATTGCACCGTAAATTCTCGTACGACTTCTAAACTTAACCAAATCACGAACGGCCAAAAACATGACCTTCCTAACTCAATAAGGTACTGTCCAGTCCAAGGCCATAGGCTAAAAGCCAACCAAGAACTCGTACGTGACCTCTGAACTGAAGCTCAAGTTGCTGTAAAATTCCAGCGGCAGCAGCTGTACTTGCTTCGCTTCGATTACAAGGCTAATGGTCATTGGGGATTGAACCACCGACCAAAACCTCTTACCAACATCCTAAGGTGTGGCGTGAACCATGGCTAAGGGCCCTAGGCCAACCACAATCCGAGCAACCACCCAAAACAATCCAAAGCTTCAGCCGAGAACACATATGCTGTACCGTGGAGAGTTTTGCTTGTTCTTGCTATCATGTATCATTCCAGTGGCCATATGATCAACCATGGCATGATCTAAACATCATTAGGTATTGTGTGAACTATGGCTAAGGGCTAGAAGCCAACCAAGATCCACCCCCAACCTCAAAACAGAAACTACTCACACAAAACAGAAATGAAAACCGAAGGGGCACTTGTCT
Source organism: Primulina huaijiensis (assembly GCF_012295235.1). Lineage (NCBI taxonomy): Eukaryota > Viridiplantae > Streptophyta > Magnoliopsida > Lamiales > Gesneriaceae > Primulina > Primulina huaijiensis. The sequence goes on along the minus strand of NC_133314.1, from coordinate 12,663,818 downwards.
TGTTTATTTTAAAAACCGATGACACCATGAACCAAGCCATGAAAGGTCATCTTGGTCACGTCCTAGACATGCTAAGAAGAGGTTCTAACCATGGCTACAGCCCCTAGGGCAGCCAAGGTCCGAACATATACCTTAGACAACAAACCAAGAAAATCGAGACTCAAATCTGCACTATGGAGAGTTGCTGTCCATTCAGTGTTGTTGGGGGGAAAAAGACTTAAACCAATGGACTAACACCTTCCTAACACACTCTAAATCATGTCTAGATGCATCCTTGGGTGCCTGAAATCAAGCCAACCTCCTGAACCACAAAACAAGCCAAAACTGTGAGACATAAATGAAAGCCAAAAACATACTGCACAGAATTTTAGAAGGTTTCTTGACATGATTTCGGTTTTGTCAGGGATCAAGCACATGTAATGGTTTAAAAATAGATATATAACTTGATTGAAGAGCAAAGAAATAATATAGACATGCCTTAAGTTGTTTTTACAATAAACTACATAATACGTCGGATCGAGAGACACGGCAACGGAAATGAAGACACCTTGCTATTGTTGTTGTCTTGGCCAAGAATGGGAGCTGCCAAATCTCCTAATTTTCATGCTAGGGAGAATGAAGAAGGTGGTGAAGGGTTGTGGTCAAATAAGGTGGTGCATGGGGGAGTAAATGATGCCAAGTTGGGGGGGGGGGGGACATGCATGATGAATGGGTGGCCTTTGTTTTCTTGTTGGAGGAGTTAAATGGTGTCAAGTTGAGATTGTGTGGAGTGAAACGACCGAGAGTTGTCTTTCCAAATTGGTGTAGGATTTATTTAAGTTTTGCTAATTAGAATCCTAGGTTACCTAAGCTTGATTAAAAGGTTAATTAAGCACAATCTTGATGAATTAAGAAGCCTAAAATTAAATTGATGATTAATTAATTAAAGTAGACTTAAAGCCACTTGATTTCATTAAATTAAATTATTTCTTAGCTCGGAATAAATTTAGGAATATTTTTGGATCATAAAATTCATCTCCGATTTCCTATCTCCTGTCCGGTCTCGCGTATATATCTAAAAAGCTAAAATTTAAAATACGCGATTTTAAAAATCCTTAAAAATTACGTAAATGATTTAAATGCAATTAAATCAACAATTTCTTAAAATAATAACCATTTAAAATTAAATAATAGAAATTATGCACATATATACGCATATTAGTTTTTCGGGTACTACAACACTCCCCCTTTATAAAAATTTCGTCCTCGAAATTAAAACTCACCAAATAAATCTGGAAAGCGACTCCGCATCTCTGACTCTGACTCCCAAGTAGCATCCTCATCAGAATGATTAAGCCACTTGACCTTTACTGATTTGATCACCTTGTTCCGAAGCTTCTTCTCCTTACGGTCTAAGATCTGCACTGGTCTCTCTTCATAAGACAAGTTCGGAGAAAGCTGCAACGGCTCAAAGTTCAACACATGAGAAGGGTTCGCTAAATACTTCCTCAACATCGACACATGGAACACATTGTGTACTCCGGTCAGATTCGACGGAAGAGCAACACGATATGCTAATGTCCCAACTCTGTCGAAGATCTCAAATGGTCCAATGAACCTCGGACTAAGCTTTCCCTTCTTTCCAAATCTCATGACACCCTTCATCGGTGCTATCTTCACGAAAACATGGTCGCCAACGGCAAACTCTAGATCTCTCCTCCTCCGGTCGGCATAACTCTTCTGTCGACTCTGAGCAGTCCTCATCCTATCACGGATTACGACTACTAGATCAGCAGACTGCTGAACGATCTCTGGACCTAACTCCGATCTCTCGCCTACTTCATCCCAATAAATAGGCGATCTACACTTCCTTCCATACAGTGCTTCATAAAGAGCCATACCTATAGACGACTGAAAGCTGTTGTTATAGGTAAACTCCACTAATGGCAACTTCGATTCCCAGCTCCCTAAGATATCGATGACAAGCACGGAGAAGATCCTCCAAGATCTGAATAAGTCTCTCTGATTGACCATCTGTCTGAGGGTGAAAAGATGTGCTAAACAACAACTTCGTACCCATCGCTGAATGCAGACTCTTCCAAAATGAGGAAGTGAATCTCAGATCTCTGTCAGAAACAATAGAGACTGGGATACCGTGCAATCGGACTATCTCACGGATATATAACTCGGCATACTGAATCATAGAGAAAGTCGTCTTAATAGGCAAGAAATGCGCTGACTTGGTAAGACAATCAACAATCACCCATATAGCATTCGAACCTCTAGCCGACTTCGGTAAACCAACCACGAAATCCATGTTAATTTTCTCCCACTTCCACTCGGGAACGAGAAGTGGCTTGAGTAAGCCGGCTGGTCTCTAATGTTCAGCTTTCACGAGCTGACAAGTCTAACACTCGAATACAAATCTCCGGATCTCTCTCTTCATACCGGGCCACCAATATAACATCTGCAAATCTTTGTACATCTTCGTACTCCCAGGATGAATAGAGTACGGGGACATATGGGCCTCAACTAATATGTCTGTTCAAATAGAATCGCTGATAGGAACACACATCCTGTCTCGATAACGAACAATGCCATCACTCACTGTGTACAAAACACTGCCCTTCGCTTCATCTCTCTGCCTCCACTTCGCCAACTGTTCATCAGATGATTGACCGCTGCGAATACGATCTAATAAAGAAGACTGAATCGTCAAGGTAGATAGACGGGGAACTCTACCTCGAGTATAAATCTCTAGATCAAACCTCTGAATCTCACTCTGAAGAGGTCTCTGAACTGTTAAATGAGCCATCACTGCGACTTTCCGGCTCAAAGCATTCTCTACTACATTAGCTTTACCAGGATGGTAGCTAATGTCACAGTCATAATCCTTGACTAACTCCAACCAACGCCTCTGACGCGTATTCAACTCTTTCTGCGTAAAGAAGTACTTGAGGATCTTGTGGTCGGTAAAAATCTGACACTTCTCTCCGTATAGATAATACCTCCAAATCTTCAAGGCAAATACTACAGCAGCTAACTCAAGATCATGAGTAGGGTATTTTTTCTCGTGGATCTTCAACTGACGAGAAGCATACGCTATTACTTTCCCATGCTGCATCAACACTGTGCATAGACCGAGTTTCGAAGCATCGGTATACAATACAAAATCTCCGGGCCCAGAAGGAATGGACAAGATCGGCGCTGAAATAAGAGCTTGCTTCAAAGAATCGAAGCTCTTCTGGCACTCATCGCTCCACACATACTTAGCATTCTTCTTAGTCAATGACATGAGTGGAACTGCGATAGTGGAGAAACCCTGAATAAACTTCCGATAGTATCTTGCGAGACCAAGGAAACTACGGATCTCCGATGCACTCTGCGGCACCTCCCTGTGAAGGCCTATGAATCCTTGCTTGAAAATTTGCGGAAAAATTAAAAATTTTCTTTTTAAATAATCAAAATGCCTCATTCATAAATAAACCGATAAACAAAGTTTTATATTCAAAATGGCAGCGGAAGAAAATATTTGTATGCGAAATAACAATTTAAGAATATCCCACAACTGATAAAAATTGTTTGAGAAATAAAATAATAAATGCTGAACTGAGGTCCTCGGGTGCCACTACCGCTGACCCAAGCTGGCTCACTGGTCCCCGCCCTCGGCCCTGACCTCATCAGTACCTACAACAATCAAGTCTAGTGAGCCTAAAGACTCAGCATGCATATATCGTAGGTAACGAGTAAATACTAGTAAAATTTTTCATGGGATAAAATATCATGTCATGGGGCATACTGAAAATAACCTGTACTGAGCAATTATAATACGTGCATGACTGAATTAAAATCGTAGTAAAAATGTTGCTCCTTGGAGCCCTGTACTGAAATAACTGGTAATAATTTTCTGTTGAGATTATGGTCTACGCATGTGGCCCCTGCACTGAACTGAACTGATCGGTAACTGGCTACCGGGGGAGTATCAAACTGAACTGAACTGACCGGTCACTGGCGACCGGGTGGTACCAAACTGAACTGATCGGTCACTGGCGACCGAGTAAATAGTGCTCCCAAAATAGTGAATTGACCACAAGCAATATCGCATAAATCTCAAAAATAAGTATTTTCTATTTTCATGCACGTAATATAATTAAATTGCATAATGAAATATCCTGTATTATTTTTCCAACTGGATTGGATCGTTCCCAGGCTCGCTGCAACCTAAATATGCCATGAAAAATATGCAATAGCTTCTACTTGACCAACTATGCAATTTAAGTTAAAAAAAAGCGACAATGACGCTCGACGACTTCGTATTTAATCATGACTCCGAGCCAACCCGAACCAACACTGAACCAACGTATAGTCATGATTAAAATACACTTAAAATTATGAATTTATGCTCCTAAAATGGTGAGGGCCGAAATCTAGGTGAATGGAGGCCAAAACATGAAACGCTCTTTCGAGAGTCAATTTGGCACATCGCACCGTAAATTCTCGTACGACCTCAAAAATGATCCGAATCACGAACGGCCAAAAACGTGGCCTTCCTAACTCGATGAGGCACTGTCCAGTCCAAGGCCATAGGCTAAAAGCCAACCAAGAACTCAAACGAGCCTCCGAACCGACACAGCAAGTTGCTGTCAAATTCCAGCAGCAGCAACTTCGCTTGCATCGCGTCGTTTGCGAGACTTTTGGCCATTGGGGCTTGAACCACCGACCAGAGCCTCTCCACAACATCCCAAGGAATGATTTGAACCATGGCTAAGGGCCCTAGGCCAGCCACCATTCGAATTATTCCAGCAACATCAGAAAAGTTCCACCCGATAGCACCCTTGCGCGCGTGAGGGGTGTTTTGCTTTGTTCGTTGTCTCGTGTCGTTCCAGTGGCCATTTCATTGACCATGGCACGACCTAGACATCTTGGGGTATGGTATGAACCGTGGCTAAGGGCCATAGGCCAACCAAGATCCATCCCATACCATCAAAAACCGAGGGACACATGCAGAATTAAAAAGGGGCGAAGGGGCTGTTCTTGCTTTGTGTTTAAAAACCGATGCACCATGGACCAAGCCACCAAAAGGGCGACTTAGTCACGTCTTAGACATGCTAGGGAAGTGATCTAACCATGGCTATAGGCCCTTAGGGCAGCCAAGATCAGATCTTTTCCTATGACAGCAGAAACTGAAATTTCGAAGCACACAATGGCAGTGGAGGAAAGCTGCTGTCATTTCGGGTTTCATCATGCATGGGGCTGGTTTGAATGGACCAACATGGTCCTAATGCATCCTATTACGTGTCTAGATGTAGCCTGGTGAGCCTGGAGTCGAGCCAACCACCTGAATGCACAAAAACAAGCAAAACCGTGAACTGCACAAGGAAGGACCGAAATCTGCATGCACTTTTGTTTTTGAAATTTCATGGTGTGTTTCGGTTTTTGCAATAAATGATGATCATGTGATGTTAAATAAATGATAATAGGACTTGATTGAGGTTTGAAAGAAATAAATACATGCCTTGGATTTTTCGTTTGAAAGAAAAACGAAAAGAAGAACGATACGGCGCGGACGAGTGGAACGCTTTCTTATCTTGCTACTTGCTCGATTTTTCTCTCTTGTTCTAGGCTATGAGGGTCACGATTTTTAATCTGAAATGGCTGCTGTTTTCGGTGATGGAGGAGGGGATTAAGTGGTTAGGGGAGTGAGTGGGAGATCCACTAATAAAGGGATACCAAGTCTACCTTTCTTTTCAAATTTGAAATGTTGTTTGCTATCAAAAATTTTGGATGGATAATTTAATGGGTGTGGCCGATTTCTCTAGCTAGACTAGGTTAGGATAATGCTTGTTAATTAATTAAATGGTGCTCCCAAAAATCAAAGAATGATATCAAAGATTTTTCTTGGGGATATTAGAGGTGCATATGGACGATTTTAAGGTCTAGGTGCAAAGGGAGAATTGGTTTAATTAAATCTTGGTAGTGATTTAAAAGTTGGGGAGGATAAATCTATCTAGAATATTTAAGGGGATAAATAAAGAATGAGTTGAAATAAAAATCACAATTAAATCTTTAAAAAAAACAACATGGCCGATTTTTTTTATCTAGCTAGGTGGGGTGGGATCTTGCTCCATTAATTATCATAGAAGATTTGTTGTGATATAATTATCTCCCAATAAAAATGGATAGGAAGACTATTAATTAAATGGGTTGTCAACTAAACTTTTAAATTGAATAATAGGGGCCGAAAATTATAATAAAGAGGAGGGAAAATATTTATTGAATATTGTATTTTAACTCTTTAGTGTTTTATCTACTCATTAAATATTTAAAAGAATTAAGGAATTAATTATTGAACTCTATTTACTACTTATCTCCACTTGTTTAAATAATTCCTTAAACCTTCTTTTACAATAAATTTACTTATTAATTATCTTAAATAAATTTTAGGAAATGTTTTCTTAGCATTAAATTTTTATCTCTTTACTCCAACTCCGGTCCGGCCTCACTTAATGAACTGAAAAGAATAAAATTTAAACTACTGAATAAAATATTTAGCTTCAAAGAATGCATTTAAATACTCATGCGATGAAGTCAATTTAATTAAAAAATTTAGAATTATGCATGGCTTATACGCAGTCTAATTACGGGTTCTACAACTCTCCCCCCCTTAAAGAAATTTCGTCCTCGAAATTAGAACTCACCAAATAACTCGGGGTACCGACTCCTCATTTCTGGCTCAGACTCCCACGTAGCTTCCTCCTCTGAATGGTTGAGCCATTTGACTTTGACTCGCTTAACCAACTTGTTCCGCAGCTTCTTCTCCTGTCTGTCTAAGATCTGCACTGGTCTCTCCTCATAAGACAGGTTCGGGGTAAGCTGCAACGGCTCAAAGTTCAGCACATGCGAAGGATTCGCCATGTACTTTCTCAGCATGGAGACGTGGAACACATTGTGTACTCCGGCCAGATTCGGCGGAAGAGCAACACGATAAGCTAGCGTCCCAACTCTGTCAAGGATTTCAAAGGGTCCAATGAATCTCGGACTGAGCTTCCCTTTCTTCCCAAATCTCATGACACCCTTCATAGGTGCCACCTTCACGAAAACATGGTCGCCGACTGCGAACTCTAGATCTCTCCTCCTCTGATCTGCATAACTCTTCTGTCGACTCTGAGCAGTCCTCATCCTATCGCGGATCTGGGCTACTACATCAACAGTCTGCTGAATAATCTCTGGACCCAATTCTGCTCTCTCTCCTACTTCATCCCAATGAACAGGAGATCTACACTTGCGGCCATACAGAGCTTCATACGGAGCCATACCAATAGATGACTGGAAGCTGTTGTTATAGGTGAACTCCACCAATGGCAACTTCGACTCCCAACTCCCTGAGAAGTCAATCACACAAGCACGGAGAAGATCCTCTAAAATCTGAATAACTCGTTCTGACTGACCATCTGTCTGAGGATGGAAAGCTGTGCTAAACAGCAACTTCGTACCCATAGTCGAATGCAAACTCTTCCAAAAAGAGGAAGTGAATCTGGGGTCTCTGTCAGATACGATCGAAACGGGAATACCATGGAGTCGGACTATCTCCCGGATGTACAACTCCGCATACTGCATCATGGTGAAAGTCGTCTTAATAGGCAAGAAGTGCGCTGATTTGGTAAGACGATCTACAATCACCCAGATGGCATTTGATCCTCTGACTGACTTCGGCAAACCGGTCACGAAGTCCATGGTAACATTCTCCCACTTCCACTCGGGAATGGGAAGAGGCTTGAGCAACCCTGCTGGTCTCTGATGCTCTGCTTTCACTAACTGACAAGTCAGACACTCAGATACAAAACGTCTGATGTCTTTCTTCATCCCTGGCCACCAATACAATAGCTGCAGATCCTTGTACATCTTCGTACTCCCAGGGTGAATGGAGTACGGCGACATATGGGCCTCTGATAAGATGTCTGCTCGGATAGAATCACTGCTAGGAACCCATATCCTGTCTCGGTATCTCACAATACCGTCGCTGACTGTATACAAGACACTGCCCTTGGCTTCATCCCTCTTCTTCCACTGTGCCAATTGCTCATCTGCTGACTGACCATTGCGAATACGGTCAAGAAGAGAGGACTGAATGGTCAAGGTAGATAGACGGGGAACTCTACCTTGAGGATATGACTCTAGATTAAACCTCTGCATCTCAAGCTGAAGAGGTCTCTGAATCGTCAAATGAGCCATTACTGCGACTTTTCTGCTCAATGCATCTGCAACTACATTAGCTTTACCCGGGTGGTAGCTAATGTCACAGTCGTAATCCTTCACAAGCTCCAACCAACGCCTCTGACGCATGTTCAGCTCCTTCTGCGTAAAGAAATACTTGAGGCTCTTATGGTCGGTAAAGATCTGGCACTTCTCTCCATACAGATAATGCCTCCAAATCTTCAAGGCAAAAACTACTGCGGCCAACTCTAGATCATGGGTAGGGTAATTCTTCTCGTGGATTTTCAACTGTCGAGAAGCATACGCTATCACTTTCCCATGCTGCATCAATACTGCGCCTAAACCGAGCTTCGAAGCATCGGTATAAAGGACAAACTCGCCGGGCCCTGACGGCATGGCCAACACTGGTGCTGAGATAAGAGCTTGCTTCAAGGTATCGAAGCTCTTCTGACACTCCTCGCTCCACAAGAATTTAGCATTCTTCTTGGTCAAAGATGTGAGTGGGACGGCAATAGAGGAGAATCCCTTAATGAACTTCCTGTAATATCCTGCTAGCCCAAGAAAACTGCGGATCTCAGATGCATTCTGCGGCACAACCCAATCTCTGATTGCTGCAACTTTTGCTGGGTCTACCTCAATACCGCTGCTAGAAACAATGTGGCCTAAGAACGCCACCTTCTCTAACCAGAATTCGCACTTACTGAACTTGGCGAATAACTTGTGCTTCTGCAAGGTCTGCAACACTGTGTTCAGGTGTCTGCTGTGATCCTCGTGATTCTTTGAGTAGACAAGAATTTCGTCTATGAATACTATCACGAACTGATCAAGATACGGCTGAAATACGCGATTCATGAGATCCATGAAGATCGCTGGCGCATTCGTCAGACCGAACGGCATCACAAGGAACTCATAGTGGCCATAACGAGTCCTGAAAGCAGTCTTGGAAACATCAGCATCTCTCACCCTCAACTGGTGATAACCGGAACGCAGTTCTATCTTGGAAAATATCGAAGCTCCCTACAACTGGTCAAACAGATCCTCGATCCTCGGAAGTGGGTACTTGTTCTTCTATCCTAATTCCCTAAAATAATACTGAGTAGAGCATGCAATCCTATCGCAATTCTAAGTTCAAAAATATTAACCTAGATTCTCAAAACATCGAATTTCAAACATAACTCAAAGCGTTAAGATACCTGTCATAAGCATGGTTTCTGGGTTCGTCTCCGTAGTATGGAGAGAGAAAACTCTGCCTTGGGTAGGCAGATTCCTCTGAGGGCATTGCAGAAATAAGTGGTCTGGACTACCACACTGATAACACTTCCCCGAACCAAACATACATGCTCCAGGATGGCGGCGTGAGCATTTAGGACAGATCGGATGCTCGGTAGGCTTAGGGACTGCGTGTCCCCGTTGCTGCTGCTGCTGCTGGTGGTGGCCTCTGTTTCTGGGCGGGTCATGGAAAGGCCTCTTATTCTGCTATTGATGCTACTGAGGAGGAGGGCGGTGTGGTACCTGGACTGGTCGCTTACCCAAGCGATCCCTCTCAATGTCAATCAGATCTTGCTCTGCGGCAAGAGCTCTAGAAACGGCAACTTCAAAAGTAGTAGGGCCAGCAACCGTAACATCGCGGCGTAAGATCGGCCGCAATCCATCAAGAAAGTGCCTCAGCTTGGCACCCGCATCATTCGCAATCAAGGACACAAAGTGACAGCCCCTCTCAAACTTACGGATGAATTCCGTAATAGTCAGCTCTCCCTGCCTCAGGGTCATAAACTCCCTGGTCAAACGCGAACGCACCTCATCAGTAAAATATTTGGAGTAAAATACCTCCGTGAAGCGTGTCCAGCTCAGCGCAGCCAAGTTCAGGGCTACTGATGCTCCTTCCTACCATAAGCGGGAATCTCCTCCGAATAAGTAGCTGGCACACCGGACTCTGTCTGCATCTCCAAGCTCCATGAACTCGAAGATAACTTCAAGGGACTTGATCCAGCCCTCGACAATCATGGGGTCTGTCGTCCCTGAAAACTCCTTAGGACGCATCTTCATGAATCTCTCCTAAACAGCCTCAGGCCCTGTCGGCCTGGTCGACACAGCATTGTTCCCCGCAAAATGTGCGAAGAACTGAGTCATACCAGCTAGCATCTGGGCATTCATATTTGGTGGAGGGGGTGGAGGTCCGTTCCCTCCTGTCTCTGCTCCTCCCTGTCCTCATGACAAGGCTCATCATCACCTCTCGGGCGTCCAACTTGGTGTCTAGGAGGCATACTGTTCCATAAATAACTCATACGTAACCAACATGCATAATTCCATAATTTATTTAAATGTAAATAAATACTGAACGATTAAAATCTAAACGTAAAAATACTTCATGAGAACATGCAGTTAAAATAATTCCGGCTTTTTATAAAATGCATGAATGTAAAACTTACAGACCGAAGACGTGACTTCATGAGCTTCTCGTGGTCAGTAGTAGTACAACCCTTTACAAGAACATAGGCTCTGATACCAGCTGTAAAGGCCTATGAATCCTTGCTTGAAAATTTGCGGAAAAATTAAAAATTTTCTTTTTAAATAATCAAAATGCCTCATTCATAAATAAACCGATAAACAAAGTTTTATATTCAAAATGGCAGCGGAAGAAAATATTTGTATGCGAAATAACAATTTAAGAATATCCCACAACTGATAAAAATTGTTTGAGAAATAAAATAATAAATGCTGAACTGAGGTCCTCGGGTGCCACTACTGCTGACCCAAGCTGGCTCACTGGTCCCCGCCCTCGGCCCTGACCTCATCAGTACCTACAACAATCAAGTCTAGTGAGCCTAAAGACTCAGCATGCATATATCGTAGGTAACGAGTAAATACTAGTAAAATTTTGCATGGGATAAAATATCATGTCATGGGGCATACTGAAAATAACCTGTACTGAGCAATTATAATACGTGCATGACTGAATTAAAATCGTAGTAAAAATGTTGCTCCTTGGAGCCCTGTACTGAAATAACTGGTAATAATTTTCTGTTGAGATTATGGTCTACGCATGTGGCCCCTGCACTGAACTGAACTGATCGGTAACTGGCTACCGGGGGAGTATCAAACTGAACTGAACTGACCGGTCACTGGCGACCGGGTGGTACCAAACTGAACTGATCGGTCACTGGCGACCGAGTAAATAGTGCTCCCAAAATAGTGAATTGACCACAAGCAATATCGCATAAATCTCAAAATAAGTATTTTCTATTTTCATGCACGTAATATAATTAAATTGCATAATGAAATATCCTGTATTATTTTACCAACTGGATTGGATCGTTCCCAGGCTCGCTGCAACCTAAATATGCCATGAAAAATATGCAATAGCTTCTACTTGACCAACTATGCAATTTAAGTTAAAAAAAATGCGACAATGACGCTCGACGACTTCGTATTTAATCATGACTCCGAGCCAACCCGAACCAACACTGAACCAACGTATAGTCATGATTAAAATACACTTAAAATTATGAATTTATGCTCCTAAAATGGTGAGGGCCGAAATCTAGGTGAATGGAGGCCAAAACATGAAACGCTCTTTCGAGAGTCAATTTGGCACATCGCACCGTAAATTCTCGTACGACCTCAAAAATGATCCGAATCACGAACGGCCAAAAACGTGGCCTTCCTAACTCGATGAGGCACTGTCCAGTCCAAGGCCATAGGCTAAAAGCCAACCAAGAACTCAAACGAGCCTCCGAACCGACACAGCAAGTTGCTGTCAAATTCCAGCAGCAGCAACTTCGCTTGCATCGCGTCGTTTGCGAGACTTTTGGCCATTGGGGCTTGAACCACCGACCAGAGCCTCTCCACAACATCCCAAGGAATGATTTGAACCATGGCTAAGGGCCCTAGGCCAGCCACCATTCGAATTATTCCAGCAACATCAGAAAAGTTCCACCCGATAGCACCCTTGCGCGCGTGAGGGGTGTTTTGCTTTGTTCGTTGTCTCGTGTCGTTCCAGTGGCCATTTCGTTGACCATGACACGACCTAGACATCTTGGGGTATGGTATGAACCGTGGCTAAGGGCCATAGGCCAAACCAGATCCACACCATCCACCAAAACCGAAATTACACATGCAGGAAAAATGAAGGGGCCGAAAATCTGTTCTTGTTTCTTTTATTTGAAAACCGATTCCATCGTGGACCAAGCCTCGAAAGGGCGACTTGGTCATGTCTTAGACATAACAAGGAGATGTTCTAACCATGGCTATAGCCCCTAGGGCAGCCAAGATCAGAAGCATCACCCTTGACAATACACATGCCAATTTCGAGCCACAAAGTGACATGTTTGGGGTGTTGCTGTCAAAACTCTATCTCCAGCGTGAAGGGGCTGGAACCAACGTTGTTACATGACCCTAACATGTCCTAGTACATGTCTAGATGCAGCGCCGAGCCACTGGAATCGAGCCAACCACCTGAACCATCAAAACAGCAGAAAACGTGAAGTGCACAAGGAAGGCTAAAAAAATCTGTGCAGAATTTTACAAAAATTTGCTGTCATATTTCGGTTTTCTTGCATGAAATCGTGTACATATGATGTTTAAAAATACCTATATGGCTTGATTGAAGAGAAAAGGAAAACATATACATGCCTTGATGTCGTTTGAATGAAAAACGAAAGAATACGGCGACGCGGCGCGGAGGAGACGGAGTTACTTCTCTTGTTTTCTTTCTTGTTTTTCCTCCTTATTTTACCCTATGCTCTCACGGTTTTTCAGTGCTGAAGGAGGCTGGAATTTTCGAGATTATGGAGTGGGAGGGAGTCTAGGAACTTAAATGGGAAGATACAAGATAAAGGGAAGGGAAAATATTCTTTCTATCTACTAGTTTGAGTGATAAGGAAAAGAATGATGTCAAAGATTTTTCTTGGGGATATTAGAGGTGCATAAGGACGATTTTGAGGTCTAGGTGCAAAGGGAGAATTGGTTTAATTAAATCTTGGTAGTGATTTAAAAGTTGGGGAGGATAAATCTATCTAGAATATTTAAGGGGATAAATAAAGAATGAGTTGAAATAAAAATCACAATTAAATCTTTAAAAAAAACAACATGGCCGATTTTATCTAGCTAGGTTGGGTGGGATCTTGCTCCATTAATTATCATAGAAGATTTGTTGTGATATAATTATCTCCCAATAAAAATAGATAGGAAGACTATTAATTAAATGGGTTGTCAAATATTTTTAAATCTTAAACAAGGGTGGCCGATTTTTCTACTAAATAAATGGGGTAGGAAAATTGCTTAATTATCAATTAATGAGGATTAAAAGTGTAGGAATTATCAAACCAAGAAATGATTAAGGAAATGATATCAATGGAGAGTTGCCAAAATAATCAAGATTGGGTTGGATAATGAGGGGGCCGAAATTTTGAATGCTAAATTAGGTAGAAATATTGCTTAATTCATGTATTTTAAATATTTAAAATTTTATCTACCCATTAAGTATTAATTAATTAGTTAAGGAATAACATTATCTTGCATACATGGTTAGATATTTAAATCTTAAAGGTAAATTTACTATCATGATAAATTATAATTTCTTAACTAAAATAAGTCTAGATTAACTTATCTCAATTGGTCACATATTTAAATTTAGGCTATTAATTAAATTATTGGACATAAAGAATTTATTTGCTACTTATCTCAAGTTAATTAAATAAATCCCTAAACCTTCTTTTATTTTAAAATGATTTATTATTTATCTTAAATAAATTCTAAGAATATTTTCTTAATATTAAAATTTATTTCTTTACTCCAACTCCGGTCCGGCCTCACTTAATGAACTGAAAAGAATAAAGATTAAACTACTGAATAAAATACTTAGCTTCAAAGAATGCATTTAAATACTCATCCAATGAAGTCAATTTAAAAAAAAAAAAAAAAAATTAGAATTATGCATGGCTTATACGCAGTCTAATTACGGGTTCTACACTCCCAATCTCTGATTGTCGCAACCTTCGCTGGGTCTACCTCAATGCCACTGCTAGATCTGATGTGGCCTAGGAACGCCACTTTCTCCAATCAGAACTCGCACTTGCTAAACTTAGCGAACAGCTTGTGCCTCTTCAATGTCTGCAATACTGCGGTCAGATGCCTGCTGTGATCTTCTTGACTCTTTGAGTAGACGAGAATGTCGTCTATGAACACAATAACGAACTGATCAAGATACGGCTGAAATACATGATTCATGAGATCCATGAAGATCTCCGGTGCATTCGTCAGACCAAACGGCATTACAAGGAACTCGAAGTTCCCATAACGAGTCCTAAAAGCAGTCTTAAAAGTATCGGCGTCTTTCACCCTCAACTAGTGATATCCGGAACGCAGATCTATCTTGGAGAATACTGAGGCTCCCTGCAACTGATCAAACAAATCCTCGATCCTCGGAAGTGGGTATTTATTTTTCACTGTAACCCTGTTCAACTCCCGGTAGTCGATGCAAAGCCTCATAGATCCGTCTTTCTTCTTCACGAATAAGACAGACGCGCCCCATGGAGAGAAACTCGGGCGAATAAACTCCTTGTCAACAAGCTCCTGAATCTGGTTCTTGAGCTCAACCATCTCTGACGGTGCTAATCTGTAAGGCGCCTTAGAGATAGGCGTGGTACCTGGCATAAGATCGATCGAAAACTCAACCTCTCGTACCGGTGGTCTACCAGAGACGTAATCGGGAAAAACGTCTGAAAAGTCCCTGACAATTGGGACATCTGCAACTAACTGACTGGGGACCTCGGGAACATATATAATAGTCGCAATGTATGCTCGACAACCCCTATGTATGAGCCTCCTAGCCTGAATACAAGATATCATGATAGGCAAATTAAAGTACATGTCAGGCTCAAATAGGAACTGCTCCCTTCCAAGCGGTCGGACTAGAACAGATCTCCGCTGAAAATCAATAAGTATTTTGTTTTTGTGTAGCCAATCCATCCCAAGGATAATATCGAACTCTGGCATCGGCAGCACGATCAAATCCGCATAGACAAGATTTCCATGAATCTCGAGGTCTATGTCTCGGACTACGCTAGTCGCTGCCATCTCCTCGCCAGATGGAATAACCACATAATACGCCACAGCCAATCCAATCATCTTGACCTCGATGGAATTCGCAAAGGTCTCAGATATGAATGAATGAGTGGCCTCTGAATCAATCAAGGCGTTCGTAGAAGCTCCGCCAATAAATATTTTTCCTGAAAGGTTGGAACATCAATCTAAACCCAATAATTTACCGGAATTAATCCTATAGACATGCAAAGGTCAAAGTTCTTCTAACTTAGATTCCCAAAACAACCCGAATAGAACATGCAATCTTATCACAATTTCTAAGTTCAAATCTTATAACCCAATAATTCAAAACAATTAATCCCAAAACACTGAATTAAATATGCTAAAATTTTCCCAAATATAAACTTAAAGATTTAAGATACATGTCAAGAGCATAGTCCCTAGGTTCGCCTCCGCTGCATGGAGTGCAAACACTCTGCCCTGAGTAGGCAATGTCCCCTGAGGACAATCCTTCAGCAAATGGCCAGTACCGCCACACTTGAAACACTTCCCAGAGCCATACATGCAAGCTCCGGTATGGCAGCGTGTGCACCTGGCACAGACCGGGTACTCCTGCCTCCTCGGGACCACACGTCCCTGCTGCTGCTGCTGCTCTATGCTCCTCGATAGGCCATGGAAAGGCCTCTTATGCTGCTGCTGCCGAGGAGGGCGGTGGGGCGCCTGAAATGGTCGCTTACCCTGGCGGTCATTCTCGATATCTCTCTGATCCTGCTCTGCAGTAAGAGCTCTAGAGACAGCGACCTCATATGTCGTAGGGCCAGCAACCCTAACATCACGGCGCAAAATCGGCCGCAATCCATCCATGAATTGCCTAAGCCTGGCACCCTCGTCGTTTGCTATCTGAGGTACAAAGTGACAACCCCTCTCGAACTTAAGGATAAACTCCGTAACAGTCATGTCGCCCTGTCTCAGGGTCATAAACTCCCTGGTTAACCTCGAACGTACGTCATCGGTAAAATACTTAGAGAAGAACACCTCTCTAAAGCGCGTCCAACTGAGAGTTGCTAGATCCAGAGCTACAGATGCGCCCTCCCACCATAGACAGGCGTCTCCTCCAAAAAGATAGGTCGCACAGCGGACCCTGTCAACATCCTCCAGCTCCATAAATCTGAAAGTAACCTCTAGGGACTTAATCCATCCCTCAGCAACCATGGGATCAGACGTCCCAGTGAACTCCTTCGGGTTCATCCTCATGAACCGCTCACATATAGCCTCGGGTCTAGGCGGCCTAGCTACAGCTGCAGCATTGTTCTCCGCGAACTGTGCGAAGAACTGAGTCATACCCGCCATCATCTGGGTATGCATATCAGGTGGTGGAGGAGGTGGCGATGGACCTCTATCCTCATAATGGCTCTGAGTCTCATCAGCCTCGCTCTCAGCACCCCTCGGGTGGTCAATAACTCGTCTAAGAGGCATACTGTACCATGTAAAATCCTTACATAACCAACATGCATAATTCTACTATTTTTCTTTAAATTTAAATATATATTTGCTAAAACATAATCTTGACATAAAATATTTTTCATGAGAACATGGTGATAAAATATTTCATGAGAACATGCTGGTAAACTATTTCATGCTCAAAAAAATGTAATACGTGAAAGTTTGACTTACAGACTGAAGACGTGACTTCGTGAGCTTCTCGAGATCAGTAGTAAGTACAACCCTTTACAAGAAACATCGCTCTGATACCAACTGTGATGGCCCGTATTTCGTATTCATAATTTTTCGGAATTATTAAAAATTTTCTCTTTAAATAAATAAACTTGCAATGTATAAAAACTTTCGTAAAATAACACAATGGTTTAACATAAATATAGCAGCGGAAACTGAATAATATTTTAAACAATAATTTAAAATATATAAAAGTTTTAACAAGAGTTTGAACATAAAACGGAATAACTAAACGTGAGGTACTCGGGTTCGTACTACCACCGATCCGAGCTAACTCATTGGTCCTCGCCCTCAGCTTCTGCATCGTCAGTACCTACAACAATCAAGTCTAGTGAGTCTAAAGACTCAGCGTGCATATATCATGAATAACAAGTAAATATATCATAAAATCGCATGCTAAGTAAAAATATCGTATCATAAAGCGTACGTGAAAATCGTATCATGAGTAATTATAATTACTTGCATAACTGAAAATCATACGTAAAAGTTTTGCTCGATAGAGCTCTGTCATAACATATCATATCGTAAATTTTTTTTTATAGAGATAATGTTTCTACGCAAGTGGCCCATAACATAACATGCACGTATGATCAGACTAAACCACAGTATACTGGGTGGTAGAGATCATCAAAGCCCTTGGACTGGATATCCATACCCATACATAATCATAAACCGGTCGTAAGTCACCGGGTGAAGAAATCCCATAAGCGTAAGGTGGCCACAAGACTTATCGCATATATCTCAAAAATAAACATTTTCTATTTTTATGCACGTAATATAATTATTATCCTGTTTTAATTTACCAATTGAGTTGGATCATTTCCAGCCTCGCTGCAACCTAATTCTAACATGATACACATGCAAATAATCTCAGCTTGACCAACATCTCATAATCAAACAAAAAACGAGACAATTACGCCCAACAAACTTAGTATCTAACCATGACTCTGTACCAACCCGAACCAACATCGAACCATCTTTTAGTCATGATTAAAATACACCTAAAATACTGGAAAATATATACCAAGGGCTGTAATATACGAAAATTATGCATAGAGGCCAAAATCATGAAACGCTCTTTCGAGAGTCACTTTGGCACATTGCACCGTAAATTCTCGTACGACTTCTAAACTTAACCAAATCACAAACGGCCAAAAACATGACCTTCCTAACTCAATAAGGTACTGTACAGTCCAAGGCCATAGGCTAAAAGCCAACCAAGAACTCGTACGTGACCTGTGAACCGAAGCTCAAGCTGCTGTAAAATTCCAGCGGCAGCAGCTGTGCTTACTTCGCTTCGATTACAAGGCTAATGGTCATTGGGGATTGAACCACCGACCAAAACCTCTTACCAACATCCTAAGGTGTGGCTTGAACCATGGCTAAGGGCCCTAGGCCAACCACAATCCGAGCAACCACCCAAAACAATCCAAAGCTTCACCCGAGAACACATATGCTGTACCGTGGAGAGTTTTGCTTGTTCTTGCTATCATGTATCATTCCAATGGCCATATGATCGACCATGGCATGATCTAAACATCATTAGGTATTGTGTGAACTATGGCTAAGGGCTAGAAGCCAACCAAGATCCACCCCCAACCTCAAAACCGAAACTACTCACACAAAACAGAAATGAAAACCGAAGGGGCACTTGTCTTGTTTATTTTAAAAACCGATGACACCATGAACCAAGCCATGAAATGTCATCTTGGTCACGTCCTAGACATGCTAAGAAGAGGTTCTAACCATGGCTACAGCCCCTAGGGCAGCCAAGGTCCGAACATATACCTTAGACAACAAACCAAGAAAATCGAGACTCAAATATGCACTATGGAGAGTTGCTGTCCATTCAGTGTTGTTGGGGGAAAAGGACTTAAACCAATGGGCTAACACCTTCCTAACACACTCTAAATCATGTCTAGATGCATCCTTGGGTGCCATGAAATCAAGCCAACCTCATGAACCACAAAACAAGCCAAAACTGTGAGACATAAATGAAAGCCAAAAACATACTGCACAGAATTTTAGAAGGTTTCTTGACATGATTTCGGTTTTGTCAGGGATCAAGCACATGTAATGGTTTAAAAATAGATATATAACTTGATTGAAGAGCAAAGAAATAATATAGACATGCCTTAAGTTTTTTTTACAATAAACTACATAATACGTCGGATCGAGAGACACGGCAACGAAAATGAAGACACCTTGCTATTGTTGTTGTCTTGGCCAAGAATGGGAGCTGCCAAATCTCCTAATTTTCGTGCTAGGGAGAATGAAGAAGGCGGTGAAGGGTTGTGGTCAAATAAGGTGGTGCATGGGGGAGTAAATGATGCCAAGTTGGGGGGGGACATGCATGATGAATGGGTGGCCTTTGTTTTCTTGTTGGGGGAGTTAAATGGTGTCAAGTTGAGATTGTGTGGAGTGAAACGACCGAGAGTTGTCTTTCCAATTTGGTGTAGGATTTGTTTAAGTTTTGCTAATTAGAATCCTAGGTTATCTAAGCTTGATTAAAAGGTTAATTAAGCACAATCTTGATGAATTAAGAAGCCTACAATTAAATTGGTGATTAATTAATTAAAGTAGACTTAAATCCACTTGATTTCATTAAATTAAATTATTTCTTAGCTCGGAATAAATTTAGGAATATTTTTGGATCATAAAATTCATCTCCGATTTTCTATCTCCGGTCCGGTCTTGCGTATATATCTAAAAAGCTAAAATATAAATACGCGATTTTAAAAATTCTTAAAAATTACGTAAATGATTTAAATGCAATTAAATCAACAATTTCTTAAAATAATAAACATTTAAAATTAAATAATAGAAATTATGCACATATATACGCATATTGGTTTTTCGGGTACTACAGTTTTTGAAACGCCCCAGATTCGACGGCTGTCTTCACTGTACCAATACGAGTCTTTCCAGCGTGCTTATGTCCTGACTCACACGCACCCTAGGAAACTTCCCAGGAGGTCACCCATCCCAGAATTGCCCCAAGTCAAGCACGCAAACCTTTGGAGTTTTTATGTGATGAGCTACCGAAAAGAAGATGCATCTTATTGGTATGAGTAGTACATAACAAATCTTTTAAGCCCTCTTCAACTGTACAGTCCATTACATTGAACAGTTTCGGAATTCTCCTCCTTTCTGGTGTAAGATTGGTTCATTCATGTTCTCTCCGCCTAGAAGCTTGCCAGGAGCTGTTCATTGTCCTTGCAACCTTATGGCACCGGCGATCACCTCTGTCTTCTACGACCCCAGGCCTCACAGTTTTTGGACTTGATAGGATTATTTTGTTACTTAATGGGCCAAAAATCCATTTAAACCTTTAAAATTTCATTGATGGCCCATTACTGTATAATTATATATGTATTATCCACCCTAATCACCCCTCAACATTCACAAGCCGTCGCCCCCTTCCCCCCCCCCCCCCTTGGCAGCAGCCTTCCTTTCAAGAAAAAGGCTCCCCCGCCTCTCCGGTTCACGTCCCGCGCGTAGATTTTCAAGTTTTCAAACGCATAAATGTCAAGGCACGCTTTGTATCATTATTTTCTCATCATTCATGCTGTATATAAGCTGATGTGTGTGCCATGTATGTAGATTTCATAGATCTAGCATGATAAAAACGTTGTTCCTTCGGTCGCTGATGAAAACGCATGTTCTTGCGCATAACTCATGTTTTCTTGCAATATTGTGTAAGGGGGCTGCCGATCTTCATGCTAGGGGCTGTACACGTCGAGTAAAATGATGCAAGATGCTGGAGCCAAGCTTTAGTCGGGTTATGTTGAGGGCCGTTCGGTACTAGGTGTTCGGTTGATCGGATTTGGCTAGATCGATAGTTTTGGGCGTGTAGCCTTGCATGGCTCGATCCCATGTGAGGAGCGGACCCCCTTGGGTCCGTGACAAGGCTAGGAGAGGGCTGTGAGTGGCTGGTCGTGGTCCATAAGCGGTTCGAAAGGTGTGGTGCTAGGGTGGTTCTTGATTTGGTTCGGTGTAGGTATTGAGAGTCGTGCCCGTCCGCAAGTTTGGAGGGCTAAGGGCGTGGTCAAGTCGGTCTAGGAAGTGGTCCACGAGCTGGTTATGGTCCTAGGGTAATCTAGTTCCAGGGTGGTCGAGGGTGGTGCGACTTATAGCTTCGTTGGTAGAAAGAGGAAATTATGGACGTAAGTTAGCGCCGCGGCGCTCTTCGAACATGGCAGCGCCGCGACACTAGGATGCAGCGCCTAGGCGCTTAACCAGCGCTGCACTACTGGCGCTTAAGCGTTGGTACCGAGCTTAGAGGTTAGCGATTTTGTGAGCATGTCTCGTTTTGGTCGTCTCCAACAAATTAGATGGGGTTGGTTATTCCAATAAGCTAGGCTGGGTGTTCCAAGATTATGGGAGGTATAAGATGGGTCAAAATTTTGAGGTGTATGGGTAAAATGGTCGTTTTGGGGTTTCCAGGTGCAAAATAGTCATTTTGTACCAGAGTCGAGTTTTAATTTTGGTAGCGCCCTGATCACAAATTTAACATGTTTTTAAATGTTTATGTATCACGTATATGACTTTTTACGTAAATATGAAAATACGTTGCATGCTTGGTTTTAAGGTACGTATATTCATGATTTTATTAAGTGTGAATCTGATGAAAAGTTTTTGAAGGATGAGAGTTGGTTGTGACTAATACGATTATATGAGAAATTATTTAGCTAAGGCCAAGGCTCAGTGGATGGGTAATGTTGTCGCTGATGTCCCTGCTGCCGGGTACCGTGGTCATATTTAATGGATTCATCGAATAGAGGTGATACGATAGAGCTGATACGAAAGTTACAACTAATTAACTGAATTCAAAGAAAATGTATATGTATATGATGTTATGTTGAGACATGTTTTGACACGCTATGATTTTATACGACATGTTTACGTTATACTTTTAAGTTCATGAAATGTATGTTTCTTACAGTATTTTTCACTGTTGCATGTTATGTATATGTATTTGTTAGAACAATACAGGTGTATTGAGTGTTTAGACTCACTAGGTGTGAATGATGCAGGTGAATATGTTGAGGAGGCGGGAGGTGCCGAATTCTGAGCAGACAGAGCTGGATGTGAACACATGGCCCAAGGACCACACATCATGTTTTATGAGCTTAGAAGGGACATGAACATTTCATTACGCTTGGTCTTGTCATGTTGTTATAACTTGTCATGTTGTTAGTTATAAGGATTTTTACTTGATTTATTTCTACGTACATTTATGTTGGCCGAGTTGGCAAATTTTAAACTGCAGTATTTTAGTTGTTATTTAATTACGATCATTTCTAAAAGACGTATTTTTCAGTAGTGTCGCATACATGCATAATTTTAAGAATTTCAAAAATGAACTTGTTTAAAAAAAAATTAGGAGCATTTTTAAGTAGTAGACGTTTCAGCTTTAGTTTCCGAGGTTCGGCAAATAAATGGCCACTTGGAATATCTAAAAGATAACCGGAGACTTCTACAACACTTCTAGCTTCAACTTCCGGAGGTTCAGCGCATAAATGGCAACTTCGAAGGTCTAAATCATCGTACAGAACAGATCGATGGCTTTAACAACACTTATAGCTTAAACTATCGAAGGTTCAACACATAACTGGCTACCTGGAAGGAATAAAAAACAAATCTGCGGCGGCTTTACTCACCCGACACTTCGATCTTCAATCTCTGAACGTCTAAAAGATCATTGATCATGGTTGGAGAACATCTTCTGTCTGCTAAACCTTATCAAGACTTCATCCATGGCAATATCAAATGCATCAACATATTTCCCCAAATTCACATTAGACCTTGAATACAAAAACTTTGGCACAAAATCAATAATCCTCTCCCTCATTTTCTTCACTTCTTCTATACTATATTTCTGCAAAATTTTCTTGATTATCGAGCTATCATTTCGCACATCATTATTATCAATAAATACTGAATATTTATCATATGCTGCAGGTAAGTGCCATTCAAATTGATTCTCGAAGCTTCCTCTCCAAAAATACACCGGGATTGTACCTGCTAACATACAATCAAATGCGGATCTTCTTGTTGATCCATCTCCTTTAGGCTGCATACAGAAATCTGAATCCAAGAACCCCTCCAGTATAGCCGGTGCTCCGTCATAACATCGAGTTACAGCGCAGTCAACTACTTGACACCAGCTTGATTCGTTTTTACAGTACGACATAAGCACAGTCCTGAAATCATTCTTGATTTTCTTGCGGGTCGCCCCCACAAATGTAAGTAAGCTGGATCGTTTTCTAGAACGGATGAAATCCTGCCAAATGCGGATATCCGATTCGGATCGAGGGTGGAAGGCAGTTGGATATGGGATACTGATTTCTAATAGATCCCACGGACTTCTTTCAACTGATAACTTAAGAACATTTTTCATTAATGGCATGTAAATGAATCTTGTTCCCCATTCATTGTCATTGTCAGTTAATCTTCGAAAATCCCAAGTTAATCTACCCAACACGATGAAATGATCCGACCCATTTGATTTCATCCATGGGGTTTGATTCTTAACCCAGTTCAACATAGTTACGCTGTGAAAATCGCGATCTTTCGAAGTGTAATTGAACCATAAATACCTGCCCACAGCGAGTCCTGCGTAGAAAGGGATGTAAAACGCCGTGGCTTCATCTTGATTCATCGTCCTGCAGATGTGGTTCTTCATTCTTTCATGGTATATGACTTCTGCTGAATACATATCAGTCCAGTACCAAGCTGAGGTAAGATTCCGTGGGACGACGTCGTTCAAACCCACCGCCGGAGGCCCAAATCCGTCGTTTGACACGGCGTTGCAGCGGGAGCTCCACGGGTCGATTTCGTGGCAGTTTTGGAGGAGTTCTTCGTTGAGCATCGGGGGCAGATCGTAGATGTACACTCTTCCGAATTGGCAGACGCCATCTGGTCCGGTTTGTGACGTGGTTTCGATTTGTCGGTGCTGGGTTGAGGGAAGGATGGGCGGCGGCGGCGGCGGCGGCGGAGAGGCACGGATGAGAAGAAGGACTAGTAAGAGCTGCAATGAGATCGTTGCACTGAGCCAGACCCAGCGGTGCGAAGAGATGTGAGCTTTCAAAGATTGAAGGGTGGTTCTGATTTCGATTTTCTTAGACTTCCTGGGGGAGTAAGAGATGTGGCGCTGCTGCTGATGCTCCTCCGCCGCCGCTGCGTGTTTTCCGGAAGTCGGCCTCATGAGTTGAGATTCTTGTCCGAAGGTGGAGACGAAAAAGAAAGGAAGAGTTGATTGTGTGGTTTCACAAGGAAGGTGGAGATAAACCGGCCCAATAGGCAAAAATTCATACGAGATGATATCATGAATCGTATTTTATGATAGGGATATCTTATTTTAGTCATTCATGAAAAGCATTACTTTTATGTTAAAGATATTACTTTTTATTGTGAATATCGGTAGGGTTGACCCGTCTCACAGATAAAGATTCGTGAGACCGTCTCACAAGATACCTACTCATAATTTTACGGGAAATTACCAATAAATTTTCACAGCAAGCATAGGTTTTCTTCAGTTCTTTTGTCAAATATTTTTTTCTTCCCACTATCTTGACAACACAATGTTATTTGATTAAGCTCCCTAAATCTTACCAAAATACAAAAATGCCTATTTTTCAGTAATACATTTGATTGTATATTTGAATAATCAATGATAAGAAATAATAATGTGAAGGAGTTATTTTTCTAAAAGAATTATTTTCCTTCGTTGTACATCTTGAATGTTGAATGTGAGAAAAATTAATTTTAGACGACAATCTTTTAATATAGGCTCTTACATCTATGACGAGGCGAAAAAAAAACTTCCAAAGTGAAGGATGTTGTATGCGAAAGTGAAGAAGTAGGAAAATAACTTCCAAAAAAATTCGTTATTTCCCACGAATTTTGTATTCCATGATATAAATAGACTAAAAGCGTTTTTTTCGCGTCAAAACTAAGAGTTTTAGTGTTTTATTGTTGATTTTTTGTCCTCATTTTCTAAATCCATAATGTTTATGTTTTGTCTCATATTTTTTTGAGTTTTGATGCAGATTTTTTTGCTACTTGTCTTATTTACATTGTTTGTTCGTTCTATTTTATTATGTTTTTAGAATTTTCGAACTAATATTCTTAAGTTCGTAATTTTCTATTATAATTATTGAGTTTAAATCTTTTATTACCAATTTGTAGGGTTTTGTTATTTAATTTGATAGAAATTTACTATTTTTGTTGTCTTTGCAATATGTTATTTATTTGAAATGCCTCAATGTGTAAGTTAATTAATAAATTCGTTTTTATTTCTTATTTTTTTCCATTTGTTCATCCCCATTTTTTAAGTTTCCATTCTTGAATTTTTTCTATGGTTTATGTTTGCAAGATTTTCTACTAAACTGTAATACTTATTTAATTGAAAGACTTTACTGAGTATGTTAAATCCCTTTTTTGCCCATAATTTCTTTTGGTTTTGAAATTTTCATGAAATTACTTGTTCAAGTATTTTGTGTTTCCATTATAAATCAAGCTCTTGATTTTGATGTAGTAGTCATTGTCTTTTTATTGTTCCAAAATTTGATTCTTCTGTTTAGTGTATATTTGATTGCTAATGTTAATCATTTTATTTATATTTCTGCTAAAGAGAAAATAGTTGATGATGTTGATTTGATGAGTAGTAGCAAGATAATTTTTCATGATGATCCTCTTCTTATTATGAAAAAAATAATGTCAGTGTTGATTATTGAGAATCAACAAATGAGTAGGATAGAGGATATTCATGTTGGTAAATTGATAGACATGAAGTCTTTCTACCAACAGTGACAGAATAAACTATTTTTTTAAAAGATTAGAAAGACATTGATGCTCTTTTGTTGTTGGGGCCTGACCAATTATTTCGGTTGATAATAAATCTAGCAAATGGATTAGGTCAAGTTATAGTAAATAGACGATAAGTCCAAGTATCGATCCCACAAAGATTATTATTTAAGTACTAAGATTGAACTATTCAATTTGATCTAGGCAAACAATACCAAGTGATTTGAAGATAATTTAAACTAATTAAATTAATTGAATTAGAGGTAAATTAATGACTTGGAGATTTTTAATTTCAACAAAATGACCGGGAACATACAACGATACCAAACATTGATTATTGTCAAGCATTGGAATTATTTAACCACAAATTATTCGATATCACAATGAAATTCTCTAATTTGACTATAAATCTATTTCTAGAATTTATAATCATATTTTCATTTAACAGCCTAATTATTTCTAATTGAATTTAATTAAACAAAAATGCATTTATCAATGATGGAGTCACAGCTGTCACCTAAAATCGCACATTGAAACCGAATACTATTTCTAGTCGGTTTAATCGTATGTTGATTAATATTTTTGAAGCTAAATCCAATCTATTCTCTTTCGAGTCAAGATCAAACAACGAACATGCAAATAATTGACCAAATTAAAAGTAAGAAAATTATGCAAACATTAATCAATAACATAAAATTAATTCATACATCAAATAATCCAATGAATGAACAAAATCAATAGTTTGTCCCTATCGTGATCCCGATCACAAGAAAAACTATTCCATAAATTCAAAACTAAAAGAAAATATAATATTCGAATTCATGAATAGAAATAAGAAAATAAAAGATGAGAAAATCTCAGCGGTGGTGCGCGAATCTTGCTTGTGAAATGCGTTTTCCGTCTCATTTTCTCCACGCTCTACCCGCCTTCTCTCCAATTCTCCAAAATGTCAAAAGTCTCTCTCGTTTAGGTTTTTCACTCCTTTATATTTCTTTCCAAAAAACCCTCCCAAAACTTGTTACTTTCGAGCCATAATTAATATCTTCTCAAAATCTCCAAAAATTCTTTGCCAAATCTGAATATGATATCAAGGGCACGGACCCCGTGTATGCCTCAGGGTTAGGGTCTGTGTCTCTTCGCTGCAAAATACCGTCCATGAAATAATGGACACGAACTCCGTGTAGGGGTCCGTCGTGGGGTCCGTGTATACACTGTAAATTTCATTCTCGAAGATAATTGACACGGACCCCGGGTATAGGTTAGGAGTGGGGGCCGTGTAATTTTTTCTTTGGAGGATGATGGACACGGACCCTCACGCGGGGTCCGTGTAAGGGTCTGGATACGCTCTTTGTGTTATTTCCTATTTTTCCGGGTGTTTCTAACATGACATTGCGAAGCTTGACTTTCTTTCCCTTTCGTTGGCTTTTATCATATTTTGGTCAAACCTGGTAATAGCAATAATAAAACAAATTAAGCGCCAAACTCGGAATAAAAACGCCAGATAAGCACGAATACGACAAAATAAAGTCCCTAAAATGCTATGGAATTCGTGCTTATCAGTGCCGATATTTTGATTCAATTCACTTCAAGCAAGTTCTCTATCATACTTGGCTTGCATCATATAGGTCAACAAGTTGGCTTGGACCTTAAGATGTAGTCAATATTCTTGGGTCAGACAATTTGAAGGGAAGTAAGCAAGTTAACATGATTTCTATTAAGAAAGAAACTTCTTTCTCTTCCAAGTATTGATGCCGAACTGACATTGATGATTTTGTTCGATTGTTTATTTTTTTCATATCCAATTGTATAATATTTCCACTGGTAATTATATTAATCCTAGTTTTATATTTTCTTATTCTTATCACGTTTTTCAAGTTTGCTTCGGGAGATGCTGCCTTCATTTCCTTAATGAAAAATTACAGAATCAAGGAAGTAAAATTTACATGTATGACTGCACAATTGTTTGATGGTGAGGATTTGTTTATTAGTTATTGTGATATTATGTTTTGAATTATTTTATGTGTAGTGTTTTAGGTTTAGCCTTGGTTGTACAAATTGGTGCTGTCATTAGCTGTACTGTGACGAACCGTGTCTTAAAATATAAGGTCTAGGAAATTCGAACTACGTAACCTGACTGCATCCAATCTAAGATATTAGTAAAACATGTGTTTAATTATTTTAAAGTTTAAAGACATGATTATTGCATGGTTATGTATGTCCTTTCATGTTTTATTTAAAGTTTCATGCATTAGGGCTTTAGGTTGCATTTCGCGCTCGAACGAGGAACGGAGATCGAGAATAATCAGGAAAAATGTTTGTATTAAATAATTAATTTTATTTATTTAATATATGGTGTAATTAAGGGTGATTTTTGAAAATGGGACTTGGTTGGATATTTTTACTCGCCGGGACGTATTTTAAACCGGTACGCAAATTTCAGCGAGTCGGAAGACTTTTTGATGGTTCGAGCAATATTTTCAAAAACTTACCAAAACGAAATATTTTTCGGGAGTGCTATTGGGCCCGATGGGTTTATTTTATTGCTTGATGGGCCCAAAACCTTTTTGTTAGGATCGATTGAGTGTGACAAAGTGTTTAGAAGGGGGTGGGGGTTGAAACACTTGACAATTTTCACAATTTTTTGATGGGTGAATCAGTTTATTGATGAACTGAATTCGTGAATCTTGTTGTCAATGTCAATCAGTTAACTAATGAAAGTGCGGAAATAAACTGAATGATAGATAGAATAAAACTAAGAATAAAGAACGCAAGATTTGTGAATGTTCGGAGACTTCAAACGCTCCTACCCCTTCTATCTCGAGGATATGATTTTTACTGAAAGATTTGATCTATACAATACTTTGTAAAAACACACTTCAATTTGGACTTAACACTGCCAAAACTGAAACTCTTAGTATCTGTAAGGTCCAAAATTAAGACGACGTAACCCAACGGCATGCAAATCTAAGAAATATGAAAAATAAGTAATTAATTAATTTAATTGCTTAAAAGATTATATGACATGCATGATTATATGTTAAATAGGATTTAATTGTCATCATGCATAAAATTGCAATTTTAAGGATTATTCAAGTTGCGATCGAAAAACAGAGATCGAGGGCTGAAAAACGTAAAATGTTTTTATTAAAATTTTTAATTGTTTAAAATGTGGTGATGGTTGTTCTTATTTTTGAAAATAACGGGTTTTGAGGTGATTTTATACGATGAGACGTAAATTTTATCGGTGTTGGTTTTTCAACAAAAATACGAACTTTTTGACAACCCGGCTAATAAATTCACAAACTTAATTAAACAAAACTATTTTTAGTATTTTAATTAAAGATTAATGGGCCTAATTAAACCGTTAATAGGCCTAAGCCTTGTTAGTTGATTATTTATGTATTTAAAGTGTTAAACCCCAATCCAAAACCCTCATTACCCATTGGCAACTTTTCTGAAAATCCCTCACCAATTCACTCGAAACACACTGCACACACCTTCACTATTTTGTGAAGAAAAATTCGAAGAAGCTTCAACGATTTCATCCTCGGGTTTTTCTCGTCGTCGTTCTTCAATCGTCATTGAATAATCGTGCGTTTAAAACTCAAAGGCACGCATAATCTTTTCCTTCAAACATCATCACACCATACTATGATTTATTGCATGTTTTGAATGAAAAATCAAGAGCCATGATAATTATTTTCAAAATTTCATGCACATGGGTTCTAAACTTGAGTTTTTGTGTACCAAAACCATGTATTTGTATTGTGTAAGGGCTGCCATGATTAGGACCTACCCAAGCACGGTTTTACAGGAGTTTAGAGTCCTATGATCACCCTAGAAACGCTGCATTCCAAGAAACAACAAGCGTGGAATCTCTGGCCAGAGTATGAGATGTACGTTGGAGAAGGAGTTCTCCGATAGTACATGTGATGCCACTATTATATGTGTCACATAGTTATCGAATTGATATGCAACCCTCGATGAACCAATGGTTGCAGATTCGATCGGGATATATGAGATGAAGGGACCGTACTGTACGCTAATCATAATCGACTGGTTCTTGTAGGCACTATCAGCGATACCTAGGGGATCATGGGGCGATGCTACTAGACGCTCTTACCATGATCCGATGGGTGCAATCAGAAATGAGTTCTGACATTCTTGATCAAGGTGTTGATGAAAGAATGAGGCTAACTAGGGTAAGCCCGAATAAAGGAAATTGTCCTGAATCACAAAGAGTTGTGAACCCACGGCTAGCTGTATTGTGAAGGCCTAAAAATCCTTGCTTGAAAATTTGCGGAAAAATTAAAAATTTTCTTTTTAAATAATCAAAATGCCTCATTCATAAATAAACCGATAAACAAAGTTTTATATTCAAAATGACAGCGGAAGAAAAGATTTATTTGCGAAATAACAATTTAAGAGTATCCCACAACTGATAAAAATTGTTTGAGAAATAAGATAATAAATGCTGAACTGAGGTCCTCGGGTGCCACTACTGCTGACCCAAGCTGGCTCACTGGTCCCCGCCCTCGGCCCTGACCTCATCAGTACCTACAACAATCAAGTCTAGTGAGCCTAAAGACTCAGCATGCATATATCGTAGGTAACGAGTAAATACTAGTAAAATTTTTGCATGGGATAAAATATCATGTCATGGGGCATACTGAAAATAACCTGTACTGAGCAATTATAATACGTGCATGACTGAATTAAAATCGTAGTAAAAATGTTGCTCCTTGGAGCCCTGTACTGAAATAACTGGTAATAATTTTCTGTTGAGATTATGGTCTACGCATGTGGCCCCTGCACTGAACTGAACTGATCGGTAACTGGCTACCGGGGGAGTATCAAACTGAACTGAACTGACCGGTCACTGGCGACCGGGTGGTACCAAACTGAACTGATCGGTCACTGGCGACCGAGTAAATAGTGCTCCCAAAATAGTGAATTGACCACAAGCAATATCGCATAAATCTCAAAATAAGTATTTTCTATTTTCATGCACGTAATATAATTAAATTGTATAATGAAATATCCTGTATTATTTTTACCAACTGGATTGGATCGTTCCCAGGCTCGCTGCAACCTAAATATGCCATGAAAAATATGCAATAGCTTCTACTTGACCAACTATGCAATTTAAGTAAAAAAAATGCGACAATGACGCTCGACGACTTCGTATTTAATCATGACTCCGAGCCAACCCGAACCAACACTGAACCAACGTATAGTCATGATTAAAATACACTTAAAATTATGAATTTATGCTCCTAAAATGGTGAGGGCCGAAATCTAGGTGAATGGAGGCCAAAACATGAAACGCTCTTTCGAGAGTCAATTTGGCACATCGCACCGTAAATTCTCGTACGACCTCAAAAATGATCCGAATCACGAACGGCCAAAAACGTGGCCTTCCTAACTCGATGAGGCACTGTCCAGTCCAAGGCCATAGGCTAAAAGCCAACCAAGAACTCAAACGAGCCTCCGAACCGACACAGCAAGTTGCTGTCAAATTCCAGCAGCAGCAACTTCGCTTGCATCGCGTCGTTTGCGAGACTTTTGGCCATTGGGGCTTGAACCACCGACCAGAGCCTCTCCACAACATCCCAAGGAATGATTTGAACCATGGCTAAGGGCCCTAGGCCAGCCACCATTCGAATTATTCCAGCAACATCAGAAAAGTTCCACCCGATAGCACCCTTGCGCGCGTGAGGGGTGTTTTGCTTTGTTCGTTGTCTCGTGTCGTTCCAGTGGCCATTTCATTGACCATGGCACGACCTAGACATCTTGGGGTATGGTATGAACCGTGGCTAAGGGCCATAGGCCAACCAAGATCCATCCCATACCATCAAAAACCGAGGGACACATGCAGAATTAAAAAGGGGCGAAGGGGCTGTTCTTGCTTTGTGTTTAAAAACCGATGCACCATGGACCAAGCCACCAAAAGGGTGACTTAGTCACGTCTTAGACATACTAGGGAAGTGATCTAACCATGGCTATAGGCCCTTAGGGCAGCCAAGATCAGATCTTTTCCTATGACAGCAGAAACTGAAATTTCGAAGCACACAATGGCAGTGGAGGAAAGCTGCTGTCATTTCGGGTTTCATCATGCATGGGGCTGGTTTGAATGGACCAACATGGTCCTAATGCATCCTATTACGTGTCTAGATGTAGCCTGGTGAGCCTGGAGTCGAGCCAACCACCTGAATGCACAAAAACAAGCAAAACCGTGAACTGCACAAGGAAGGACCGAAATCTGCATGTACTTTTGTTTTTGAAATTTCATGGTGTGTTTCGGTTTTTGCAATAAATGATGATCATGTGATGTTAAATAAATGATAATAGGACTTGATTGAGGTTTGAAAGAAATAAATACATGCCTTGGATTTTTCGTTTGAAAGAAAAACGAAAAGAAGAACGATACGGCGCGGACGAGTGGAACGCTTTCTTATCTTGCTACTTGCTCGATTTTTCTCTCTTGTTCTAGGCTATGAGGGTCACGATTTTTAATCTGAAATGGCTGCTGTTTTCGGTGATGGAGGAGGGGATTAAGTGGTTAGGGGAGTGAGTGGGAGATCCACTAATAAAGGGATACCAAGTCTACCTTTCTTTTCAAATTTGAAATGTTGTTTGCTATCAAAAATTTTGGATGGATAATTTAATGGGTGTGGCCGATTTCTCTAGCTAGACTAGGTTAGGATAATGCTTGTTAATTAATTAAATGGTGCTCCCAAAAATCAAAGAATGATATCAAAGATTTTTCTTGGGGATATTAGAGGTGCATATGGACGATTTTAAGGTCTAGGTGCAAAGGGAGAATTGGTTTAATTAAATCTTGGTAGTGATTTAAAAGTTGGGGAGGATAAATCTATCTAGAATATTTAAGGGGATAAATAAAGAATGAGTTGAAATAAAAATCACAATTAAATCTTTAAAAAAAACAACATGGCCGATTTTTTTTTATCTAGCTAGGTGGGGTGGGATCTTGCTCCATTAATTATCATAGAAGATTTGTTGTGATATAATTATCTCCCAATAAAAATGGATAGGAAGACTATTAATTAAATGGGTTGTCAACTAAACTTTTAAATTGAATAATAGGGGCCGAAAATTATAATAAAGAGGAGGGAAAATATTTATTGAATATTGTATTTTAACTCTTTAGTGTTTTATCTACTCATTAAATATTTAAAAGAATTAAGGAATTAATTATTGAACTCTATTTACTACTTATCTCCACTTGTTTAAATAATTCCTTAAACCTTCTTTTACAATAAATTTACTTATTAATTATCTTAAATAAATTTTAGGAAATGTTTTCTTAGCATTAAATTTTTATCTCTTTACTCCAACTCCGGTCCGGCCTCACTTAATGAACTGAAAAGAATAAAATTTAAACTACTGAATAAAATATTTAGCTTCAAAGAATGCATTTAAATACTCATGCGATGAAGTCAATTTAATTAAAAAATTTAGAATTATGCATGGCTTATACGCAGTCTAATTACGGGTTCTACAACTCTCCCCCCCTTAAAGAAATTTCGTCCTCGAAATTAGAACTCACCAAATAACTCGGGGTACCGACTCCTCATTTCTGGCTCAGACTCCCACGTAGCTTCCTCCTCTGAATGGTTGAGCCATTTGACTTTGACTCGCTTAACCAACTTGTTCCGCAGCTTCTTCTCCTGTCTGTCTAAGATCTGCACTGGTCTCTCCTCATAAGACAGGTTCGGGGTAAGCTGCAACGGCTCAAAGTTCAGCACATGCGAAGGATTCGCCATGTACTTTCTCAGCATGGAGACGTGGAACACATTGTGTACTCCGGCCAGATTCGGCGGAAGAGCAACACGATAAGCTAGCGTCCCAACTCTGTCAAGGATTTCAAAGGGTCCAATGAATCTCGGACTGAGCTTCCCTTTCTTCCCAAATCTCATGACACCCTTCATAGGTGCCACCTTCACGAAAACATGGTCGCCGACTGCGAACTCTAGATCTCTCCTCCTCTGATCTGCATAACTCTTCTGTCGACTCTGAGCAGTCCTCATCCTATCGCGGATCTGGGCTACTACATCAACAGTCTGCTGAATAATCTCTGGACCCAATTCTGCTCTCTCTCCTACTTCATCCCAATGAACAGGAGATCTACACTTGCGGCCATACAGAGCTTCATACGGAGCCATACCAATAGATGACTGGAAGCTGTTGTTATAGGTGAACTCCACCAATGGCAACTTCGACTCCCAACTCCCTGAGAAGTCAATCACACAAGCACGGAGAAGATCCTCTAAAATCTGAATAACTCGTTCTGACTGACCATCTGTCTGAGGATGGAAAGCTGTGCTAAACAGCAACTTCGTACCCATAGTCGAATGCAAACTCTTCCAAAAAGAGGAAGTGAATCTGGGGTCTCTGTCAGATACTATCGAAACGGGAATACCATGGAGTCGGACTATCTCCCGGATGTACAACTCCGCATACTGCATCATGGTGAAAGTCGTCTTAATAGGCAAGAAGTGCGCTGATTTGGTAAGACGATCTACAATCACCCAGATGGCATTTGATCCTCTGACTGACTTCGGCAAACCGGTCACGAAGTCCATGGTAACATTCTCCCACTTCCACTCGGGAATGGGAAGAGGCTTGAGCAACCCTGCTGGTCTCTGATGCTCTGCTTTCACTAACTGACAAGTCAGACACTCAGATACAAAACGTCTGATGTCTTTCTTCATCCCTGGCCACCAATACAATAGCTGCAGATCCTTGTACATCTTCGTACTCCCAGGGTGAATGGAGTACGGCGACATATGGGCCTCTGATAAGATGTCTGCTCGGATAGAATCACTGCTAGGAACCCATATCCTGTCTCGGTATCTCACAATACCGTCGCTGACTGTATACAAGACACTGCCCTTGGCTTCATCCCTCTTCTTCCACTGTGCCAATTGCTCATCTGCTGACTGACCATTGCGAATACGGTCAAGAAGAGAGGACTGAATGGTCAAGGTAGATAGACGGGGAACTCTACCTTGAGGATATGACTCTAGATTAAACCTCTGCATCTCAAGCTGAAGAGGTCTCTGAATCGTCAAATGAGCCATTACTGCGACTTTTCTGCTCAATGCATCTGCAACTACATTAGCTTTACCCGGGTGGTAGCTAATGTCACAGTCGTAATCCTTCACAAGCTCCAACCAACGCCTCTGACGCATGTTCAGCTCCTTCTGCGTAAAGAAATACTTGAGGCTCTTGTGGTCGGTAAAGATCTGGCACTTCTCTCCATACAGATAATGCCTCCAAATCTTCAAGGCAAAAACTACTGCGGCCAACTCTAGATCATGGGTGGGGTAGTTCTTCTCGTGGATTTTCAACTGTCGAGAAGCATACGCTATCACTTTCCCATGCTGCATCAATACTGCGCCTAAACCGAGCTTCGAAGCATCGGTATAAAGGACAAACTCGCCGGGCCCTGACGGCATGGCCAACACTGGTGCTGAGATAAGAGCTTGCTTCAAGGTATCGAAGCTCTTCTGACACTCCTCGCTCCACAAGAATTTAGCATTCTTCTTGGTCAAAGATGTGAGTGGGACGGCAATAGAGGAGAATCCCTTAATGAACTTCCTGTAATATCCTGCTAGCCCAAGAAAACTGCGGACCTCTGATGCATTCTGCGGCACAACCCAATCTCTGACTGCGGCAACTTTCGCTGGGTCTACCTCAATACCACTGCTAGAAACAATGTGGCCTAAGAACGCCACCTTCTCTAACCAGAATTCGCACTTACTGAACTTTGCGAATAATTTGTGCTTCTGCAAGGTCTGTAAAACTGTGGTCAGATGCCTGCTGTGCTCCTCTTGACTCTTGGAGTAGACGAGAATGTCGTCTATGAACACTATCACAAACTGGTCAAGATACGGCTGAAATACGCGATTCATGAGATCCATGAAGATCGCTGGCGCATTCGTCAGACCGAACGGCATCACAAGGAACTCGTAGTGACCATAACGAGTCCTGAAAGCAGTCTTGGAAACATCAGCATCTCTCACCCTCAACTGGTGATAACCGGAGCGCAGATCAATCTTGGAGAAAATCGAAGCTCCCTGTAACTGGTCAAACAGATCCTCAATCCTTGGAAGTGGGTATTTGTTCTTCACTGTAACCCTGTTCAACTCCCGGTAGTCAATGCATAGTCTCATAGAGCCATCCTTCTTCTTAACAAACAAGACTGGCGCGCCCCAAGGTGAAAAACTAGGGCGAATGAACTCCTTGTCAAGAAGTTCCTGAATCTGCTTCTTAAGCTCTGCCATCTCTGTCGGTGCAAGTCGGTACGGTGCTTTTGAGATCGGAGCCGTACCTGGCATAAGCTCAATGGAAAATTCCACCTCTCTCTCAGGTGGCATACCAGAGACGTCTTCAGGAAAAACGTCTAAGAAATCTCTGACAATCGGAACATCTGAGGCTGACTGGCTGGGTGCCTCGGGGACAGATAAAAAGGTTGCTAGAAATGCCCGACACCCTCTATGCACGAGCTTCCTAGCCTGAACATAAGGAATAATACGCGGTAGAGGAAAGTACCTGTCTGGCTCAAATAAGAACTGCTCCATTCCTGGCGGTCGAACAAGAACAGATCTCCGCTGGAAGTCTATCAACACCCTGTTCCGCAATAGCCAGTCCATCCCTAGGATGATGTCAAATTCTGGCATCGGTAGCACGATAAGATCCGCATACACAAGATTTCCATGCAGCTCAAGGTCTATATCTCTGATCACATTAGTAGCTGCCATCTCCTCGCCTGACGGCAACACTACTGAAAAGGCTGTGTCTAGCCCAATGGTCTTGATCTTAAGAAAGTTCGCAAAGACCTCCGAAATAAACGAGTGAGTGGCCCCTGAATCTATCAAGGCCTTGGTAGCGGAACCAGATATAAAAATTCTTCCTGAAAGATCGGAACTCTAAGTTGAATCCAATAGCTACAAGAATTAAACTTATAGACATGCAAAGATCAAAGTTCTTCTAGCTTAAATTCCCAAAATAATATTGAGTAGAGCATGCAATCCTATATCAGTTTCTAAGTTCAAGATCTTAATTCTGGTTCCCAAAACACGGAAATTCAAATAATAACTTAAAGCTTAAAGGTACCTGTCAACAACATAGTCTCCGGGTTTGTTTCTGCGGCATGGAGAGCAAAAACTCTGCCTTGGGTAGGCAGATTCCTCTGAGGGCACTGCAGCAACATGTGGTCAGGACTGCCACACTTAAAACACTTTCCAGAACCAGACATACATTCTCCAGGATGGCGGCGTGAGCACCTGGGACAGACTGGGTGCTCAAAGGTCCTCGGGGCTGGGCGTCCCCGCTGCTGCTGCTGCTGTTGCTGGCCTCTGTTTCTGGGCTGCCCATGAAAAGGCCTCTTGTTTTGCTGTTGATGCTGATGAGGAGGAGGGCGGTGTGGTACCTGGGCTGGGCGCTTGCCTTGGCGATCCCTCTCGATATCCCGCAGATCCTGCTCTGCGGCTAGGGCTTTGGAGACCGCGACCTCGTAAGTAGTAGGGTCAGACACCCTAACATCACGGCGCAAGATCGGCCGTAGACCCACCAGGAAGTGCATCATCTTAGCTCTGGCATCATTTGCTATCAGGGGCACAAAGTGACAGCCCCTCTCGAACTTACGGATGAACTCCGTAACCGTCATATCACCCTGTCTCAAGCTCATGAACTCGGTAGTCAACCTGGTGCGCACTTCCTCAGCAAAATATTTGGAGTAGAAAACCTCCGTGAAGCGTGTCCAAGTCAGTGTAGCCAAGTTCAGGGCTACTGCTGCTCCTTCCCACCATAAGCGGGCATCTCCACTGAATAAGTAGGTGGCACATCGGACTCTATCTGCATCTCCAAGCTCCATGAACTCGAAGATAACCTCGAGGGATTTGATCCATCCCTCGGCAATCATGGGGTCAGACGTCCCAGAAAACTCCTTCGGACGCATCTTCATAAACCTCTCATAGACAGCCTCGGGCCCTGTCGGCCTGGCTGCGGCTGCAGCATTGTTCCCTGCAAACTGTGCAAAGAACCTAGTCATCCCAGCTAGCATCTGGGCATTCATGTCAGGTGGAGGTGGAGGAGGTGGAGGTCCGAATCCCCCCTGTCCTTGATCCTCACCGTCTTCATGACGGCGCTCATCATTACCTCTCGGGCGTCCAACCTGGCGTCTAGGAGGCATACTGTTCCATACATAACCCATACGTAACTAACATGCATAATTCCATAATTTATTCTAAATAAATACTGAAATACTGAAAAGATTTGATCGTAAAACATTTCATGGAAACATGCTGGCAAAGTAATTCATGCTTTAAATAAAATGCTGAAATGTAAAACTTACAGACCGAAGACGTGGCTTCGTGAGCTTCTCGTGGTCAGTAGTAGTGCAACCCTTTACAAGATCATAGGCTCTGATACCAACTGTGAAGGCCTATGAATCCTTGCTTGAAAATTTGCGGAAAAATTAAAAATTTTCTTTTTAAATAATCAAAATGCCTCATTCATAAATAAACCGATAAACAAAGTTTTATATTCAAAATGGCAGCGGAAGAAAATATTTGTATGCGAAATAACAATTTAAGAATATCCCACAACTGATAAAAATTGTTTGAGAAATAAAATAATAAATGCTGAACTGAGGTCCTCGGGTGCCACTACTGCTGACCCAAGCTGGCTCACTGGTCCCCGCCCTCGGCCCTGACCTCATCAGTACCTACAACAATCAAGTCTAGTGAGCCTAAAGACTCAGCATGCATATATCGTAGGTAACGAGTAAATACTAGTAAAATTTTGCATGGGATAAAATATCATGTCATGGGGCATACTGAAAATAACCTGTACTGAGCAATTATAATACGTGCATGACTGAATTAAAATCGTAGTAAAAATGTTGCTCCTTGGAGCCCTGTACTGAAATAACTGGTAATAATTTTCTGTTGAGATTATGGTCTACGCATGTGGCCCCTGCACTGAACTGAACTGATCGGTAACTGGCTACCGGGGGAGTATGAAACTGAACTGAACTGACCGGTCACTGGCGACCGGGTGGTACCAAACTGAACTGATCGGTCACTGGCGACCGAGTAAATAGTGCTCCCAAAATAGTGAATTGACCACAAGCAATATCGCATAAATCTCAAAATAAGTATTTTCTATTTTCATGCACGTAATATAATTAAATTGTATAATGAAATATCCTGTATTATTTTTACCAACTGGATTGGATCGTTCCCAGGCTCGCTGCAACCTAAATATGCCATGAAAAATATGCAATAGCTTCTACTTGACCAACTATGCAATTTAAGTAAAAAAAATGCGACAATGACGCTCGACGACTTCGTATTTAATCATGACTCCGAGCCAACCCGAACCAACACTGAACCAACGTATAGTCATGATTAAAATACACTTAAAATTATGAATTTATGCTCCTAAAATGGTGAGGGCCGAAATCTAGGTGAATGGAGGCCAAAACATGAAACGCTCTTTCGAGAGTCAATTTGGCACATCGCACCGTAAATTCTCGTACGACCTCAAAAATGATCCGAATCACGAACGGCCAAAAACGTGGCCTTCCTAACTCGATGAGGCACTGTCCAGTCCAAGGCCATAGGCTAAAAGCCAACCAAGAACTCAAACGAGCCTCCGAACCGACACAGCAAGTTGCTGTCAAATTCCAGCAGCAGCAACTTCGCTTGCATCGCGTCGTTTGCGAGACTTTTGGCCATTGGGGCTTGAACCACCGACCAGAGCCTCTCCACAACATCCCAAGGAATGATTTGAACCATGGCTAAGGGCCCTAGGCCAGCCACCATTCGAATTATTCCAGCAACATCAGAAAAGTTCCACCCGATAGCACCCTTGCGCGCGTGAGGGGTGTTTTGCTTTGTTCGTTGTCTCGTGTCGTTCCAGTGGCCATTTCATTGACCATGGCACGACCTAGACATCTTGGGGTATGGTATGAACCGTGGCTAAGGGCCATAGGCCAACCAAGATCCATCCCATACCATCAAAAACCGAGGGACACATGCAGAATTAAAAAGGGGCGAAGGGGCTGTTCTTGCTTTGTGTTTAAAAACCGATGCACCATGGACCAAGCCACCAAAAGGGTGACTTAGTCACGTCTTAGACATACTAGGGAAGTGATCTAACCATGGCTATAGGCCCTTAGGGCAGCCAAGATCAGATCTTTTCCTATGACAGCAGAAACTGAAATTTCGAAGCACACAATGGCAGTGGAGGAAAGCTGCTGTCATTTCGGGTTTCATCATGCATGGGGCTGGTTTGAATGGACCAACATGGTCCTAATGCATCCTATTACGTGTCTAGATGTAGCCTGGTGAGCCTGGAGTCGAGCCAACCACCTGAATGCACAAAAACAAGCAAAACCGTGAACTGCACAAGGAAGGACCGAAATCTGCATGCACTTTTGTTTTTGAAATTTCATGGTGTGTTTCGGTTTTTGCAATAAATGATGATCATGTGATGTTAAATAAATGATAATAGGACTTGATTGAGGTTTGAAAGAAATAAATACATGCCTTGGATTTTTCGTTTGAAAGAAAAACGAAAAGAAGAACGATACGGCGCGGACGAGTGGAACGCTTTCTTATCTTGCTACTTGCTCGATTTTTCTCTCTTGTTCTAGGCTATGAGGGTCACGATTTTTAATCTGAAATGGCTGCTGTTTTCGGTGATGGAGGAGGGGATTAAGTGGTTAGGGGAGTGAGTGGGAGATCCACTAATAAAGGGATACCAAGTCTACCTTTCTTTTCAAATTTGAAATGTTGTTTGCTATCAAAAATTTTGGATGGATAATTTAATGGGTGTGGCCGATTTCTCTAGCTAGACTAGGTTAGGATAATGCTTGTTAATTAATTAAATGGTGCTCCCAAAAATCAAAGAATGATATCAAAGATTTTTCTTGGGGATATTAGAGGTGCATATGGACGATTTTAAGGTCTAGGTGCAAAGGGAGAATTGGTTTAATTAAATCTTGGTAGTGATTTAAAAGTTGGGGAGGATAAATCTATCTAGAATATTTAAGGGGATAAATAAAGAATGAGTTGAAATAAAAATCACAATTAAATCTTTAAAAAAAACAACATGGCCGATTTTTTTATCTAGCTAGGTGGGGTGGGATCTTGCTCCATTAATTATCATAGAAGATTTGTTGTGATATAATTATCTCCCAATAAAAATGGATAGGAAGACTATTAATTAAATGGGTTGTCAACTAAACTTTTAAATTGAATAATAGGGGCCGAAAATTATAATAAAGAGGAGGGAAAATATTTATTGAATATTGTATTTTAACTCTTTAGTGTTTTATCTACTCATTAAATATTTAAAAGAATTAAGGAATTAATTATTGAACTCTATTTACTACTTATCTCCACTTGTTTAAATAATTCCTTAAACCTTCTTTTACAATAAATTTACTTATTAATTATCTTAAATAAATTTTAGGAAATGTTTTCTTAGCATTAAATTTTTATCTCTTTACTCCAACTCCGGTCCGGCCTCACTTAATGAACTGAAAAGAATAAAATTTAAACTACTGAATAAAATATTTAGCTTCAAAGAATGCATTTAAATACTCATGCAATGAAGTCAATTTAATTAAAAAATTTAGAATTATGCATGGCTTATACGCAGTCTAATTACGGGTTCTACATGTATCCCTGAACCATTGAGGGTCACACAAGTACTGGATTATTTTGTTCCCGTTGAGATAATAAATTCAAGGAGTTGAATTTACAGAAAACGTTGAGATAATAAATTCAATGAGTTGAATTTATAAGAAATAAGTTTGATATGATCAATCGATAAGCTTATAAATAAAGTTTATAAAAGCTTATAGAAATTTTGAGAGCATGACTGTTAAGACAGTCAAAGAAGTACACATGCCTTATTTAGACATTGGTGATCTCGAAATTAAAGTGTGCATCATAATAACAAATAAGTTGAATTTGTCACATCGATGATATTGGATCGTCGATCGAGATTATGATGAGATTAATGTAATGAGAGCATAGATCATGGGCTTGTAAGAGTATAATCTCATCATGCAAATTTATTAAAGTTCAAATGAGCTTTAATAATTAATTATATTTTAATTGAGTTAAAATATAGCCCATTAAGTTTTTATAAAATATGGTATTGATTTATGTAATATGAAAATATTCATGATACCATAATTTTAGAAACTTGCACACAAAGCAAAATAATGCTAATGCATGATATTCTCAAAATATATGTATCAATAATCGAGATTGGCTTTTGATATGGCATGCAATTAAAATCTATAGTTAACTTAATTAATTGGATTAATTAAGTAAATGATGGATTAATGAAATAATAAGGATTTTATTATTTCTTACTTGCACAGGCATGCATTTCGAAAGTTTGGTAGGTGATTTGAAAATGGAAAAAGACTTTGATTTGGCATGCAATATTTTTTTGAATATTTAATTGACTTAATTAAGTAAATTGAATATTAGAAATAATAAAGAGAATTTGATTCTCATTAACGCGAGGTGCATCCGAAAGTTTAAGGATGAGATTCAGAATACTTTTCGGCTCTTCCAATTCTTTGTGCTCTCAAAAATTTTTTAAACAAAATTGTGTTCTATCTCTACGAAAAGATCTTCTATATTTTCTAGTGCAAGTTAGAAGAGGAACAAATAATCCAGTCGTGGACCTGATTCGGAGATCGAAGAACGTTCGTAGAGATTTACAACAAGAGCTACGTCCGCTAACAACGGTGTAGTTGGAGCCAAGTGAAAATTTCACTAAAGGTATATTTTCTAACTCCCTATGAATGTTTATATTCATATTAAAATCATACGAGCGCTCAAACAAATATTTTGATTGTCAAAATAGAATAAAAATTTTAAAACTTCCGCTGCGTTTGAGCACGAGAAAACCGAGATCCCAACAAGCCCGACGATCGTATTTCCTTGGATACGGATATGTAGATGTATAAGATGATATGTTAATACGAAAGGCCAAGGCCCAGTTGACCGGTGAGAGTATTGCTGGTGTCCCCGCCGCCCAGTACTGTTGTTCCATGTAGATGGATCCATCGCCCAACACGTAGACGTAGATGAACACGAAAGTCACAATTAACGTTCTGAATTCAACGAAAGGAAAAAGGAATACGTATATGTTGATGATGATACGAATAAGTTGAGGATGATATGAATATGAATATGATGATATGAATATGATGATATGAATATGTGGATATGAATATGGATATGAATATGAATATGTTTATGTTTATGTGAAAATGTTTATGTTTAAAGTTGATGCATCATTATGAAAATGTTTTTAATTAAAGTTTATGCATCATGAAAAGTTTATGAAAATGTCTATGTTTAAAGTTTAT
The DNA here is from genome assembly GCF_012295235.1 of Primulina huaijiensis. Classification (NCBI taxonomy): domain Eukaryota; kingdom Viridiplantae; phylum Streptophyta; class Magnoliopsida; order Lamiales; family Gesneriaceae; genus Primulina; species Primulina huaijiensis. The sequence continues at coordinate 12,620,602 of NC_133314.1, read as the reverse complement.
GCATCATGATGAAAATGATATTTTAAGTACAAGCATTTTTACGATGCATGTGATTTATATATGTAGTACTTTTTATCAAGAATATGATGTGTTGAGTCTTTAAACTCACTAGGTATGATTGATGCAGGTGATTATGACAATAATCTTTATGGAGGTCTTGATGGTTGACTTTGCTGGACTAAAGGTGCACATAACCCGAAGACCTACGCTAGTTTTCCGCACTAGTTATGATTTATGATTTTAAGTGATATTAAAGATATTTTTACGACTTTTTATTTATGGTATGAGAGATTTTTGAGAGGTTATAGTATGGACTATAATTTTCAAATAATGTTTTTAGGTTGGTAAAACGTTTGACGATTTTATGCTTTAAAATATTTTTCTTTGGATTTTTAAATGTTAGTTGGATGTTTATATTTAAAATGGTGAAAAGGTATTTTAAAAGTATATATATGTATTATTGGGATCAAAGAAAAATAAAAAAAATTTCTTGCACGTTTTAAGAAAACGAGTAGCAGACGTCTCAAATTACCTATCACCAACTCTTGTGGATGTGATTTCTTCCATCTGTAGTTTGGATTAGTTGGATTGACTTCAGCAACTGATTCAGTTTGTAACTGAATGTCTTTTTCTGTTTCTGCTGCTTCAGTTGATATTTGAATATCATCGTTTTTCTCTGCCAATTGATTATCAGGAACAATTTCTTGTTCAACTGATTGATCCACTACTTCTGGTTCTGGTGTTTGAAGGAGATTTCTATTGATATGAACTTCTTCTTCACTATCATCCTCCAAACTGCTTTCTGTAAAGCGATCAGTTAGATCAACTGGATCATTTGGCTTATCAGTTAGTACAGATTAATCAAATACAACATGAATTGACTCTTCTACATTCAAAGTGCATTTTTTAAACACTCTATAAACTTTACTAACTGATGAATAACACAGAAATATTCCCTCTGCAGAATTAGCATCAAAGGTTTTTAAATAATTTTTGCCATTATTATGGATAAAACATCTACAGCCAAATATTTAAAGTAAGACACCACACTTTTCTTTCCATGCCAGATCTCATATGGTGTTTTCAAATGAATTTTATTAATCATTGATCTGTTCTGAGTATAACACGTAGTGTTTACTGCTTCTGCCCAAAATCTTTGAGATATACCAGAATCAGCAAGCATTGTTCTAGCTGCTTCTTTAAGCGTATGGTTTCTTTTTTCCGCTACACCATTCTGCTGAGGTGTTCTAGCAGCTGAGAACTCATGCTTAATTCCAGTAGTTTCAAAAACATGAAAATGATTTTGATTGACAAATTCAGTCTCTCGGTCAGACATTATTCTGTCAATTCCAACTTATTTTTCATTTAATAATCTTTTGAAAAGTTTAATCAGTTGTGCAGCAGTTTGGTCTTTTAATTTAAGAAAGATAACCCAAGTAAATATTGAAAAATCATCAACGAATTATCAAGGTGTATTTCATTCCCCCTAAACTCATGAATGATATATAAACAACAAGATCCATATGTAGTAGTTCTAAGCATCTGGAGAAAGATTTACTACCCTTGTTTTTAAATGAAGATCTTACTTGCTTACCAAACTGACATGTTGAACAAATTTAATCTTTTGAAAAATCGATCTTAGGAAGATCAGTTACAAGATCATGATTACTCATATGAGCAATGGACTTGAAGTTCAAGTGGTTCAACCTTTTATGCCACAACCACTTCTTAGAAGATTTTGATGCTATAAAACAAACTGGTGCATTAGGTTGATCAGTCCAACTTACTTTGTAAGTATTGTCACAACGATTGCCAGTTATAATGATCTCATCAGTTGAGTTCTTAACTGAGCACGTGTGTTTGTTAAACTGAACTGAAAAATTATTATCGCATAACTGACTAATGCTAATCAAGTTATACTTCAAATTATCAACCAGTAAGACATCATTAATAATAATGTTACCATGGATAAATTTACTCTTACCCACAGTTCTATCTTTAGAATTGTCTCAAAAACTGATGTTTAGACCAATGTATTTGATCAGTTGAGATAGAAAATTTGCATCCCTTGTCATATGTCGTGAGCATCCACTGTCCAAATACAAGATTGATTCTTTTGTTGTACGTGTAACCTGCAATCACACTCAATAAAGAATCTTCATACCCACGTCTATTTGGGTCCTAAACTGATAAGTCCTTTAGGAACCCTGACTTGGACAGTCTAACTGACTTTCCAATTGCTGTGTTCCAAATGGTTTTTCTCGATTTGTATGTAACTGGTGAGTTGTGTGTAGGAGAAACAATATGAGTTTTAACATTTTTCAATTGATTGTTATTCTGATATCTATTTTGAGCTGGCTTACAGTTGTAATAATTGTAATGATTTTTGTAGTTGAACCGTTTAGGTGACCAGCTTTTTGATTCAGTTGGATTCTTAGGGCTATATCCAATTCCATACCATTTTTCCTTGTTCATATTTTCAGTCGGTTGAACAATAAGTTTACTGGGTTCTGAGAAATCATGTGCCAGAGTTGATTTCATAAAGGTAATGTACTTTTCTTTGTGCTCATTCAACTTTGGCATTGTATCACTTGCCAAGGTTTCATCATGACTGTTAAAGCCCAAACCAGTTCTATCAATAACTGATTTTTGAAAACCTTGCATTTTAGTCAGATTGACTGATGAATTGTTCCATGCTTGAATCAGATCAGTTTGTTTTGAAATTTCAGTTTTTAACTGCTGAATCAAGGAATGGTTTTCTGTCATTTCAGCTTTGTGCTTCACAATCTCTCTTCTTAGACTCAACAATTCAACTGATTCATCAGTTTCAGTTTTGTTGTCTTTGGGATCAGTTTGCTCAGCTTTGGATTTTTCAAATGCCAGAGCGAGTTTGTGATACTCATTAACCATGTCATGCAGTGTGTCAACGAGTTCTTCTCGTGTAAAGTCAGTAGAACTGAAATCAAATACCTGTTCACTTGTTGATTCCAGTTCTGCATCATCTGCCATTGGGCACTTTACTTCCTCTTCATCACTAAAGCTACTCAAGCTCTGACTTTTCACTATCAGTCTCTGCCCATTTTGATTTGCTTTCTTCAGCTAGCAGGACTTCATGTTTCTTCTTGAATGATCTTTTATCATTCCTATCTTTTCTTTTGTATTCAACTGATTTCTTCTCTTTTTTCAGTTGAATTCCGACTGTCCTTCTTTGACTTTGGATAGTCAGCAATGAAGTGTCCTGATTTGCTACAGTTGTAGCAAGAGTTTGGTTTTTCCTTTGTATTGTTTTTCTGATAATACCTTTGGAAGGAACCTTGATTTCTTCTGATAAACTTTCCAAATTTCTTAACAAATAATGACATGACGTCATTGCTCAGTTGTTTTGCACTTTTCTCAACTGAACCAGTTGGTTCATGTTTGATAGCACTAAGTGAAAGGGTATCGTTTAAGGTGCCCGCATATGCAACGAAGTTACAAAAATCAAATTTTACAAGCAAAAATTCGATCACCTCACTTTGATGTGTAGCAAATAACATAAAACACTAAATGTCATACATAGGGTGTTTTAGAAAATTACCTATCAATCACAAAGTATGATTATTGGCTCCAACTAAGTTGTAAACAACTTAGCTCTTGAAGGAAGACAATATACAAGCTTCCTTGAGCACTCCTTCCACAAGTTCCTTCTTTCCTTCAAAATTAGGTCCACCACTAACTAGAAAGATCCCCTAATTTTGTACTAGAAAAATTAGAGGATTTTTCTTTGAGAAGTGTAGGTGTTGGAACATTTCATGTTCGCAATCTTGATTTTGATGTTAAAAAAACTTGTTACTGTATTTCTAACATATTTATTCATATGTGAAGTTGCAAACACAAGAAGCAAACTGAAACTGAATTTAGCCAAACTGAATTTCTGGCGAGATTCGGTGTTTTGATGATATCTCCCAAATGGATGATTCAAATGACAATCTGCCAACTGAACTGACCAGAAAACTCAATTTGGAACAAGTCGTATTTCACGTCAGTCGGGAAAAATCAGATGTTATCTAGGTCAAACTGATCGTAACTGATCGCATGAAGACAACAATCAGTTGGGTTTGAGCAGCTGCGGTATTTTGGTCATATCTCTCAGCTTGGTTATTGAAATGAAACGATTCAGTATGCGTTGGAAAGATAAGACAATGATCTACAAATCATCTTCAAAAATTAACGTCTGAATTGAAGTTCAAGATGCTGATAAATGGTAATGAAGCTACTGGTTCTGCACAAACTGAAATCAGCTATTCTGATTTCAGCACACCAGCTGAAATGAACCAGCAGCTGACCAACTGAACTGAACTGAACTGAACTAGCTGCTGACCAACTGAACTGAACCAGCTGCTGACCAACTGAACCAGACCAGCTGCTGACCAACTAAACTGAACTGAACCAGCTGCTGACCAACTGAACCAGACCAGCTGCTGACCAACTAAACTGAACTGAACCAGCTGCTGACCAACTGAACCAGACCAGCTGCTGACCAACTTAACCAGACCAGTTGCTGATCAACTGAACCAGATCAACTGATCTAGCTAAACTGAACCGAACCAGCAGCTGCCCAACTGAACTGAACCGAACTAGCTGCTGACCAGTTGAGTTGAACAGAGTTTACCACTCGGGAAAATGTCCAGCAAGGCGAATTTGACCGTTGCAATTTCAGAAACAGTACAGAAACTTTCCAAACGGTCATATTCTTGTGTCTAACGTATATATCATTGTTGGAGATTATATGTAAAAGCCCGTATTTCGTATTCATATTTTAGCGGAATTATTAAAACTTTTCTAAATAAATAATTTTCTTGCCTCAATTATAAAATAAACATGTAAATAATTTAGACCTTAAAATAACAGCGGAAGTAAATATTGTTTTCGCACAACAACTTAAAAATAATCCAACATATTGAAACTGAGTTTGAAAGTAACAAGATGACTAAACATAAACATGAGGTGCTCGGATTTACTACTGCTGCCACAAGATAACTCACTGGTCTCCGTCCGCAGTCTCGACCTCATCAATACCTACAACAATCAAGTCTAGTGAGTCTAAAGACTCAAAATGTATATATCGTGAATAACAAGAAAATATATATCATAAAATCACATGCAACGTAAAAATAAAGTATCGTAAAGCGTACGGTGAAAATCGTATCATGAGTAATTATAAATACGTGCATGACTGAAAATCATACGTAAAAGCTTTGCTCGATAGAGCTCTGTCATATCATATCACATCATATCATAATTCTCTGATATTATTCGGGATTATAATTGGCTAATTGGACTCTACGTGCCTACTAAGGAAATACGATTTCCTTTTTTCATCAGAGGGTGTTGATAATGTCAAAATAGTGAGAGGGAATTTATAAAATAAAAATCCATATTTTATATCTTAAAATTATTTTAAAAAAATCAGCAACCATTATTCTGTTTCCATATCAGTATATTTTCGATTTCATCTCGTAATAAAATTCTGTTATTAACAAGCTAACCGAATCTAATTTTCAAGACTGGTTGGGAAATTGTTCTGAATTCGGAGAAAATGACACACACACTAGAGTCAGTCCTGCTGAACTTACAAAGCATACAAGATGGTAGGACCATAGTATGCAAGATAAAGTGTCACATGCTCGCTTCTATGTCAAATGAACTGTATGGACAGTTTGAGGAAATGTTGAATGCTGCTGACATTCGAATGCACTTGCAAGTGTTGCATGGTGCATGAAACTCGTACAATGATGCACACCACTTTCAAGGAGCTCATGACTACATGTATGCAAGATGGGGCTTTGGCCCATGAGCATGGTGTACGTATGACTAGGCTTATTGAGAATGTGGTGGGCCGGGAATATGTGATTCTTAACGAGTTACTAGATAACATCAATTTGTTGTTTTTCTCTTCCTCATTTGACGGGGTTATGGTGAACTTCCATTTGAATAAAATAAATGATAGCCTTGAAGAGCTAGTCAATACACTTATAACTTATGAGATCACCATAAAACAGGAAATTGTTGTTTTTCTAATGGTCCTCTCGTCAGACGAAAAATGGCCCACAAGGTAAGAGAAAGAAATGTTCTGTCCCTACAAGGAAAAACAAATCCAATAAGAGGCAAACTCCGAAAGACACTTAAACGGCCCACAAAGCCCGATAATTCAGAACATATTTGTTTTCACTGCAAGAAGAATGGACATAAGAAATTATCTGGGCCAAAAATATTTTGGAAATGATAAATGAATGTCCAAAGTAAACAGGATTTCAACAACAAACAAAAGAAAATTAGAAGATCCAAATCCCGCACAAATATAGCACGCTAGACTAGATCATATTTACCAAAGAAGGATGCACAAGCTAGTGGGAGAAGGCATGTTTGACTTGTCAGACATAAATTCTCTACCTAATTGTAAGCCCTGTCTAAAAGGAAAAATGACCAAGACTCCAATCGATGGAAACGTGGAACGTGCGCATGGTCTACTGGATTTGATCCATACAGACGTTTGTGGCCTGCTAAATGTTAGCACAATATTTGGGCAATCCTGGTTCATTACCTTTACTGATGATCATTCGAGGTATGGGTATGTTTATTGAAACACAAATCTGAAACATATGAAAAGTTCAAAGAATTCAAATCTGACGTAGAAAATCAGCTAGAAAGGAGTATTAAGACACTTCGATCTGATCGAGAGGGAGAATACTTGAGTGCTAATTTTTTTGGGTTATCTAAAAGAGAATGAGATTCTCTCACAGTGGACTCCACCAGCAACACCACAATGAATGGTGTTTCTGAACGTCGTAATCGAACCTTGATGGACATGGTTCGATCCATGGGATTCACTGAATTGCTTACATCGTTTTGGGGCTTTGCGCTTGAAACTGCGGCTATGTTGTTGAATAATGTCCATACTAAAGCGATGGATAAAACTCCATATGAGATATGGATGGGAAAAACTCAAATATTCTAACATCAGAATATGGGGGTGTCCTGCTTACGTGAAGCAAACAGTGAGAGACAAATTAGATAGTAGATCCACTTTGTGCTACTTTGTAGGATATCCAAAGAATTCTGTTGGATATTATTTCTATCACCCTAATGAAACAAAAGTGTTTGTTTCAAGAAATGCCACCTTTTTGGAAAAGAAATTTCTATTAGTTAGAACAGGCAAGATGATAGAACTTGAAGAAATTCAAGATACTCTCTCAACTGTAAAAGTTGAACCTGATTCCCAACAAATAGTAGTCGAAGTACATGTTCCTAGAAGGTCAGATAGGGTTATCAGACCGCATGCAAGATACACGCTTTTTCATGAACAAGGCCATGATGAGCCTTGTGTTAGAGATCAATATATGGTCTCAAACAGGTGTCAAGGAGTTGGAACCTTAGATTTGATTGCACTATCAAAGAGTTTGGTTTTGCTAAGAATTCTGAGGAACCATGCGTGTACAAGAAAGTTAGTGGGAGTGCAGTGTCATTCATAGTACTTTATGTTAATGGCATCCTACTCATTGGGAATGATATTAGATTGCTGCAATTAACTAAAGTTTGGTTAGCAAGTAAATTCTCCATGAAAGACATGGGTGAAGCATCCTATGTATTGGGAATACAAATCTATAGAGATAGATCAAAAAAGATGCTAGGACTCACCCAAGCCACTTTTATCGATACCATTCTGAAGTGATTCTCTATGGAAGAGTCCAAGAGAGGATACTTACCAATGTGTCATGGTGTTACTCTGTTGTCACTTTGATTGTTGCACTCCCAAGAGCAGGTTGTCCACAAGTAGTATAATTTGTTGAGTCCGATATCGTATCCACAGGGAAGCTAAGGTAATTACAAGTCCACTACAATGTCTTTTTTTTTTTTGTTTCTTTTTAATTTTAATTGTTTGAATCTTTAACGGGTAAATTTTAATTGTTCAAATTTTAATTTAAGTAGTTGAGATTAAAGGATCCACTCTTGGTATTTTAATAAAGTTAACATTAACGAACAATATTGAAATCCACTTAATAAAATGGTTCCAATATATTAAATAATCATATTTATATTATGTTATAAATTATTATCTTATAAGTATATAATATATACCAAAACTTATAAATGTGGTCAAGTATTTATTGTGGTATATATATTTGTAAACTCTAAATCAAGGTTCCCACTTTAAATGGTTGGTAAAACCAAACAAACATTTAAATGGTACCAATAAATTAATACTATGATATATTCATATATAATAAATCAAGGCATCCAAGTTAAATGGTTGGTAAAACCAAACTAACATTTAAATGGTTCCAAGAATTTAGTGTAACATATAGCAACAATAAATCAAAACTCCCACTTATAAGTAGGGTATAAAAATGCTTAAAGAAATAAATATAACATAAACAATAAATAATGATTAAATAACATAAAACATAGATTCTTACCTTTTAATAACCTTATTAGCATGCCAAGAGTTTCACCTTATCATCTCAACTTTAGGAAGTTAGCTATTCATTATTCAAAGTGTAAAACTTTGAATATGAAATTAACATGCTAATTGTATTTAAATGAATAAATAAAGGAAAAATATAGAGAGAAATATTATGATCTCAAAGGTTTGTTCATAGAATGAGGGATATCTCAATACATTACAATGCACCCCTATTTATAGCCAAATTTTGGGAGACAACCACAAATAAAATATTATTTTTTTACACATAAGTCTTCATTGGTGTTCCAAGATATTATATTATATTACACATCACTTTTGAAAATCTTCTTCTCCGAATTTGCTTCTTCACATAAAAAGAAACATGTGGATAATTGAGTTGTCTAGTTGTGGCATTTTTTCCAAACCATTTGAACAAGTAATTTGAGAGATATGGTAAAAATACTAGAGCATAGTAAAACTGTCACTCCTTTGGTAACTTTATTTGTTGCTTAATTTGATCCCAATTGTGAGAGGGTTTTTATCTCATGCTTGTCAACAATATTGTAGATATTATAATCAACTTTCTACAGGTCCAAGAATCATCTTAAGCCCATTTGCAACGCCAAGTTTATACTTGTTTTATCGAACCTGTAAAAAATAGTAAAAACTTGTAATTAAACAACAACTTATATTTTATACAATTTATTATAAAACATATAATATTTAAACATTTAATAAAACAAAAACTATATATTTCTATTATAAAACATTTAATTAATGTACAATTTTTATGTTTATCACACCTCCCAACCAGCTTATTGCTAGTCCATAGCAATTTAAGCGTTAATAGCAATACAAAACATATTGATTAATTTAAATAGAAATGTAATCAAAACTATCTAAGTGTTTAAATTAAAATTGAAAACTGTCAAAGTTATATCAAGATCATCATAATTATAATTTATGAAATAATTTGAGATGATCAATTCAAAGCTTATTTCAGGTAGTTAAATGTACACGGCCTTTAGAAATTCCTAGTAAGAGACTCAACTCCATATCCTCACAGGTTAATAAATGTTTCAATTTATGGCAACAATTTCTCTCATGGGGTTGGAATACAGTTAAATGCTCAGAAAAATGATTTACAGAATGCAGACAGATAAACGAGCCAAACTAATCAAAAGATAGAAAATCCATTGATTCAAAATCTAGTTGTTCTTATTATATATTTTTTCTTGATTTTTTTTTCATAACATCATGGAATCAGACTAAGTTTATGCTTCTTGACCACATATTTATTTAATTTGTACAATAAATTTCTCTCTCTCTTTCTTTTTCTTTTTTTTATGAGAGATATATGGGTCGTAGCATATAACTTAAAAATTACATAGGTCTTCAATATCTTTCTTTTTGAATTTTTCTCCTTTTTTTTTTCAAGAAATATCATTTTTTTTTCAAAATAAGAACTCAAGATCTAAACAATAGACAGTCTCTCTCATGATCAATAAAGGCTCGAAAGCTGTTTTCTCAGTCCTCTCCACTCACTCACAAAATATGTGTGAGTTTAAAACTTTAGGCACTCTTATAAGGTATATCTTGGGCCATATACTTTAATACCTGATTTTATCACAATGGTTAATCACTCAAAAAGATTTCATAAATCATATTTTTATATTGATCAGAATATTAAAATTGACTTTTTTTTTTCAAATAAAAATTTAAACATTCTTAAATAGATTAATGCATGTTCTAATTTAAATTTTTCAAACATGTAATGTATGACATTTTTAAAAAAATTACTAAGATACAAACAATAAACATGATTTTATTTTAAAAATAATATATATATATTTTTTAATTTTTATTTTGAATTTTTTTTAATTTTTTTTATAAGTTTGTTCTCCCCCCAATCAGAATATGACATTGTCCCTAATGTCAAAATAACTATTAATAAAGAGTACATAATGAAAGAGATATCACCTGGAATTTTATTGAAGATAACAAACTGAAACAAACGCAAACCAATCCACGACTTTTGAATCAATGATCCAACTTCCTTTTCTTACTGCTTGATTGCGACCAATTGATCTTTGTTATCATCGGATCAGGCTTATGAACAAAAGCTTCCAAATTATCAATTAATTGGTCGGCAGTCGAAGCAGAGATGAGCATTCTTCGTGAATTTTCTGAAATGAAATTCTGTTCCACAGCTTTATCAAGAAATGCCAACAAACTGTCATAATAATTATTGATATTCAACAAGCCCATAGGTTTATTATGGATATTAAGTTGTGCCCAAGAAACAGTGTGAAAAATTTCTTCTAATGTACCAAAACCACCTGGTAGTGCGATAAAAACATCAGAATTTTCAATCATTTTTTTTGATTCTTTCATACATAGAAGAAACTTTTAATTCCTCACCAATCGTAACAACTGTAATATTTCCTTCAGCTAAAGCTGTAGGAATAATACCCAAAACCTGACTACCTCCAAGATGAGCAAATGTTGAAACAGATCTCATTAACCCAATATTACCTCCCCCATATACCAAGTGAATTTTTCTCTCAGCCAATATCTTCCAAGATTATTCGCTGCTTCTACAAACACTTCATTTTTTCCAGGACTCGACCCACAAAATACACAAATATTTTTCAATGATTGTGCAGAGGTTCCAGCCATGTTTTTTTTTACATTCTTCTTCTTTTTTTTCAGCGAAAATAGAGAGAAAGATGAGAGATTTTATAGGGGTAATATGTTATCAGGACAAAACTATGGGTCACAGTTGTAAACAGAATAAACAGTAAAAACAATAATGACACACATGCATGTAAACAGTAGTGTGATTGTGGCTAACAATTTTCCACTGGTTTTACGTCCAAAAACGGCTTCAACGCCTTCTATGAGTTGATGATATGCTTCCCATCCAATTTTCTTATAAATTGGTAAACAGGGTCTTTTTTAGTAGGATTCCCAAGACTATGACGCTCATCTTGGAATCGTTTCCACAAACGGAGAAGTTCAATATGCAAATGTCCACTAGAATGCGTCTCAAGAGTCAATAAGATGTTATCTAAAGACTCCTTAGTCAGCTTATTCTTAATGAAACTGTAGAACCCGAAAAATCAGATTACGTATAAGCCATGCATAATTGCTACTATTTAAATTAAAAATGAATTTTTATAAATATATGAAGTGTTTGGTTTATTTTAATAAATTTTAAGTCATGATTATTTATTTTAAAAGTAGATGTTTAGTTTTATATTTTCAGGATAAATACGCGAGGCCAGACCGGAGTTTGGAGATTTAATATAAGATTAATAATAAGAAAATATTCCTAAATTTAATTTAAGTCAAGAAATAATGTAATTTAAAGAAAAAGAATGTTTTAGGATTTATTAAAATGAGTTGGAACCAAGTTATTAAATAAATTCTTTTAGGTTCAATATTTAATTAAAGCTAAAAATTAAAATGTGTAAACAATTGGGGAGGAATTAATTTAGGCTTAATATATTTAAGTAATTAAACATAACATTTAAATACTTAAATTTTAAGTCAAGCATGCCATGCAATATTCTATTCTAAATTAATTTGTCATTCATTAAAAATATATATAATGAGTGTATTAAACCTTAAGAATTTAAAATGCAAGATTAAAACACTATTATACCATGCAAGAAGTAGTAATAATATTTGGTTAAGACAATTCAAAAATTGTAGTAAACCTCATTCAAATTTACCACTAAATGGTTTTATAGTGTATTCATTTCCTACTTTTAATCTCCATAATTATGGGTAATACATGCACCATAATTCTCTTTGAAGCTCCTCAACCCCTTTATGCTAGCAAATAACGTGAATCATAGCAAGAAAATGAGCAAAGAATCGGTAGCCAAGAAAGCTAGAAACAATTTGAATCCATTCAACTCCTTCACATGTAACTCCCATTTTAATGTATATTATGGTCCTTTAACACCACTTATAATATTTCCTCTTCCTTACCCACATATCCTACACTCATATGCTAGAAAAAAATCAGAAGGAAACAGCTGAGAAATCGTGAAAAACAACAGCAGCAATAAACAAGAGAATAAGAAACAATTCAAACACCTTCAACTTCTTGACTTGTAACTCCCAAACTAAAGGCATATAATGGCACCTTTAACACCTATTATATTGTTCATCTTCATCACCTACATTCCCCACAACCTCACCTTTAAAAATTAGCAGAAAACAGCAGCATAGAATCGAGTGAAAGGCAGCAGTAATAAGAAAAGAGATTCAACTCCGTTCCGTCGCGTCATATTGTCGTATTGATTTGTTTTTGTCAAAACAAATTCAAGGCATGTATATATGATTTCTTTTCTCTTCAATCAAGTCCTATAGATATTTTAAAACATTACATACTCAGGATTTATGAGGCAAAAACGAAGTTTGGACAGCAAGTATTAGAAAAATCTGTACAGCACCTCGGCTTTTGATTGTACTTCACGGTTGCTGTATTTTGTTGGTTTCAGGAGTTGTTTCGTTTCCAGGCAACCAAGGCTGCATATAGGCATGATTTAGAGTGTGTTAGGGTGTTGTTTGTCCATGGGTTTCAGCTCATAAAATAAAAAAACGAAGGAATGACAACAATATTTTCCATAGCTGCAGAAATATGTCACAGTTTTGTTTCTTGGATGATTAGGGTGTGTGTTCTGATCATGGCTGTCCAAGGGACTGTAGCCATGGTTAGAACCCTTCCTTATCATGTCTAGGACGTGACCAAATCATCTTTTCAAAGCTTGTTTCATGGATCCCTCAAATTTTTACCGCAACTTGACAAGTGCTCTTCAGTTTTAAAAATCTGATTTTTGGTGTGAGTATATTTCGGTTTTGAGAGGTTGGATGAATTGTGGTTGGCTCCTAGCCCGTAGCCATGGTTCATACAACACTCCATCATGTCTAGATCGAGCCATGGTCGATCAAATGATCACTGGAACGACACAAGACAATAGAACAATTCAATACATCTCACTGCACAGAATTTTGTGTCCTCGGTAGAAGCTTGGTAATGTCCTGAGTTTTTGCTTGGGTTGTGGTTGGCTTTTAGCCCTTAGCCATGGTCCAAGCCATGCCTTAGGATGTTGGTAAGAGTCTCTGGTCGATGGTTCAAGCCAAGGGCCATTATTTTCAGTGTTTACTTCACATATACACAAACTGCCACTGCTGCATTTTGACAGCAACTATGAGTTCGGTTCATGAGGTTGGTTTGAGTTCTTGGTTGGCTTTTAGCCCATGGCCTTGGACATGACACTACCTTAATGAGTTAGGAAAGTCGTGTTTTTTGCCGTTTGCGATTTGGTCGAGTTTAGAGGTCGTACGAGAATTTACCGTGAAAGGTGCCAAAATGACTCTCGAAAGAGTGTTTTATGTTTTTGAGTTCCATTCACCTATTTTCATGTTTTACAGTCCTTGTGCATATTTTTCAGTATGTTTGGGGTATTTTTAATCATGGTTAAACGTCGGTTTAATGTTGGTTCGGGTCGGTACATGCCATGATTAAAAATCAAGTTGTTGGTCCGAATCGTCTCGTTTTTGGTTCAATTGTCAAGTTTTGGGCAAGTTAAGATTTATTACATGTGTCACATACTAGTAGTAATTCGCAGCAAGACTGGGAACGATCTAACTCATCCAGTAAAAATAAGGTTATAGTTATATTACGTGCATAAAAATATAAAATGTTTATTTTTGAGATATATGCGATAAGTCTTGTGGCCACCTTACGCTTATGGGTTTGGAAGTCGGTAGGCGCAACCGAGGACCTCTCCACCCGGTGACTTATGACTGGTTTATGATTATGTATGGGTACGGACATCCAGTCCAAGGGCTGTGATTGATCTCTACCGCCCACTATACTGTGGTTTAGTCTGATCAGGCGCTTACGTTATGTTATGGGCCACTTGCTTAGAAACATTATCTCTACCAGAAAATTATGATATGACATGACATAGCTCTATTGAGCAAAGCTTTTACGTATGATTTTCAGATATGCACGTAGTTATAATTATTCATGATACGATTTTCACCATGCGCTTTACTATACTATATTTTTACGTTGCATGCGATTTTATGATATATTTACTTGTTATTCACGATATATACATGTTGAGTTTTAGACTCACTAGACTTGATTGTTGTAGGTACTGATGATGTCGAGGCCGAGGGCGGAGACCAGTGAGTTGGCTTGGGACAGTAGTAGTAAACCCGAGGACCTCATGATTTAATTCATGTACCTTTTATTATTCGAACTCAGTTTTAATACGTTGGATTATTTTTAAGTTGATGTCTACGTTGGATTATTTTTAAATTGTTGGTTGAAAACCATATTTGTTTCCTCTATTAATTTAAAGTTAAAAAAAAAAATTTATTTACATGTTTATTTTATAAATGAGACAAGATAATTATTTATTTAGAAAATTTTTAATAATTCCGCTAAAATACGAATACGAAATACGGGCCTTTACAGTTGGTATCAGAGCCTATGATCTTGTAAAGGGTTGTACTACTACTGCTCTCGAGAAGCTCATGAAGTCACGTCTTCGGTCTGTAAGTTTTACATTTACGCATTTTATTTAAAGCATGAATTATTTTAACAACATGTTTTCATGAAATGTTTTTACGTTCAGATTTTAATTGTTCAGTGTTTATTTTAAAAAAAATAATAAAATATGGAATTATGCATGTTGGGTACGTTTGGAATTGGACATGTCTAAGAATTCGAATATTGGGCTTCAGGAGAGGTTGAAAATGATTTGACTATATTAATTTTTAGGTCAGTAGTATTGATGTCCTCCTTATGGGTTATAAATTAATCTTGAAAATTATGAATGCTTTTGAGACTTGTAGAATTTCTAAGAAATTATTAATGGTTCTTGGTTGCTAGTCGAGTAAATTTTTGAGGATTTCATATAAGTAATAGCGATTCGAAGACTACGACAATCTTTAGGATTATAAATGTACAATTTGAGGATTTTAAGTATCTATGAAAATGTAAGATTAATTATGAGAATTTATTTAGGATACATGCTCTACCTAGTTAGATTTAAGGATGGAATTACATAAATTGAGAATTTTAGGGACCTAATTGTAATAACTAATAATTTGAGGACCTAAGTAAAAAAAAATTCTAAGGGACTATTTTCGAATTTACCAAATTTTGGGATTAAATTTCGAGTTCGAGAATCTAAAAGTTTAATGAGGTAAAGATGGAAAATTTTATGGGGACAATGATGCAAATTTTGAAGAGTTGTAGGGCCAAAATGTAAATTGGGAGAACTATACGGGTCAGGTTGCAATTTTCAAAATTTTAAGGATTAAATGCGAACTTTTGAGGAACACTTGGGATTTTAAGTATTTATAGAAATGTAAGACGTGTTATGGGAATTAATTTTGGGTATAATAAACTTAAGACTATTGAACCTTATGATACGGGAAATCTATAAAATGAAATTGGGAATACTGAGGACTCATGGGTAATGGTGGAATTTTCGAGATTTAGGGAAAAATTGGATGATATTCGAGGAAAGTAAGAATTAATTTTAAAATCTTAGGAAATTTGAGAACTTATCTAGTTGTAAGTGAGAATTGAACGGTTTAAATGGTAGGAATTTTCGGTTATTTAGGCTCGAAGGAAATATAGAATATTTAGATATTGGGATTATAATGTTATAATGAATGGTAACCAAGGACATTGTAGGATGAATCAATCTTAGGCATGAAAATTTAAGCGTTAGTGAAATCATGTTGTGGCAAATTAAGGATTTAAAGTGATGCCGATTTAAGGTAAATTTGATCGGTTAGTTAAGTTATAAGGATAAACATTGAGTTAGTAAATTTTTGGGAACATAAGTTTGATGTGTCACAAGTTTTAGTCATGATCTTAACATTTAATATTATACTTTGTGAGAATTTAAAATTTTTAGGAAAGTTGGGTACGATGATGGCTAGTATAATTGGTAGACGCACGTAAGAGGTAAGGTAGACATTTTGTCTTGAGAGATTTTGGAAGTCATTAACAAACTTGGGACTAAACGGATATGCGTATTGGAATTATTTTATTGAAAGCTATTTGGATTAGGTAAGTTTGAATTTCAAATTTATGGGATATTTGTTCATACGGAAATTTTGAGTGAAATAAAAACAAAAGGGAATTAGTTGTGTTCAATATAAGTTATCAATTGATGAATATTAAGATTTTTATCAAGTAAGGAATCTAAAAGCGTGATATGGGGATTTTAGAATTCTATGGGTTATAAGTGAAATTGATTTATTAGAGTTAGTCTAATGCTACCATGGGTTAACTTATTAAGTTTTATACGCTAGTATTAATTAAGCATTAAGGACACGTAAGGGTGCGACGTTCGCTTCAATAAGGAAAGTTCTAGGGTCTTAGGTCTCAACTTTATTCTAATTGAAAAGGAAATAGTTTAAGCATGTAGAACCCGTAATTAGACTGCGTATAAGCCATGCATAATTCTAATTTTTTTTAATTAAATTGACTTCATTGCATGAGTATTTAAATGCATTCTTTGAAGCTAAGTATTTTATTCAGTAGTTTAAATTTTATTCTTTTCAGTTCATTAAGTGAGGCCGGACCGGAGTTGGAGTAAAGAGATAAAATTTAATGCTAAGAAAACATTTCCTAAAATTTATTTAAGATAATTAATAAGTAAATTTATTGTAAAAGAAGGTTTAAGGAATTATTTAAATAAGTGGAGATAAGTAGTAAATAGAGTTCAATAATTAATTCCTTAATTCTTTTAAATATTTAATGAGTAGATAAAACACTAAAGAGTTAAAATACAATATTCAATAAATATTTTCCCTCTTCTTCTATTATAATTTTCGGCCCCTATAATTTAATTTAAAAGTTTAGTTGACAACCCATTTAATTAATAGTTTTCCTATCCATTTTTATTGGGAGATAATTATATCACAACAAATCTTCTATGATAATTAATGGAGCAAGATCCCACTCCACCTAGCTAGATAAAAATCGGCCATGTTGCTTTTTTTTAAAGATTTAATTGTGATTTTTATTTCAACTCATTCTTTATTTATCCCCTTAACTATTCTAGATAGATTTATCCTCCCCAACTTTTAAATCACTACCAAGATTTAATTAAACCAATTCTCCCTTTGCACCTAGACCTTAAAATCGTCCATATGCACCTCTAATATCCCCAAGAAAAATCTTTGATATCATTCTTTTCCTTATCACTCAAACTAGTAGATAGAAAGAATATTTTCCCTTCCCTTTATCTTGTATCTTCCCATTTAATTTCCTAGACTCCCTCCCACTCCATAATCTCGAAAATTCCAGTCTCCTTCAGCACTGAAAAACCGTGAGAGCATAGGGTAAAATAAGGAGGAAAAACAAGAAAGAAAACAAGAGAAGCAACTCCGTCTCCTCCGCGCCGCGTCGCCGTATTCTTTCGTTTTTCATTCAAACGACATCAAGGCATGTGTATATCTTTCTTGCTCTTCAATCAAGCCTTACTATTATTTTTAACATCACATGTGCACGATTTTAATCATGAAAACCGAAATTTTCATCAATCAAGAACCAATAAAATTCTGTGCAGATTTTCTATTTCCCTTCATGCTTCACGTTTGGGTATGTTCCTTTCGATTTCAGGAGTGGCTCTTTCCAGGGGCTCGAGGCTACATATAGACATGTACTAGGACATGTTAGGGCCATGATAGATCATGGGTTTCAGTTCCATACACGCTGGAACGCGCATATGACAGCAACTTCCCATTTGTGTCCAAGTGTGTTTCGAAAATTGCAGGTTGCTGTCAAAGGGAAAAAGTTTCTGATCATGGCTGCCCCAGCGGCCTATAGCCATGGTTAGATCGCTTCCCTAGCATGTCTAAGAAGTGACTAAGTTGCCTTTTTGGTGGCTTGGTCCATGGTGCATCGGTTTTTAAACACAAAGCAAGAACAGCCCCTTCGCCCCTTTTTAATTCTGCATGTGTCCCTCGGTTTTTGATGGTATGGGGTGGAGCTTGGTTGGCCTATGGCCCTTAGCCACGGTTCATACCCTACCACTGGATGTCTAAATAGTGCCATGGTCAATGAAATGGCCACTGGAACGATGCGAGACAACGAACGAAGCGAAACTCCCCAAGCGTGCAGATTTCATCCTCAGCTAGGAGTGTGGTCGTGTTTCTGGTGTGGTTCGGATTGTGGCTGGCCTAGGGCCCTTAGCCATGGTTCTAATCATTCCTTGGGATGTTGTTGAGAGGCTCTGGTCGGTGGTTGAAGCCCCAATGGCCAAAAGTCTCGCAAACGACGCGATGCAAGCGAAGTTGCTGCTGCTGGAATTTGACAGCAACTTGCTATGACGGTTCGGAGGCTCGTTTGAGTTCTTGGTTGGCTTTTAGCCTATGGCCTTGGACTGGAAAGTGCCTCAACGAGTTAGGAAGGCCAAGTTTTTGGCCGTTTGTGATTCAGATCATTTTTGAAGTCGTACGAGAATTTAAGGTGCGATGTGCCAAATTGACTCTCGAAAGAGCGTTTCTTGTTTTGGCCTCCATTCACCTAGATTTCGACTTGCATCATTTTAGGAGCATTAATTAATCATTTTTACCGTATTTTAATCATGAATATTTGATGATTCAGTGTCGGTTCGGGTTGGTTCGGAGTCATGATTAAATACGAAGTCGTCGAGCGTCATTGTCGCATTTTTTAACTTAAATTGCATAGTTGGTCAAGTAGAAGCTATTGCATATTTTTCATGGCATATTTAGGTTGCAGCGAGCCTGGGAACGATCCAATCCAGTTGGTAAAATAATACATGATATTTCATTATGCAATTTAATTATATTACGTGCATGAAAATAGAAAATACTTATTTTGAGATTTATGCGATATTGCTTGTGGTCAATTCACTATTTTGGGAGCACTATTGTACTCGGTCGCCAGTGACCGATCAGTTCAGTTTGGTACCACCCGGTCGCCAGTGACCGGTCAGTTCAGTTCAGTTTGATACTCCCCCGGTAGCCAGTTACCTATCAGTTCAGTTCAGTGCAGGGGCCACATGCGTAGACCATAATCTCAACAGAAAATTATTACCAGTTATTTCAGTACAGGGCTCCAAGGAGCAACATTTTTACTATGATTTTAATTCAGTCATGCACGTATTATAATTGCTCAGTACAGGTTATTTTCAGTATGCCCCATGACATGATATTTTATCCCATGCAAAATTTTACTAGTATTTACTCGTTACCTACGATATATGCATGCTGAGTCTTTAGGCTCACTAGACTTGATTGTTGTAGGTACTGATGAGGTCAGGGCCGAGGGCGGGGACCAGTGAGCCAGCTTGGGTCAGCAGTAGTGGCACCCGAGGACCTCAGTTCAGCATTTATTATTTTATTTCTCAAACAATTTTTATCAGTTGTGGGATATTCTTAAATTGTTATTTCGCATACAAATATTTTCTTCCGCTGCCATTTTGAATATAAAACTTTGTTTATCGGTTTATTTATGAATGAGGCATTTTGATTATTTAAAAAGAAAATTTTTAATTTTTCCGCAAATTTTCAAGCAAGGATTCATAGGCCTTCACAGTTGGTATCAGAGCCTATGATCTTGTAAAGGGTTGCACTACTACTGACCACGAGAAGCTCACGAAGCCACGTCTTCGGTCTGTAAGTTTTACATTTCAGCATTTTATTTAAAGCATGAATTACTTTGCCAGCATGTTTCCATGAAATGTTTTACGATCAAATCTTTTCAGTATTTCAGTATTTATTTAGAATAAATTATGGAATTATGCATGTTAGTTACGTATGGGTTATGTATGGAACAGTATGCCTCCTAGACGCCAGGTTGGACGCCCGAGAGGTAATGATGAGCGCCGTCATGAAGACGGTGAGGATCAAGGACAGGGGGGATTCGGACCTCCACCTCCTCCACCTCCACCTGACATGAATGCCCAGATGCTAGCTGGGATGACTAGGTTCTTTGCACAGTTTGCAGGGAACAATGCTGCAGCCGCAGCCAGGCCGACAGGGCCCGAGGCTGTCTATGAGAGGTTTATGAAGATGCGTCCGAAGGAGTTTTCTGGGACGTCTGACCCCATGATTGCCGAGGGATGGATCAAATCCCTCGAGGTTATCTTCGAGTTCATGGAGCTTGGAGATGCAGATAGAGTCCGATGTGCCACCTACTTATTCAGTGGAGATGCCCGCTTATGGTGGGAAGGAGCAGCAGTAGCCCTGAACTTGGCTACACTGACTTGGACACGCTTCACGGAGGTTTTCTACTCCAAATATTTTGCTGAGGAAGTGCGCACCAGGTTGACTACCGAGTTCATGAGCTTGAGACAGGGTGATATGACGGTTACGGAGTTCATCCGTAAGTTCGAGAGGGGCTGTCACTTTGTGCCCCTGATAGCAAATGATGCCAGAGCTAAGATGATGCACTTCCTGGTGGGTCTACGGCCGATCTTGCGCCGTGATGTTAGGGTGTCTGACCCTACTACTTACGAGGTCGCGGTCTCCAAAGCCCTAGCCGCAGAGCAGGATCTGCGGGATATCGAGAGGGATCGCCAAGGCAAGCGCCCAGCCCAGGTACCACACCGCCCTCCTCCTCATCAGCATCAACAGCAAAACAAGAGGCCTTTTCATGGGCAGCCCAGAAACAGAGGCCAGCAACAGCAGCAGCAGCAGCGGGGACGCCCAGCCCCGAGGACCTTTGAGCACCCAGTCTGTCCCAGGTGCTCACGCCGCCATCCTGGAGAATGTATGTCTGGTTCTGGAAAGTGTTTTAAGTGTGGCAGTCCTGACCACATGTTGCTGCAGTGCCCTCAGAGGAATCTGCCTACCCAAGGCAGAGTTTTTGCTCTCCATGCCGCAGAAACAAACCCGGAGACTATGTTGTTGACAGGTACCTTTAAGCTTTAAGTTATTATTTGAATTTCCGTGTTTTGGGAACCAGAATTAAGATCTTGAACTTAGAAACTGATATAGGATTGCATGCTCTACTCAATATTATTTTGGGAATTTAAGCTAGAAGAACTTTGATCTT
Source organism: Primulina huaijiensis (assembly GCF_012295235.1). Lineage (NCBI taxonomy): Eukaryota > Viridiplantae > Streptophyta > Magnoliopsida > Lamiales > Gesneriaceae > Primulina > Primulina huaijiensis. The sequence goes on along the minus strand of NC_133314.1, from coordinate 12,599,081 downwards.
TGCATGTCTATAAGTTTAATTCTTGTAGCTATTGGATTCAACTTAGAGTTCCGATCTTTCAGGAAGAATTTTTATATCTGGTTCCGCTACCAAGGCCTTGATAGATTCAGGGGCCACTCACTCGTTTATTTCGGAGGTCTTTGCGAACTTTCTTAAGATCAAGACCATTGGGCTAGACACAGCCTTTTCAGTAGTGTTGCCGTCAGGCGAGGAGATGGCAGCTACTAATGTGATCAGAGATATAGACCTTGAGCTGCATGGAAATCTTGTGTATGCGGATCTTATCGTGCTACCGATGCCAGAATTTGACATCATCCTAGGGATGGACTGGCTATTGCGGAACAGGGTGTTGATAGACTTCCAGCGGAGATCTGTTCTTGTTCGACCGCCAGGAATGGAGCAGTTCTTATTTGAGCCAGACAGGTACTTTCCTCTACCGCGTATTATTCCTTATGTTCAGGCTAGGAAGCTCGTGCATAGAGGGTGTCGGGCATTTCTAGCAACCTTTTTATCTGTCCCCGAGGCACCCAGCCAGTCAGCCTCAGATGTTCCGATTGTCAGAGATTTCTTAGACGTTTTTCCTGAAGACGTCTCTGGTATGCCACCTGAGAGAGAGGTGGAATTTTCCATTGAGCTTATGCCAGGTACGGCTCCGATCTCAAAAGCACCGTACCGACTTGCACCGACAGAGATGGCAGAGCTTAAGAAGCAGATTCAGGAACTTCTTGACAAGGAGTTCATTCGCCCTAGTTTTTCACCTTGGGGCGCGCCAGTCTTGTTTGTTAAGAAGAAGGATGGCTCTATGAGACTATGCATTGACTACCGGGAGTTGAACAGGGTTACAGTGAAGAACAAATACCCACTTCCAAGGATTGAGGATCTGTTTGACCAGTTACAGGGAGCTTCGATTTTCTCCAAGATTGATCTGCGCTCCGGTTATCACCAGTTGAGGGTGAGAGATGCTGATGTTTCCAAGACTGCTTTCAGGACTCGTTATGGTCACTACGAGTTCCTTGTGATGCCGTTCGGTCTGACGAATGCGCCAGCGATCTTCATGGATCTCATGAATCGCGTATTTCAGCCGTATCTTGACCAGTTTGTGATAGTGTTCATAGACGACATTCTCGTCTACTCCAAGAGTCAAGAGGAGCACAGCAGGCATCTGACCACAGTTTTACAGACCTTGCAGAAGCACAAATTATTCGCAAAGTTCAGTAAGTGCGAATTCTGGTTAGAGAAGGTGGCGTTCTTAGGCCACATTGTTTCTAGCAGTGGTATTGAGGTAGACCCAGCGAAAGTTGCCGCAGTCAGAGATTGGGTTGTGCCGCAGAATGCATCAGAGGTCCGCAGTTTTCTTGGGCTAGCAGGATATTACAGGAAGTTCATTAAGGGATTCTCCTCTATTGCCGTCCCACTCACATCTTTGACCAAGAAGAATGCTAAATTCTTGTGGAGCGAGGAGTGTCAGAAGAGCTTCGATACCTTGAAGCAAGCTCTTATCTCAGCACCAGTGTTGGCCATGCCGTCAGGGCCCGGCGAGTTTGTCCTTTATACCGATGCTTCGAAGCTCGGTTTAGGCGCAGTATTGATGCAGCATGGGAAAGTGATAGCGTATGCTTCTCGACAGTTGAAAATCCACGAGAAGAATTACCCTACCCATGATCTAGAGTTGGCCGCAGTAGTTTTTGCCTTGAAGATTTGGAGGCATTATCTGTATGGAGAGAAGTGCCAGATCTTTACCGACCATAAGAGCCTCAAGTATTTCTTTACGCAGAAGGAGCTGAACATGCGTCAGAGGCGTTGGTTGGAGCTTGTGAAGGATTACGACTGTGACATTAGCTACCACCCGGGTAAAGCTAATGTAGTTGCAGATGCATTGAGCAGAAAAGTCGCAGTAATGGCTCATTTGACGATTCAGAGACCTCTTCAGCTTGAGATGCAGAGGTTTAATCTAGAGTCATATCCTCAAGGTAGAGTTCCCCGTCTATCTACCTTGACCATTCAGTCCTCTCTTCTTGACCGTATTCGCAATGGTCAGTCAGCAGATGAGCAATTGGCACAGTGGAAGAAGAGGGATGAAGCCAAGGGCAGTGTCTTGTATACAGTCAGCGACGGTATTGTGAGATACCGAGACAGGATATGGGTTCCTAGCAGTGATTCTATCCGAGCAGACATCTTATCAGAGGCCCATATGTCGCCGTACTCCATTCACCCTGGGAGTACGAAGATGTACAAGGATCTGCAGCTATTGTATTGGTGGCCAGGGATGAAGAAAGACATCAGACGTTTTGTATCTGAGTGTCTGACTTGTCAGTTAGTGAAAGCAGAGCATCAGAGACCAGCAGGGTTGCTCAAGCCTCTTCCCATTCCCGAGTGGAAGTGGGAGAATGTTACCATGGACTTCGTGACCGGTTTGCCGAAGTCAGTCAGAGGATCAAATGCCATCTGGGTGATTGTAGATCGTCTTACCAAATCAGCGCACTTCTTGCCTATTAAGACGACTTTCACCATGATTCAGTATGCGGAGTTGTACATCCGGGAGATAGTCCGACTCCATGGTATTCCCGTTTCGATAGTATCTGACAGAGACCCCAGATTCACTTCCTCTTTTTGGAAGAGTTTGCATTCGACTATGGGTACGAAGTTGCTGTTTAGCACAGCTTTCCATCCTCAGACAGATGGTCAGTCAGAACGAGTTATTCAGATTTTAGAGGATCTTCTCCGTGCTTGTGTGATTGACTTCTCAGGGAGTTGGGAGTCGAAGTTGCCATTGGTGGAGTTCACCTATAACAACAGCTTCCAGTCGTCTATTGGTATGGCTCCGTATGAAGCTCTGTATGGCCGCAAGTGTAGATCTCCTGTTCATTGGGATGAAGTAGGAGAGAGAGCATAATTGGGTCCCGAGATTATTCAGCAGGCTGTCGATGTAGTAGTCAAGATCCGTGATAGGATGAGGACTGCTCAGAGTCGACAGAAAAGCTATGCAGATCAGAGAAGGAGAGACCTAGAGTTTGCCGTCGGCGACCATGTCTTTGTGAAGAGAGCACCTATGAAAGGTGTTATGCGATTTGGAAAGAAAGGGAAGCTCAGTCCGATATTCATTGGACCCTTTGAAATCCTTGACAGAGTTGGGACGCTAGCTTGTCGTGTTGCTCTTCCGCCGAATCTGGCCGGAGTACACAATGTGTTCCACGTCTCCATGCTGAGAAAGTACATGGCGAATCCTTCGCATGTGCTGAACTTTGAGCCGTTGCAGCTTACCCCGAACCTGTCTTAGGAGGAGAGACCAGTGCAGATCTTAGACAGACAGGAGAAGAAGCTGCGGAACAAGTTGGTTAAGCGAGTCAAAGTCAAATGGCTCGACCATTCAGAGGAAGAAGCTACAAGGGAGTCTAAACCAGAAATGAGGAGTCGGTACCCCGAGTTATTTGGTGAGTTCTAATTTCGAGGACGAAATTTCTTTTAGGGGGGGGGAAAGTTGTAGAACCCGTAATTAGACTGCGTATAAGCCATGCATAATTCTATTTTTTTTTTAATTAAATTGACTTCATTGCATGAGTATTTAAATGCATTCTTTGAAGCTAAGTATTTTATTCAGTAGTTTAAATTTTATTCTTTTCAGTTCATTAAGTGAGGCCGGACCGGAGTTGGAGTAAAGAGATAAAAATTTAATGCTAAGAAAACATTTCCTAAAATTTATTTAAGATAATTAATAAGTAAATTTATTGTAAAAGAAGGTTTAAGGAATTATTTAAATAAGTGGAGATAAGTAGTAAATAGAGTTCAATAATTAATTCCTTAATTCTTTTAAATATTTAATGAGTAGATAAAACACTAAAGAGTTAAAATACAATATTCAATAAATATTTTCCCTCCTCTTTTATTATAATTTTCGGCCCCTATAATTTAATTTAAAAGTTTAGTTGACAACCCATTTAATTAATAGTTTTCCTATCCATATTTATTGGGAGATAATTATATCACAACAAATCTTCTATGATAATTAATGGAGCAAGATCCCACCCCACCTAGCTAGATAAAAATCGGCCATGTTGCTTTTTTTTTTAAAAGATATTATTGTGATTTTTATTTCAACTCATTCTTTATTTATCCCCTTAACTATTCTAGATAGATTTATCCTCCCCAACTTTTAAATCACTACCAAGATTTAATTAAACCAATTCTCCCTTTGCACCTAGACCTTAAAATCTTCCATATGCACCTCTAATATCCCCAAGAAAAATCTTTGATATCATTCTTTTCCTGATCACTCAAACTAGTAGATAGAAAGAATATTTTCCCTTCCCTTTATCTTGTATCTTCCCATTTAATTTCCTAGACTCCCTCCCACTCCGTAATCTGGAAAATTCCAGCCTCCTTCAGCACTGAAAAACCGTGAGAGCATAGGGTAAAATAAGGAGGAAAAACAAGAAAGAAAACAAGAGAAGCAACTCCGTCTCCTCCGCGCCGCGTCGCCGTATTTTTTCGTTTTTCATTCAAACGACATCAAGGCATGTGTATATCTTTCTTGCTCTTCAATCAAGCCTTACTATTAATTTTAACATCACATGTGCACGATTTTAATCATGAAAACCGAAATTTTCATCAATCAAGAACCAATAAAATTCTGTGCAGATTTTCTATTTCCCTTCATGCTTCACGTTTGGGTATGTTCCTTTCGATTTCAGGAATGGCTCGTTCCAGGGGCTCGAGGCTACCTATAGACATGTACTAGGACATGTTAGGGCCATGATAGATCGTGGGTTTCAGTTCCATAAACGCTGGAACGCGCATATGACAGCAACTTCCCATTTGTGTCCAAGTGTGTTTCGAAAATTGCAGGTTGCTGTCAAAGGGAAAAGTTTCTGATCATGGCTGCCCCAGGGGCCTATAGCCATTTTTAGATCGCTTCCCTAGCATGTCTAAGAAGTGACTAAGTTGCCTTTTTGGTGGCTTGGTCCATGGTGCATCGGTTTTTAAACACAAAGCAAGAACAGCCCCTTCGCCCCTTTTTAATTCTGCATGTGTCCCTCGGTTTTTGATGGTATGGGGTGGAGCTTGGTTGGCCTATGGCCCTTAGCCACGATTCATACCCTACCACTGGATGTCTAAATCGTGCCATGGTCAATTAAATGGCCACTGGAACGACGCGAGACAACGAACGAAGCAAAACTCCTCAAGCGCGCAGATTTCATCCTCAGCTAGGAGTGTGGTCGTGTTTCTGGTGTGGTTCGGATTGTGGCTGGACTAGGGCCCTTATCCATGGTTCGAATCATTCCTTGGGATTTTTTTGAGAGGCTCTGGTCGGTGGTTGAAGCCCCAATGGCCAAAAGTCTCGCAAACGACGCGATGCAAGCGAAGTTGCTGCTGCTGGAATTTGACAACAACTTGCTATGACGGTTCGGAGGCTCGTTTGAGTTCTTGGTTGGCTTTTAGCCTATGGCCTTGGACTGGACAGTGCCTCAACAAGTTAGGAAGGCCAAGTTTTTGGCCGTTTGTGATTCGAATCATTTTTGAAGTCGTACGAGAATTTACGGTGCTATGTGCCAAATTGACTCTCGAAAGAGCGTTTCTTGTTTTGGCCTCCATTCACCTAGATTTCGACTTGCATCATTTTAGGAGCATTAATTAATCATTTTTAGCGTATTTTAATCATGAATATTTGATGAATCAGTGTCGGTTCGGGTTGGTTCGGAGTCATGATTAAATACGAAGTCGTCGAGCATCATTGTTGCATTTTTTAACTTAAATTGCATAGTTGGTCAAGTAGAAGCTATTGCATATTTTTCATGGCATATTTAGGTTGCAACGAGCCTGGGAACGATCCAATCCAGTTGGTAAAATAATACATGATATTTCATTATGCAATTTAATTATATTACGTGCATGAAAATAGAAAATACTTATTTTTTAGATTTATGCGATATTGCTTGTGGTCAATTCACTATTTTGGGAGCACTATTGTACTCGATCGCCAGTGACCGATCAGTTCAGTTTGGTACCACCCGGTCGCCAGTGACCGGTCAGTTCAGTTCAGTTTGATACTCCCCCGGTAGCCAGTTACCTATCAGTTCAGTTCAGTGCAGGGGCCACATGCGTAGACCATAATCTCAACAGAAAATTATTACCAGTTATTTCAGTACAGGGCTCCAAGGAGCAACATTTTTACTATGATTTTAATTCAGTCATGCACGTATTATAATTGCTCAGTACAGGTTATTTTCAGTATGCCCCATGACATGATATTTTCTCCAATGCAAAATTTTACTATTATTTACTCGTTACCCACGATATATGCATGCTGAGTCTTTAGGCTCACTAGACTTGATTGTTGTAGGTACTGATGAGGCTAGGGCCGAGGGCGGGGACCAGTGAGCCATCTTGGGTCGGCAGTAGTGGCACCCGAGGACCTCATTTGCAGCACTTACCATTTTTAGCAAACATTTTTATCAGTTGTTGAATATTCTTAAAACGTTAATTTTTTTGAAAACAAATATTTTCTTCTGCTGCCATTTTGGATATCAAACTTTTTTTATCGGTTTATTTATGAATGAGGCATTTTGATTATTTAAAAAGAAAATTTTTAATTTTTTCGCAAATTTTCAAGCAAGGATTTTTAGGCCTTCACAAAGCATGTAATTTGTGCTAGAATAATTTTATTATTTAGGTGGAAGATCGGTATCATATATTTTGGGTTTTATGGATTAAGACCACTCGAACTTAAGATTTGCAACAACGTTATATTGGGATGCACTTCTAAATAGTTAGGTTAAGTAAGTTTGGAGCGGTAAGATAAAGATTCGATTCAAGGATCTTAGTCTATTATTATTATGGGGTTGAGATAAGGTTTAAACTTTTAAGTGTTTTACTAAGACCTCCTAAGTCGAACTGCATGAATGCCAATACTTGGACTTGAAGATTTAACATATCTTGAATTCAATAAAGTTAAGAAGGGATGCTGTTAAGATTTCAATATTGAAATATAATAGGTCAATGAACATCTTGGGTATATTATAAGGAAAGTAAGGCGCGTTAAATTTGGACATCCACCTCTAGTATAAGGAATTGCGGGATAAGTCAAAATTCTGGGCTATAGTTGAATAGAACTACGTTACCATAAGTTGTTTTAAGTTGCGATTCACAAACGAGGATTTTGGTAGACAAATTTATTTAGGAAACGTAAGGACAACTTAATATTTATCTTATCAGAGTAGCGCATCGGAAGCGTGGATTATTAGGATTCTAGAATTAAGAGTCTAAATTTTTTGTTTATCAAGGATAAGCGCATTTCGGGGACGAAATTTCTTTTAAGGGAGGGAGAGTTGTAGAACCCGAAAAATCAGATTACGTATAAGCCATGCATAATTGCTACTATTTAAATTAAAAATGAATTTTTATAAATATATGAAGTGTTTGGTTTATTTTAATTAATTTTAAGTCATGATTATTTATTTTAAAAGTAGATGTTTAGTTTTATCTTTTCAGGATAAATACGCGAGGCCGGATCGGAGTTTGGAGATTTAATATAAGATTAATAATAAGAAAATATTCCTAAATTTAATTTAAGTCAAGAAATAATTTAATTTAAAGAAAAAGAATGTTTTAGGATTTATTAAAATTAGTTGGAACCAAGTTATTAAATAAATTCTTTTAGATTCAATATTTAATTAAAGCTAAAAATTAAAATGTATAAACAATTGGGGAGGAATTAATTTAGGCTTAATATATTTAAGAAATTAAACTTAACATTTAAATACTTAAATTTTAAGTCAAGCATGCCATGCAATATTCTATTATAAATTAATTTGTCATTCATTAAAAATATATATAATGAGTGTATTAAACCTTAAGAATTTAAAATGCAAGATTAAAACACTATTATACCATGCAAGAAGTAGTAATAATATTTGGTTAAGACAATTCAAAAAGTGTAGTAAACCTCATTCAAAATTACCACTAAATGGTTTTATAGTGTATTCATTTCCTACTTTTAATCTCCATAATTATGGGTAATACATGCACCATAATTCTCTTTGAAGCTCCTCAACCCCTTTATGCTAGCAAATAACGTGAATCATAGCAAGAAAATGAGCAAAGAATCGGTAGCCACGAAAGCTAGAAACAATTTGAATCCATTCAACTCCTTCACATGTAACTCCCATTTTAATGTATATTATGGTTTCCGCTGTTAATTTAAAGTTAAAAAAAAAATTTATTTACATGTTTATTTTATAAATGAGACAAGATAATTATTTATTTAGAAAATTTTTAATAATTCCGCTAAAATACGAATACGAAATACGGGCCTTTACAGAAACTAATTTTATCTTCTCTGTTATTGGAAACACATCCCAAAGATCTGCATCGTTTGTCACAAGTCCATCTTGCACACTTATGACAAACCCTTAAACTTTTGGCCCTTCGTTTTTTTGCATAAATGCTTTTTTCTAATCCAGGCAAATACCGAATGAGCAATGATTGTGGAACTTCTCCTCCTAATCGGACCTTAGCTTCTATTACAAGACGAATATCTTCTGGAATTCCTTTTTGCATTAGCAATCTCAATCTTTCACACATTCCTGCATAAATTTTTCTTAGAACATTTTCAGTAACAGAGGGAAAATATTTACAAATTTTTGAGAGAATTTCATCCATTTTGAAAAGAAAAGAAATGATTTTATTTTATTTTTGTATCAGCAAGTATGGGAAACTGATTAAACCGACTATGAGAGTCACGGAGTACCGTTATCCGCCATTCAACCGGGAAAATAAAAAGATTAAAGAAACATGAAATAAAAACAAACAAAATTAAATGCAACACAAAAAAATCAAGGATCAGAAAGGGAAATAAACTCTTCTTGAAAGATTTCATTTTTCAAAAATGGATTAAGCCTTTGTCCATTCACTTTAAAAACATCACCGTTTTTAGGATTTTCAATATCCACAGCTCCATAAGTATACACATGCTTTACAACATATGAGCCTGTCCATCTTAATCGTAATTTTCCTGGGAATATGTGAAGTCGAGAATTATAAAGCAAAACTTTTTTACCAATCTCAAAAGATTTTCTAAGAATTATTTTATCATGAAATGATTTGAATTTTGCTTTATAAATCCTTGAATTCTCATACGCGTCATTTCTGAGTTCATCAAGTTCATTAAGTTGCAATTTACGCAATTTGTTGGCATCATCCATGCTTGAATTTAGAGTTTGGATCGCCCAATAAGCTTTATGTTCCAATTCCACAGGCAAATGACAATGTTTTCCAAAAACCAACCTATAGGGAGACATATTCAATGATGTTTTAAAAGCTGTTCGATATGCCCAAAGTGCATCATTAAGTCGCAGTGACCAATATTTTCTATTTGAGTTAACAGTTTTTTCCAAAATTTGCTTTATCTCCCTATTAGCTAATTCAACTTGTCCATTTGTTTGAGGATGATAAGGAGTAGTTACTTTGTGAGTAATACCATATTTTTTCATTAATGAAGCAAATGGTTTATTAACAAAGTGAGTTCCCCCATCACTTATCATGGCTCGAGTAATTCCAAATCTACTAAAAATATTTTCTTTTAAAAATTTGATGACGATTTTATGATCATTTGTTCGACATGGAATTGCCTCTAT